>NC_139800.1:7491257-7815797 GCF_965231275.1 Zosterops lateralis | reverse complement strand
GACATTTGTGGACAGAAGGTTTGGACTTGATCTCTTCCAGGTAGAGGCTGCTAATAGACAAGAGATTATCTCAATATATTTCTTTGTTACTTGATTATGCTTTAGTTTCCTATGTAAATTTTTTTTTTTTCCTTGAAGGGTGGTTTTTTCCCACTCAGTCTTTTTGAGGTCTCCACTTGCTTTTATCTTGATGTGGGTTCTTTCTCTGTTAGCTGTACTCTCCCAGGTCTCCAATCTCCAACATCAAAATGGAGACGTTCCATTTTGAAAAAAGAATTAACCCTTTCAGCAAACAAATATTTTTGCTTTTTGGGCAGAATATTTTTTAAAAATCTAAATATCACTATTCCAGTTTGGTTTTTTTTTCCAAAAGAAAACCCCCATAAGAGTCCAGATCCACATCTGTCAAGCATATACACACAGAATCATGCCACTGAACAGTGAGCTGTTGAAAAAACCTGCTATCAAAATTTTCTTGGTACATTGAGGTGTTAGCTGATACAAAAAGCTTTTCACCTAACCTGGACACAATTGATTACACCATCAGTAAAAAAAAGGATAATTTTTTCCAGTCAAACATAATGAGGTAAGTCAAGTCCACTCATTTCTTTTTAATAAGGATGCCAAATTGCTTTGCAAGTATACTGTTTTTTTCTTAAATCCTATCAGTGCAAACAGGCAGAAACCAATTAGGAGTTTATTAGTGTATTAAGGTGTTACTAATTCTTATTATATTCTTATTCTTATATAATGAATCAATGTTTCTGCATTAGCCTTTGGTCACTGATTAAGCAACACACTTAAATATAGACTTAACTTTAATTATGGGAACAGTCCTCTGAAGTAAGCCATGTGTTCAAGCGTGTAAATTATAAAATGCATGTCATGTTTAAAGTGTAACAGCTATAATACCAAAGGCTCTCTGAAGCAAGAAACAATTCAAGCTGACATGTCTCCTACTGTTAGAGCTTTTCAGAAGGTGAAGATACTTCCATTTTCTTTCTTGTCCCCCCAGCTCTGCTGTTAGGCAATAGTAGATCAATCCAGAACAGCCTTGTGGGAAGAGCAGCAAAGAAAATTGTGGCAGGCCCTAGAGCAGGGTGTGAGGAAGCAAAGGAAAGTAATGGTGGGAGAGGAGAGGTGCCCAGGACTCAGTGGATCAGCCTGGAGCTCCTTGCACCACTAAGCCACCACGTGTCAGAGTGAGCTGAGCAAGGGATGCCTCGAGCCTGCAGCTCAGGGATGCATTGAAGACAGCACTCTACACACAAACAAACAAATCAGCTCTATCTGAACTGGAGATCACAGAATCACGAAGTTGGAAGAGACCTTCAAGATCATTAAGTCCAATCCACCCCTAAAACCCTAAGTAAACCATGGCACCGAGTGCCACATCCACTCTTTTTTAAAACACATCCATGGATGGTGACACCACCTCCCTGGGCAAATCATCCCAGTACTTTATCATCCTTTCTGTAAAAAACTTTTCCCTAATATCCAACCTATATTTCCCTTAGTGGAGGTTGAGATTATCCTGTTGTTCTGTCAGATGGGCAGAGTTTTTCCACTGAGGTCTCTGGCTCCTGCCCAGGAGGAAGACAAGCATGGCTGGGCAGTGCCTGTGGAGAGGTCTTGACTCAGAGCAGTGCCAGGCTGAGCCAGGTGCTCTCCAGCTGGCCCAGTGGAGCTCTCTGCCACTGCCAGTAGGGTCTGTAGCCTGGTTAATCCTGGCACAGGCAGCAGGACTATTCACAGGCTTTCTGTTCTGTCACACCAGCATAGCCTGCTGTAGCCATCACATGATAATTTTTCCCAGTCAGCAGTCAGAATTATCTTTTTGGAGGCCTTGGTGTCTCAGAGATATAATAATTACCTCCACTTCATGGAGATATGACTTCCTCTGGAGCTGGTCTGAGACTGTGGAAGTTGTTCTTCAGCCATGCCAGGAGCCAGAGAGCAGCTCAAAGCTCAATGGTATTTGCTCAGAGTGAAGAGTGCTTTCTAGAGTTTTCTTTTTCTATGTGAATACACAACAAAACGAAAGCAAAAACAACTTTCTCTCAAAAACTTCAAGAGCTTACCAGACCATAAACCATGATCATACAAGTCCCCTCTTTGGCAGAAGAGTGTGGCATTATGAACAATATACCAGAACTGTTAATTTTATTTTTCATCTGTTCTGGTAAGGGTTTGGGTGTCAGTGCCATACACAGCAGATTTAGATACAATGCTAAGTCTATCTCAGCTCCCCAGAGGAATGGGATGGGATTGTCATGCAGGCATTCCAATCACAGTTACTTGGGGCTTGTTTCTGCATGTAAATAATCAATATGCTCTTGGAGGAACTTGCACAGCCCCAGCTGAACACCTAACTTGGTGTCTGAATTGGGGATGTAGACTTATCCCTTTCTATCTTTAATCATCTCTCTGGGCTGATAATGCTAGACATACAAGTGCTCTTTGAACCTGTAGAGGCTGAATTGGCTGAATCATCATCCCAGGTGCCATCTCTCTCCACTCACACCTCACCTTCACTGGGCAAATACAATCCTAACTTGGGCATCTCACTCAAGTGTGCCTTGCATCATCCCTGTAGTCCTGTACAGAGCAGTGCTAATGTACCCAGGGACGTGCCTTTAAGTGTTTGTCCTCAAGCTTTGGGATTAATACCAATATTAATAATAAATATTACTATTACCAATAGTAATTTGTGCCTAAATCTTAACCATTACTGTGCTTTAATCTCCCAGATGCAAGGCAATACAGTGTCTTGCTAACAATCTGCCTTGTTGTTGATAAGCCTTTCCTATGGCCTCCTTGAACTAGCTCAGGTTAAACATATACGCACTATTTTAAAATAAGGAGCTTTAAGAAGAAGGAAATCAGAGGCTATATTACTGTGGCATAACATATATTCAGCAGTGCTGAATGCAAGCAGGGAGCTCACTGCTGTGGGAGGCACAGCACCATGGCAGCAGCTTGCCTTTCATGTGAACAAAGTGCAAGCAGAGAAGGCTCCTGCACAAGGCATGACACAAGACACTCTCCAGTGTGCCAAGTCTGTCCTGAGCCCAACCAGGCTGCAGCACTGAACTTCAGATTTAAGAGAGCCACAGTATGAGGACTGAGAAGGCTTTTTAGAGAACTTTTTGAAGTGTTGGAGCAATCAAGAGCTGTGGAAATGTCTCACAGGTTGATTCAGAGCATCCAGTTCAGCTTCACCCTCTTCACTTAATTGACAGCAGACTCTGAGGGAGAAGCCTGACTTTAATCTGGATAGATGTGCTTCCCAATAATGTTCATATATCTCTGAAGCGTCCATTTCTCATATGAATCTTATTATTTTTCCATCTCATGCTCTTTGATCTATAAAGAATAGAAAGCCCTTGACTGCCGGGCCATTCTTCTCCTATTTCTTCCCCATGGATGTATATGGTATGACGTTTATAGATGCAAGCTTTTATGTGCATACTTACATGGATGGGAAATCAGTGCCTAGGCTGAGACATACCTGGAAGAGTGTTCCTACTTTAGGTCCATTTTCTGCCTACACCCATCTTCTTTTTTGGTTCTTTCTGCTGATTTCATCCCTACACTATTTTTGGTTTTTAATGACTTTTCATCTCTTCCATCCATCCCTTTACCTGTTTCTTCTCTAAGCTTCCTGATCACCTTCATTTCCCACACAGAGATGGCAGCATAAGGGTTACTTGTCTTTTCTTTTTTCTTTTTCTTTTTCTTTTTCTTTTTCTTTTTCTTTTTCTTTTTCTTTTTCTTTTTCTTTTTCTTTTTCTTTTTCTTTTTCTTTTTTGCCCTATCTCCACTATGTATTTTTCTTCTTTTAGTTACCCCCTTCTGAATCACTTTTCTGTTTTGGACTTTTCAGAACCATTATCCTCTGAATTGTCTTTGCTCTTGACTATTCAACACCCTCTGGGCTGACTCAGCCCAGGCTGTGTGGGAATTGATTGGGAATGAATCAGCAGCTCAGTGCTCAGAAGGGAATTAACAATCTATTTACTCTCAGATGATTCCTGTCTCTCCACCTCCATCTCCAATGACCATTTTCCAAATAAAACTATTTATAATCTTCGGATATATGAACAGGCAGAGCTCTAGAGAGGGGCTGTAAAAGTTACGTTAAGGCAGTAGGTGGCTGAAACCATTAAAAGTTTCAAGTGGCAATAGCTAAAATTAGTCCAAGTGGAGAGAAGATTATTAGCTAGGAGACTTATGGGTCCTACGCAGCAGGTGGTCTGTTTCCAGAAATCAAAATGTTCTAAAACCCAGCAAATATCTTTCACATTCAAGAGCTATTTTTATTCAGCTCCAATTACAAAAATGGTCTTTCCTCATGCAGAAGTATCAGAAAGCAGTAAGAGCAACAAGCACATACACAGGGTGGGAACTTTTATAGCATACAGAAACTTTTGGTGACAGTACTTCATCTGAGTACTTAATTTCCAGCACAAAGACCCTTTTCAGACACATCCTTGGTGCAGCCAAAGGATGGAAATTGCAGAATTTGCAGACACTGTTCTTGAGCAGAGTCAGTTTCCTCTGCCTCTGGGGAAACACTCTTGTTAGTCAGATGCTTTCTGATTTTTTTTTTCATTGACTAAGTTTATTGTACGGACTGCTGTTCCCACAACAGTGGAACAGGAGGGAATATCTTCTCCACTGCTGACAAGGGGAATAAACCACAAGTTAGTCTAGTAAAATCGAAGTCTTGTAATGGCATAAAGGTGATACAAGAGCATTGATTCTGCAGAGGAGAAAAGAGGAGAAGATTCTCAATGTTTATTTCTGTAACAGCTGAAGTCTGAATTTGCCTGATGCCCCTCTAGTGAGGTTGTACCCTCTTTGGTGATGTGATTGGAATGAACTTGTTCTGTTTTGTTCCCCTTTAAAATTACTGAATGCAGTAATTTTAAAGGAGAACAGAAGCAATTAGAAAAAAGCAGAGCCTTGTCATTTCACTGAGTATTTGGGCTTAAAGAGCAGGATATTCATCCTTGAAAAATGCTTCTTGAAAATTCAACAAGACTCTTCTGCTTTACTCACTGTTCTTTGCCTCAGATGAACACTTGTCCATGTCTGGCCTGTGATTACAGTCCTGCCAAACAAAACAAATTGAAGGAAAGGTACAAAACATTATAACAAAGCTGGAATAGAAAGCATTTGATTTGAGGAAGCATCCTTTGATTTGTGAGGTGAAAGGTCCAAATGCTTGTTTACATCAAAATACTCTCACTTTAGCATCTGGCAAACAGTAAGTTTTTAACTAGTTCAATTTGAAATGGACCTTTTATGTTAGTTTTAGCAGCAAACACCTCTTTGCAAACACAGCATCACGGGGCTGACACAGAAGAATGATGGAAGATCAAGCCAGCATAAATGGCTAATAACCCAATTGTTTTACATAAAAATGTACCACAAGAGAATCACTTGCTTGGCTGTCACTTTCAAAATTATTTCCATGAATAGAAATAAGCTTAAGAGAGCTGTGATTACAGAAGGCAGAGAAGACAAGATGGTCTGGATTTGTGACAGGTTTTGTGGTGGCCACCAAGGCAAGTAATGCACTGACTTAAGAAAAGTTCAGCTGGTCCTTCACCTATCAGTTGCTCATCATTAGATGTCAGGAAAGAGAAATACTAGGTTTTTTAAAGCAGAAAAATAGTTTCTTCCAGGACAAACCTATTTCAGTAGGGTTTACATTTTGGGGGCAGTGATTTTAGTTAATAACAACTGAGCTCTTCAGAGCAATCTCTGGAGAAGAAAAATTCTGCTTTTTAGACACACACTGACCTACAAAGCAAATGCCTTAGTCTTGATGGCTGAAAACAGAGCGTATTTTAGGATCAAGAAAATAAGTGGCCTTAATATTTGCCTCTTCATCTTGACAATGCCAATCCCTTTTCAAACATCATTATGGCAAGATTGTCTAGCTCTTGCACATGTAGATTAGCAATGAAAATGCATCCTAAGAAGACCAGCTAAGGCTTCCAACTGACAGACTATTTCAGCATCACATAATGTGATTCTGCTGTACACTGGTTACTGAGAAACAAAATCAAAAGAAGCAACTATGAATTAAAAAGCCCCAGAGCTGTTTTCTCTGCAGACAGGATGGGCATTTCCATTCTACAGAACAATCAATTGCATTAACCTTTCAGTTGGTCATGGTCCTGGTGCAGTGGGAGGCTCCTTTCTTCTGCCTGAACTGGGTTTTTTTGGGGGGGTTCTTTTTGGTTTGGTTGGTTGTTGGTGGTTTTTTTTTTTTTTTTTTTTTTTTTTTTTTTTTTTTTTTTAAGAGGACCATCTGTTCTTCATATCAAATTCATAAGAGAAAAATGCTCTCCGTTTTAGAATTTTAAATTGCTTTATCTCCCTCTTCTGTTTCCTTAGTATTCTTGTTAGTTCTAATTTTAGAGATATATTTGGTATTAAGACAGAGAATATGTTGAAGTAAGGAGCTATGTGACCAGTTAGGGAGACTGGATACACTTGGCATCTCAGGACACACCCTTGGACCCAAAGCCCCTTGGTGCTCATTTGGCTTTGGTTCCCTGCAGCCAAGGCAGGGACAGTGTGATGGGAAGGTTTTGCAAAATCCAAAATCTCCCCAGTCCCACTGTGCCAGACCCTGGTGGGAGGCAGGAACGTGTGTGCAGCCACGGGACAAGCCAAACAAGAAGCAGCAACTACTTTGCCTAACTTGTTACTGGGGCTGAAGTTCCCAACTAGGAAAATTTACATCTGTACATATTCATGTACAAATATGAATCCACCATCTCTCCGTAAGGGCTCAACTTTTGTCAGTCCAGAGCCTGGCTGGGACTTTCTGAAGCATTTAATGAAAAGTGGCATAAGAGAAAAGCTGAACAGAGAAGTAAATCAGAACTCCACTGGTGGTGATTACCAGGAAGGAAGAAGGGCAGAAAACAAAAACAGGATTTAGCTGTGTAGAAGGGAAAGGACACCTAGGATTATGGAGGCTAAAATATTTTTTTTCTGTACCTGAAGCATTGGGACAAAAAAGAGATGTCTGTCACATGCCCCATCCCAAGCCTCAGGAAGTTGTGCTGTGCTTCACACCAGGTTCCCCAGTTCTAAGGAATAGCAGTGTAATTGGGAGGTCACACCTCTCATGCTATTTTTCAGAAAAGGAGTGATTTTTTTTTCCCCAAATTGATGATCAAGACTGACTCAGACTGCCTGGCATTTCAATGATATTGGGAAGCTGGCCTCTGTAGAAGCTAACAACTTTACTCATTAGCAGAGTGAAGATATTTTTTGCCACTGTTCCTGGAACATATTCAGAAACATTACCATACACCAAAATACTTACATAGTACAATTTACTCAGAATGTCTTTCAGATACCAGCAGCTGGAACCAACCAAAACCTATTAGAGACTTGCTTAACAGATGCAAGTCCTGGCCCCCCGTTCATAATTACTGTCCTCAGCTCAGTAGATCTGGCTACAGATTTACCCCTCAGATCTTTCAGTCTATGATTAACAGAAGAGAGGATGAAACTATCTCAGGGTCTTCTGTGCATATTTCTCTTTCTGGAACTATCACACAGGGTCTCCTCTTGTGTATCTTACCCCACATGTTTTTCAGGACAGGTAATGATCACTGTTGTCATCTGTCAAAGAATGACGTAAACTGCAGGTGCCCATCACACAAAGGACCTCATCACCATTTTTGCTCCACCAAAAATTCTCAGCCATGGCCAGCACAGGTGGACACCCTGGGTGCCACACACAGAAGAGTGACCTCATTTGCAGTGCCAGTCCGTGACTGTGGCATAGATGAAGGAAATAGGATATGTCTGGAACATCATTTTTTTGCTAATCCCAGCTGTTGGGAATCAATGCCTCCTGTCCACAAGGCTTTTTTTTATTTTATGTGAAGGATCAGGCTGGTTTAGGAATAGCAAAGTCATATATGCGCTGGGAAATTATCTTTCACCCTGTCTTTTCTATATGGAGCACTGCTATGAAAGCATAAAGGTGATGAACTGCCAGTGAACTGACACAGACTTCCCTTTCAAGACCACTGACAAGATATTCCTCTTGTAGTCTCATTCACTCCTGACAAAACTATTTTTCCAAAATCTGAAAGCTTCAGCTGAACAATGTACTGGAACTACTATGCTGTTCTTCATACAACATATCAAAAAGGAAAACAAAACTTGCCATTTTCTCTTAAAAATAACTTTCTCTCAAAACAAATACAGCACAAGTGTAAAATAAAATGAGCTTATCAAGAGCTGTGAGACATCAAAAACACCATGGGTTGAGATCTTTCAAATTCCTTCCCTGAAGAGGAAAAGCAGAGACAATTGAGTGACAAAAATGCACCTAGTGTTGGGTCCTGACAAAAAACTTTCTGTGCAGTTCAATTCTTCTTGCCACATAGTGCTCTGTTACAGGAAATAGGTGACCAGAAAGTAAACTTATTCTTGAAAAAACCTATTATTTATAATTTTTTTAAATTGGAAAATACATGTTTCTCATCTCCAAAGTACCCAGATGAAAGAAGAAACTTCTCTGCTATTTCAGAATAACTTCAGTGATTTTTATGTTGTTACAGGAACCTACAACAGAGCCCAGGGACAGTCACAGTAAAGAATGTTGGGAGACATTCTGCTTCTTTACAGAAGCAGAGCCCAGAATAACCCTACCCTACCTGAAGAAAAAGAGAAAAAACCCTTAGATAAGAATATATAGTTAGACATGCATAGGATGGGAACAGAAATGGATGGCAGCAGGAGTTCAGGGATGGGTCTGTGGGTTTCACTGTATCATAAGTTGTGCTATTATACAAAAGGGATATATTTTATGGGACCATGTAAGCATAAGTAAGAATCCTGAGAAAATACTCTTCTTGACTCAGTACTAGTTGGTCTCTATTTCTTGTATTAGTCAGCAGATGTCAGGAAAAAACCAAATTACAAAAAGAGTATAGCAGCTGGGGAGCATACAGAAAATGAAAAGTCGCTGTTCAGAGGTGTGGAAAAATAACTTGTGAGAAAATAGATTACAAATCAGATTTATGCAAAGATGATATTGTACAGAGACACAACTATGTAAATAAGTATCTGCAAAATGGAAAGAAATAGATCTTTCTGCATGTCACTTGCTTATAGCATAGCAAGGAACATTTACATTTGGCACAAGGCAAAAATCTGGAGCCAAAAGGAACATCAAGTACCAGATTGCATTTCAGAGAGCTTGCAGAATTAAAAATTTTATTGGACAAGAGAATTTCCCTGAGCAAAATGATTGTGAAGTCTGCACACTATCCTTAAATACTGTGGCCCCAAAAATAGCTCCAAAATGTTGCCACGGATCACATAAGATGCTGGTTAAGGCTGCCTTAATATTTGTAGAAAGAATTCCAAGGCAACCTCTTAATATTTACAGAAATGACCCTAAGGAGATGCAAAGTAGTGTAAATGCACATTGGAATGGACCTACTAAAGGACAACGAAAATGACAGAAAAAAACGAGAAACATGAGATAAGTTAGTGAAAGTGCTATCAAAGATTTAGAGTCAGCTTTTTACAGAGAACATTTAAAACAGCATATTTTTTTTCCATTTTGCCTCCTCTTTGTATAAACTGTGTTATTCCTATGGCTGGGAAAGTTACAATAATAGGGATAGAGAAAGAGGACCTATTCTTTATCCTCCAGAAAAGGTTCAGGGTACCAATGGGAGTCCAACTTTAAGCAGTGTTAATAACCCAGGACAAGCATCTCTTTGCCAGTGGTCTGCAGCCACAGCATAGTCTGAATGGGCTGTGTCAGACACCTCTGGGTGAGCCCATCACTCACTAGAAAATATCTGATACTCCTGGACTGGCTCAGCAGTTTCTCCTTTCCTTCATCTGTCCCTTTGCAAGGCCACTTCTAGAGCTCTGAAAAACCAGCAGACCTCATGGAGCAGGTCTTCTGTGGTAATTTTATAGGTGAAGGGACAGATCCTTGTGATGACAGGCAAATACTGAGCCTCAGCTGGCCCCAGCTTCCCACTAGGTTCATGTGGGAAGTGTTCCTCCAGGCTGGGCTAATGCTGCCTGAGCTGAGGAAATTAATACATTTTGGACAGGCTTTCAGAAAAATCTGAGTTCTCTCAGCAGGACTCTGGTTGCAGACCTTTAAGCAAAAATTTTCTGAAGGAAAGAAGTGAGAGTTCTTTATGTCCTCAGAGCACCAGGGAAGTTCTGCAAGGCAGTGGTTGGCTCTGAGCTGTGCTTGGTTCAGATAGCAACACAGATAATGGGGTGAGGTACAAAGCCATTGGTGTCTTCTTGGAGATGAATGAGCCCTGAGCCACTCACTTCACAGTTTCAGCTCTCCTCCTCCTTCCTGGATGGAAGTCAGAGCAAGCAGCTCCCAGGCTGCAAAGGATTTGCTTTCTCCTGAAGAAGCTCTTGGTTGCTAAGCAGTATCTATGTGGGCATCAGACCTCCACAAAATCTTGGGGATCTGCCTCACCAGAATGTCATGGTGAAGCTCAAACATCCCACTGAGATGTGATTACATGCAAAGTTTCCATTATATAGTGCTAATTTTACTGCAGCAGCTTAAAATAATTTTTGAAGGGGTTACAAAGGATACTTTTGTTACAGGCTTGGGCAGGTGGATTCAGCATGGGGATCAATGGTATAAGGTTTAGTTGGAAGCCAGTAACACTTGGTGTACCCCAGGAACTCAGAACTGCGTCCAACAGTGTTCAACATCTTTATTAATGCACAGGATGGTGAGGAAGTTTGCCAATGACACACAACAGGGAGGAGTGGTTGATGAGCTATAGAAGTAAAGCTGCTGACCAGAGGGACAATCTGCAGAACTGGGGTGGAAGAAATCTCAGGTTCAGTGAAGGGAATTACAAAATCCTGCCCTTGGGGAGCAACCAGCACATGTAGGGAACTGACTGGAAAGCAGCTACAGAGTGAGGGCCATGTGAGTCCTGGTGGTCTGTCAGGACTGTGGACACCTGGAACACCATCTCTGTGCCAAGCCTTGGCACATGCTGCAGTCCCCCATGGCAGCTATGCCACAACTGTGGGTGCCACTGAAGATTTCCAGCCTTCCTCTGCTTTCCCTGGATGCCTCCTTTTCTTGCTCAAGTTGTGGTGCATTTGGGGGAGGAACAGAGTGGGTGGGGGGGTCTTGGACTGTGAAGAAGCTGAGGAAAACAGGGAAGTGGGAGGGGAGCCCTTGGGGCTGGCTGTCCCACAGGGCTGCTTCTGCTGCCACTTTACATGCTTCCTCCAAGGAAATTATTTGTGAGGCTTTTGACTCTCCTCTCCCCACCTTTTTCTGGGCCTTCCTTTGCTTTTCCATTTGTATTGGCAAGAAATCTCTAAACACCCCTCTTGGCAGGACATGGTTTTGTGTGCTGGGGACAACCAGGAGCTGAGCTCCTGCCACAGCAGCCCCTCCCAGGCAGCTGCAGTGGGCAGGCAGACACCAGAAATGCAGCCTGCACCTTCTGCTTTCCCTGCATCCCTCAGGGATATGCTGTGACAGCTGTGACCTCCCTGCAGGCAGCCTCTCAGCTGCACCCTGGACACTGTAGGGGCAGTCCCAGCCACATGGAGCCCGTGGCCAGCCTGGCCTCCAGCTGGACAAAGGCTGTGGCCAGGGAGCAGGTGGACAGCAGAACCCTGCAGCAGCACTACACCCTGTGCCAAAGGCCCTGGCCCCTGCAGTGAGCCCACCCCTGGGAGAAGGGGCACCTGGGGATGTGCCAAGCAGCTTCCAGTGTCTCTGTCCAGCAGACCACAGGATGGAATGCAGCCAGCCCAGCAGATGAACCCGACAGCGGTGAGAGGACTTTGAATAAAGACAAAGAATCTTTTGGATAGCATTTGTTTCAAAACCGAAGCACAAGCTACTTCAGGGAATGCTTTCCAGTCTCCTCTTCTCTCTCCCAGCCACCAGGACAGAGCTGTCTTAGCATCTGCTGTGCCACCCGTCCTGAAGGCCTGTGAAACAGGGTCCCCTGGACAGAGTCCATACTGACAGCCCTGTACTTTCTGGACCTTCTTGTTTGTGCCTTTGCAACCAAATAGCTTTTGCCATCCTCCAGTCACAACCCTCCAAGCCTTTCCCAGGCACTTTCCAAAACAGCAGCCTGGCTATTGCAGCTTCAAACATTGCATGAGGGTTCCACAGGGCCAGGAGGCAGGAAATAGCAGGAAAATTTCTGTTACTTTGAGGGTGACAGAATAATGGTACATGTTGCTCAGGGAGCTGGTGGAGTCACCATCCTTGGAGGTCTTCAAAAGCCACCTGGAAATCATCCTGGGCAGCCAGCAACAGGGACACTGATTGTCAGGGAGGCTGGGCAAGATGACCTGCAGAGGTTCCTTACAACCTCAATAACCATTCTGTGATTCTGTGATGTGCGATGGACCTTTTATACTGGTAGATCTTTGGGATTCAATAGTGTATGGCCCTCTACTCCAAAGCAGAATATATAATGAAAGATATAGACCAATCTTTTTCAAGTTACTGAGTAACTCAGAATTATATGGCTTAGTAACATTACCCTATCTTCTCCTGGTCTCCCTGAAAGTTCCACACAGCTTTCTTTTTTTTTTTTTTTTTTTTTTTTTTTTTTTTTTTTTTTTTTTTTTTTTTTTAAATTAAATGCTTTTCCTCTTTCCTCAATCTCTCTCACTAATGAGCTGGCATAAAATTGTCCAAATATTCATCATTTGCACCAGGGTCATTCCAGGAATGCAATCAAAAGAGAGTGTTTTAAGAATTTGTCAGTCCTTGTGAAGCCATACTTGCATGATATACTCCCACACATGCATGCTTTGACTGTAGATTAAAAAAGGAGAAAGTGAGAGTGCTTCTCACATTGCTGCAGTCACTGAATTAGACACTTGCAGAAACAGAAATCAGTGCTGTCACTACAGGCTGAAGGAGAAATATGAGAGAAAATCTAAGACTTGCTATGGCTACTAGTTCCCTTACTTGTAGATGTTCTATCCACTGGCTGTAGACAGTCATAGGATTATTAGAATCATTAAGGTTGGGAAGGATCTCTAAGACCATCAAGTCCAAACATCAACCCAGAACCACCATCATGTTCACCACTAAACCATTTCCCCAAGTGCCACATCCACATGTTTTTTAAACCCTTCCAGGGATGGCAACTCCACTATTTTCCTCTGCAGCCTGTTCCAACGTTTCACCATGCTTCCCATGATTTTTTAAAAAAATTTATCTAAACCTGTCCTGGCACAACTTAAGACCATTTTCTCTTGTCCTATCACTGGTTACCTGAGAGAAGAGACCAACTCCCACCCACGTATAGCCTCCTTTTGCAGAGTCACAGAGAGCAATGAGTTTTCCCTTGAGCCTCCTTTTTTTCCAGGCTGAACACCCCCAGCTCCCTCAGCTGCTCCTCATCAGACTCACATGACTGGCCTCAGCCCATGATCCAGCCTGTCCAGATCCCTCTGCAGAGCCTTCCTGCCCTCCAGCATATCAGCACTCCCACCCAGGCTGGTGTCACCTGCAAACTCCCTGAGGCTGCACCTGATCCCCTCATTCAGATCACTGATAAAGATATTAAACAGGACTGGCCCCAGTGCTGAGCCCTGGGGAGCAGCACTGGTGACTGAACACCAGCTGGATGTGACTCCCCTCATCACCACTCTGGACCCAGTCAGCCAGGCAGTTGTTAAATCATGAATAGTCCACCTGCCCAAGTCAGGAACAGCTGGTTTCTCCAGGATAATGCTGTGGGAGATGGTGTCAAAGCCTTTACTGAAGTCCATGCAGACTACATTCACAGGCTTTCCCTGATCTATGAAGCAGGAGATCAGGTTGGTCAATCAGGACCTGCCTTTCACAAGCCCCTCTGGCTGGGGCTGAGCCCTGGCTGTCCTGCACACACCCTGTCATGGCACTCAGGACAAGTTCCTCTGTGACTTTCCCTGGCAGTGAGGTCTGGCTCTGGTCTGATGCTCCTTCCAAACCTCCCTGTAGATGGGTGTCACGTTTGCCAGCTTCTGTTCACCTGGGTTTTAACTAGAATTCCTGCAAAATGCTAGAAAACAGCTAGGTTAAGCTCTTCCACTAACTCCCTCAGGTGGATCCCATCTGGCCCCTTGGATTTATGCAGGTGTTAGAGGCATAACAGATCACTGACAGTTCCCTCCTGGATTATGGGGATTCATTCTGCTCTCTGTCTCTGTTTTCCAAATTCAGGGATCTGGGTACCTTGAGGACCACTGGTCTTGCTATTAAGGCTGAGGCAAAGAAGGCATTAAGTACCTCATCCTTCTCTTTATCCTTTCTCACTGTTTCCCCCACAAACAACTAAGGATGGAGATTCTCCTTGGCTCTCCTTTTGTTGCTGATGCATTTCCCAGTTGCCCAGAGAACCTGTGGATTCTCCACCCCTGGAAGTGTTCAAGGCCTGGTTTTATGGAGGACTGATCTAATGAATGGCATTCCAGTCCAGGGTTGTTGGAAAGAGATGATCTTTAAGGTCCCTTTCCAACCAAACCTTTCTATGGTACTATGACTGATTGTCTGCCAGCTTCTTGTTGTGACTTAGCAGCTTCCCACCTGGAAAACCAGCAGCATATAATAATCAGTGGGCTGTGCCAGGCTGGGAATTTCTGTGGTGATGTGGCCCCAGGGAGGCAGCACACTTCCTTACAGGTTGGATCTGGTCAGTCTTCTCTCAGAAGGGAGACATCAATGACTACCCTTTCTTTTTTCCTTAGTTAAGGTGATCTTGATGAAGGGGGCTGGTTGCCCTGCCCTAGGAAACCCCTCCAACCCAGATGGACATTCATACATATTCTCTTTTCCCTGATCCTTGAAATCCAGAGCCTCATACCTATTGTATAAGGGCACCTGGGGAGGTGAGGCAGGTCACGAGAGGATTTGCCTCCCATCCCAAGGAGAACCACATTTCAATTCCCCTCCATCTCTGATGTCCACTCCTTCTGCCTGGTGGCAAGAAGATAGAGGATCCATTGTTTTTTATAATGTGGATGGCGGATATGTTGGTCCAAGGGGTGATAGAGTACAGTTCTATGAGTGGATCTCCTTCTCAGAGTCCCCAACACTTCTCAGCCTTTCTCCTTCTTCTTACAGCTCTGCTATAGAATAGACTGAATAGCTGAATAGACTGTCCACATGATCACATCTCATACAACTGTTTTCTCTCCTGCCTTCTAAGAGCAGTGTCAGGCTCTGGCACTTCCTGCAGTCTGAGACCTGGAGAGCTCCATGTTTCTGTAGGAGCTTCCTCTGGGCCACCCCATCCTTTTTGGCTCACAAAGAGGATATATCTTTCAGCTGAATGGAAACCAAGCTTCTTCAGTGAGAGTGATGACCACCAGCTGAGTGAGTGTTCAAGCTGGCAGTCCTCAGCACCCACCCTGTGCCCCCTTTCTTGTGAGCTGTTGCACCTTGCTCTGGTTCCTCACATCCCCTGGGGGTGGCTTTTGTACATGTGGGGCCCACTGTCACTCTCACTGCCACCCACTCTGAGCCAGAGCTGCCTGTGTGTGAGTCAGGGCTCCACTGCTTCCTCCACTGCTCAGGGCAGAGGGGGCTGCTGTGCCTCTCTCTGCTCTAGTTTTGAGGTCTTGCCAGCTTAAGAAAGTTCCTCTTGCTCCTTCAGCCCTGTCCTTGGCTCCAGAGCACATCTGTCCCTGCAGTTTGCTGTGGAATCTTCCAAGATATTAATATTGGTGGGAGAAAGGACATTGCAAGCAGAGTATAAACATTTAAAATAAAAAAAAAAAAGCAGGCATTGTACGGGTTAATCCATGAAAGGTAGGTGGGATTCAACAAGTCATTGGTTGATTTATCCCACCAGCAAGACAACCAACCAGTTCAACAGTCACAAGCAGGCACAATTCAGTGGGGATGATGTACCATATACTCTGGTACTATACCAGAGCTGGCCTGCATTCATGGTGCAAGCATCTTCCCCCTCTGGGGGAGAACAGGGAAGCTCACAGAAGGGATTACAGAAGGGTAGTTGCACACTGCAAGTCAAGAATTTCCTTTAAAAGCCCTTTCTTTCATTTTAAAAAAATGCGTACTTGTCACAGCTGGACTGTGCAAATTTCAGTAAGACATGAAGAACAATAATTGCAGTGTTACAGAATTACAGCAAGAGACATTTTGCTGTGAAATTGCTGCAAGTCAAGTACACATCACACGTAGTTACCATTTTCAGCTGTGTTTGGGAGCTGCTGCTTGGCGGGGACTATCTGTTCCACGTGCCAGCACATCCTGCAGTTTTTCTGCTACCTGATTTGGAACTTGATCCTGTCATTCCTGGTTTTCTTTTGCCCTAAGTATAGGACACAAGGGCGGACAGGGGTGATTTAACAGCTTGTCCTGCTGCACCTCTGCAGGGCTAAGGAGGTGGAACTGCACCTCAGCATCACTGTCCTTTTCAGTGGTTTCTTTGGTGGCAGTCCCAAGGAAGCTGGTCCTGCTGGCAGTGTCTGTCTTTCTTCTTGGTGTCAGCTCCATTTCTGCACTTTGTCCACAAGCCAGACTGGAAATCTCAGCTGAAGCAGGCAGTGAATCAAGGATGGCTGGAGTAGGTTATCCAAGGAACCAGACTGTGTAAAGCCATAGTGTGGGAACTGTTGCTCTGGATTAATTTCAGTGCCATGAGTCTGACAAAATGTTTGCTTTTCCAAATATATGATCCATTGGTATTTAGTTAACAGGTCTAATTAACTGTACATTAAAAAAGAAGAGTTCACAGAATCACAGAATCATTTAGGTTGGAAAAGACCCGTAATATTATTGAGTCCAACCTTGGACTGGCCACCCCCTTGTCAGCCTGACCAAGGTACTGAGTGCCACATCTAGTCATTTATGTGTTGTTACATGTTTGTTACAAATTGACAAAAATAAGACAAACATCAAGCATATCTCTCTTTCCTATTCACTCTTTCCTTTGTGCAGTAAAAGTCAGCATTCACATCTTCCTTGGGTAACATCAGCAATACTCAGTAATATCTCCAAGCTTTTGCTTCCTTATGGAATATTTAAATATTTACACATGGGTGGTGCCAGTCATGGATTTTTTTTTCTCCAGCCTTTAACCCATTGCTTCATGGTATTTAATGTTTTCCATAACCACTGCACTACAGATAATAGAGCTGCCTTGCAGTTTTCTACATGAACAGAGCAGGTGTACCACCTTAAAACATAGAAACTGAACTGTAAAAGGCAGATAACTATTTTAAGCTTTGAAAGCTAAAGCTAGCCTGCTTAATTCAAGATCAAAATTATACTAGTTAAGGGAAGAGTTTCACTAATGTGAAGATCTTAAATTATTTCTAGTCTTGTTTGAAAAACAACAGTGTAAAATTATGCCTAAAAGAGAGCTCTGTATAAATTCTTGGGATTTCTTGTAACGCATTTTGCTGTTAGCAGAGATCCTGCTTTTTTAAAGATGAGAAATACACTACAGAGTGGTTGGAAAGACAGCATTTGGTAGCAGAACATCAAATGTTTCCTTACAGTGGGCCACAACCCTGAAGTACTTGGTGGAAGTAGCTGGGAACCACCTTTTTAGTGGTTTGGGTTTTTTCTCTGGTATATTCAGTGTGACTTATCCACCTTTGTCCTTTCAACTTAATTGTTAACTTTGGGGCATGATTTAAAGTGCGAAGTAAACTTTTCCAGCCTGAATGTCTTCTGCAGCAGGAATATTGTTCAGATGGATACCAACTGCTGTGCTCCTTCTATGGGGTTTTCCAGGGTCCAGAAATGTGGAGGAACACCTGGAAGTAAAGCTGGTGGCATTTTATACCATGCAGGTGTCCTAGAAATCTCACACTCTGGGGAATTGTTTGATTTATTTTGCTCTTTACTTGCTCAAATGAGCCACATGTGACCAGCATGCCCTGCCTATTCAGGTTCTACTGAAGTTACTGAATGTGTGCAAAAATAACTGCAGTGCCACACAGCAAGGCTGAGCCTTCTGCATTGAAATCACAGAATACAGCACCAATTTATGCTAGAAAAGCATATTACAGATGTACATGGCCCTGAGTTAAAAAAGTAAGTTTTTCTCTTGGGGCTTAGTGATACTATTTATTTATTTATTTATGTGTTTGTTTGTTTGTTTGTTTAACACCCAAGAAACATCCCAGTTTAATTTCCAAAAATATACTTTTATGATCTGGACAGCAATGCTCTTTCTGTACCTGGGCAGGCTATAAGTACATGTTTCTGTGTAGCTCTGCTGTAGTCAAAACACAGAAAGCTCTTTACTTATCCCATTCTTTGCTTTGAAAAGAAGCCTTCACTTGATACAGGAAATACTCACACAAATTATTTCCTAAGCACTACCAGTCATTTATTAGTTATTTACACTGCTAGTTGCACATCTTGTTCAAAATATTTTTATTAATATTTATTTCAGAATAAAACCCTTCATAGGCAATGAGAATGATATTGGTAGCCAGTGTGGGACACCAGCACCAGTGGATGCTGTGGAATAGATGCAAAGTTCCCTTCTCCTGTTATAAAGTATTCAGAGATAATTTCTTCTGGCTTTCCTCTTTTTTTGGTTTTGGTTGGGGTTTTTTCCACAAACTGCTGTAAGTACATTTTTCATTTTTACTTTTGAATTTTTTTAAAGATAGTGGGAACCAGACATATATATATCTAAAACACGGTACAGAATTAGGTAAAATAATCTCTGGTGATTTTACTCCAAAATATAGTTCTCTTCACGGTGAAAATGAAAATAAGAATTATGTGTCTACATGTACACTGTGCCTCCTGAGCAGGGCTCATGAAAGGACATGAGACAGACTTTTACAATCTCAGAAGGCTGGGCTGTGTGAAGTCATGTTCAAAGGTCTCCTTTTGCCTGGTATGAAAAACAACTCTGGCTTCTTGCCTGTTCAGCAGAAGCCAGTTCCCTCCTGAGCCTGCTGTGGCCAGCCCCAGCTCTCCATCCCTCACTCCTCAGTAGTGTGATAAAACCCTGGAGTTCAGCTGACCCCTGCACTGACAGTGCTGTCAGTGACCCCTCTGCCTGCAGCACTGCTTCCTCAAGGCTCAGAAGGCTGTGTGCTAGAAATACAGAGTGCCTGTAAAACAAGTCCTGAAAATGACAGTATTGTTTCTGCAGAGGTGATTCCAGAGTGGAAATTCACTTGAGAATTTGCTGATGACAGGTTTGCTGCCAACATCAAGCTATGAAGTCTGCTCCACCCCTGGGAGGGAGGGAATGAAATCCAGGGGAACCTGGACAGGCCTGACAGCTAGGTCTGTGCAAAAACTCACAAAGTACCACAAGGAAAAGTGCAAGGCCCTGCACCGGGGTCAGGGCAATCCCAAATACCAGTAGAGACTGGGTGGAGGATGGATAGAGAACAGCCCTGACAAGAACAACTGTGGTGGCGCGCTGGCGCGACCCCGACAGGACTTTGTTGTTCTTATTTGAAGTTATACAGTTATGTTTTGTAAATTGCATTTATTCCCATTGTTCAAAATGGCCTCCCCTTCCCTCACAGTTTCCCGCCTTTTCCCCGTTGGCATGACAACCCCCAACCCATAATAGTTGTTTACAAGTTTCAGTTAGATGTCAATCTTTTTGGTTATATAATTTCCCCACCCCCTGTTATGTAACTACCCTTACCCCATTGGCCCAAAGTTTGCTCACCCCACAGTTAAAGTTTGTAAAATGTTCTTGATTTGTCCGTTGAGAGACCACCCTTGTTCCCACCCCCTGTTGCTAGCTAATAAAAAGCCGTGGCAAACCCAGGCTGTTGTCTCTCCGGGACGCAGCCTTGGGGAACACGCACTCCCTTGGTTCAGCTACCCGAGAGTCCCGCCTCTTTGTTCCTCGCATACCCGCAGTGCTGGTTGGGTCCGCTCACCCCTCTGGCTAAGTGGCCCCCTGGTTGTGGTGGCAGCTGGGCTGGCCGGAGCCGCTTCCATTGGAGCTGACCACCGCAAACAACTCAGGGACAGTTATGGGCAAGAAGCTCAGCAGGGCCTGACAATATGCACTTGCAGCCCAAAAAACCATCTACATCCTGAGCTGCATCAAAAGCAGCGTGGCCAGCAGTCCACAGAGAGGTGATTCTGCTCTGCCACTCTCGTGAGGCTTTGAGCACTCTGCCTGGAGTGCTGTGCCCATCTCTGGGGCCCATTCTAGTGAAGACCTGGAGCAAGTTCAGGGGAGGGCCACAGAGATGATCAGAGGAATGGAGCACCTCTGCTGTGAAGACAGGATGAAGGAGTTGAGATTGTTCAGCCTAGAGAAGGAAGGCTCTGGGGAGACCTTATAGCACCTTCCAATACCTGAAGGGAACCTACAAGAGAGCTAGTAGAGGGACTTTTGAACAGGGCATGCAGTGAGAGGACAAGGGGAAGTGGCTTTAAACTGAAGAAAGGCAGGTGTGGATTAGATATTAGGAAAAAATTATTTATGTAAGGGCAAAGCCCTGGAATAGGTTGCCCAGAGAAGTAGTGGATGCCCCATCCCTGCAAGTGTTCCAGACCAGGTTGGGTGGAACTCTGAGGAATGTGGTCTAGTGAAAGGTGTCCCTGCCCATAGCAGGGTGGTTGGAACTAGATGATCTCCGATGTCCAGGGTAGAAATCTGTTCCATTTCCTTCCAAGCTGTGTCCTGTAGGAACTGTCCTGCAGAGTAATCTCTGGTCAACAAATGCTACTTTTCATTGTGCTATAAAACTGGACAAACTTACTGTGAAAATGTACTTTACTAGCTTAGTATCTCTTCCACAGCACAAGGCTGGAAGTGGAAGAGTCACTCTCTTTTCCTTGGTGGTTCTGTGTCTGTCTGAGCATACTGGGATTCTCTATAGCCAGTAAATCCATCAGTAAAATTATTGTAATGCAATTGTGATTACACCACAGAATGTGATTTTTCAAATCAAACTTGAACTTCAATATGCTATAGGTCTTACTTGCTAGTCTGAAGTGAGAATGGTTTGAAAGATCCTGATTTCACATTACTCTTATATCCATCTTTACACACTGTCATAGGTTAACACAGTTTTGGTTTTGGTTAATGCAATAATGCCCTGCCAGGATCTGGGACTTTGTTTTGGAAAGGACAGTGACCTATCAGGAGGCAGTTCTTTCTATTGGCAGGTAGCTGAAGGCTACTTTTGGCAATACCCATATAAAGCTGAGTGTGCCCAAGCCTACCCCTTTTTTTTTCCTCTGGCTGGGGAAATCACCCTAGGTATAGGGTGTGTGTGTCATCAGTATGTGTCATAGTCACCTTAGGATACATACCTATTACAATTTCCTGCAATGCTAATGGAAATAATATTTCACATGTATATCACAGGACTGTGGATTTAGCAACAACTTATTGAGTATCTGTTGTACAACAGATTTAGTGATAATATGAACAGAGTTTTCAACAGCAGTGGTTGAGGGGCAGGGATTAACATATCTGTTTGTAAAATAAGGCATTACTTGACCCTTTTGAGTACAAATCACACTAAAAGAATGGGGATTCAAGAGCAGAGGTGCTCCTGCAAGCACAGAAGCAGCACACGTGCTGCAGTTTGCAGACGCATTGCCAACGTCCGCCTGACGTCGCACAGGAGCACGAAATTCTCCCTGGGGCAGCCTGACCTAAGCAGGGTCTGTGGATCAATACGACTGATACCAGCAATATTTCAGTTCAGCACTGTTTTGACAGTAGAAACAAATGCTGCTGTCTTCACGGTCAAGCCTATATTCTCATCTCAGTGCAGAGGCATTTACGAGCCTAATCTAAAACCTGATGAAGCAAGAGGAAATTGTTCCTGTTAATGCAATGTGTTTCAGGTCAGTCTAATTATTTATTAACAATGCTTACATTGTTAGGCATCAGTTTTTCAGAATGAAAAGTACATCTGTACTTCAGAATGAAAACAAACTCCAAATTACTGGTGAACTCTTTTACAGATATTTGTGTAACTTTTAAAATGTTGTTCTAAGTATGGAATGATGACTGGGCTGTGTGCAGACACGGCACAACCCTCTCAATATTTTCATGAAGTCCTAGTGATTATCAGCCAAGTTATGTGACATTATTTGCTGGGTTTGAGGTATTTCTAAATGCTAATCAAGCACAACAAAAATACAGTGACTGGGACTTTTTTGTCTTTTTCTTTCAGTATACAAGCTACAATTGTCAGGAAAAAGTGAGTGCAACAAATGTCAAAGTCTCAGTTCACCTGAATGCCAAGTTGTATGGACTGCACTGTACACTGAATTGTTTAAGGACAGTCACCTTCTGGAAAGTAAGTTTCTGAGCCTAATGCCATCAGGCAGGTAAAATATTACAGTAGAGCTTTCCAATGGCAGGAGAGTTATCACCATATACTATAAGTCCTAGTAGCTTAGCTGTGGCTTTCAGAGTCTGCATTCTTCACTAATAGGAGTTTTTTCCTTATACTGAATCTTAACTTGTATATAGTTTCCCATTTAGTGCACACTTTGTTCCATTTTTCTGAGCAGGACTTCTTCATCTGGCATATCTTAAAGCAGGCCAGATTTAGACATTCAAATGAGTACTGTTTAAGCTCTTTGAGTGACACTTTCTTTTTAAAATACTTACCCAGCTTTCACATAAACAGTAAATACATTTTTTTTGATAATGCTCAATCTAAAAGGTGCACCTTATATAAAATTAATCAAGAAAAAAGACCATTTTTTGATATGAACCAAATATTTCTAAAAATTAGGTGCCTCCAATAGAAACACTTTGCTAAGTTCAGGTGCTGTGGTAGTACCTGAGTGATAATGTCTGGCAATAGACAAAGCTTTCACTTTTCATTTTAAAATCACTAACTACTAATACATAGTTGCCTTTGACAAGGCAACTCCTTCTTGCCTTCATCAAAAAAAAAAAAAAAAAAATCCAGATAATTTCCTGTCATTTTATTCTCCTTTTATCACTGTCTCTCCCCTTGCCAACATATCATATGAAGCAATCCCACTTTTGGAATGGCAGTGATCAGGGTGAGGAGGGCATAGGTAAGATCAGCCCAGTACTGGGATATTTCTGGCTTGATTCTAAGAACCACATAAAGCTCCAGAGGTAGTCAAACCTTTGGTGAGCTCACTGGCTGCAGGAACCTGAGGAATACACCCTGCTGACACCACTGACCTGCATCTTAGTTTATCACCATCTGCTTTGTGTGAGTTTCCAGCCTACCTTCTGTTGCCTCCTCCTCTTCAGCCTTCAGAGTAATGTTACCCCCAATACCCTTTCTGTCTTTCTTTCCCAATTAATCCTGGACCTTTTCTCACCATCCTCCACACCTCTACAAAACTCTCACTTGAGCCAACAGGGCACAATCCTGCTATTTTATTCCACTCTCTCCCTGACAGGGACTCAGAACTGGCACCATTTTCTGGAAATGCCAGGAAGAGCTCCAGCTTAAAATGAGTGGTCACAGGATCCTCTTTGTGTTGCCTTAACCAAGCTGAGGCTTGCCTGAGCTTGCTATGACAGTCTGGATTGTGGCTCTCGTGGGACGACAAGCATATAGCAGGCTGGAGCAGAAAACACATGCCTTGGTGGTGTTAAATCATAAATAAATCAACAGCAGCAGGCACCTTTTCTGAGTATAAAAAGCAGAAGCTTCATTGTAACTCATTTAACTCCTCATTTCAGCTGCAAATTCTATTACACTCCTGAAACCTGTTTTAATTTGAAGAGTACAGCTCTTCAGCTGAGCTCAAAAATGAGCCTGGTAACAGAGACCCCTGAGGCAGAAATCTCCAGAGCAGGCACGGCATGAAAACATTACTTGCCTGCTTTAAGATTAATTTCCCCCAGCACCCACTGGAGTTCAGCACCACTGGCATTTGTGCCTCCAGCCTGAGACAAGCAGGAAGACATCCATACCACCAATGTGTGAAAGTGCTTGGTTTGAAAAAGCCAAGGAGAAAAATCAGCATCCTACTCCTGCGCTGACATAAACCAATTTTAGCCTGCCTTTTTTGGTGGCCTTGGAACACTGCACCTCACTGCCATGTTGCTGGTTCTAGTGTGGATAACAATAAAGAACAGGGCAGATGCAGGAAAATGTACATAAAACTGAAATTAGGAGCACCAAATTAATAACAGGAAAGGTAAGAAACAGTGACAGAAAAGTGGTGATCCACAAGGTCCTGCATAGCAATCTTCCTTTCACTATCAAAACCACTAACCTGACACACTGAGGATGAAAAACACAAGGGAGGAGTTTTACCACTATTATCAAGTTTCCTTTTACCTGTGTTTCATGAGTAGCTACTCAGATATTTACTGACACAGATATTTACTGACACAGTCAGGTAGCCTTTACTCTGCTGTGAGCAGGGTAGGTAGGTGGGGCATACTCAGACCCTGCATGGCTGATATGAATAACTAGCTTGGGACTCCATCATGCTGGAAACATGAGCATCCCTATGTGACCAACTTTTCTTAATTTGTGCATTAAAGAGCTGGCAAACTATGTCACAGATATATCAATCTGCAGCATGTTTCAGTTGTTGCAATTTGTATACATTTTCCAAGCACATCATCTTGGATTCAGGCTCTGACTGTCCTGGCAAAGGATGAAACAATGACTTTCATGCATTGCAGTGAGAAATGCATTTATTTGATACACTGGTTCATAATTAACTTTAAAAAGACAGCTAGCACTATCATAGCTAACAAAACTTCTTTATCCCCTTAGAAGTACTGCTCTGTGTATTCCTAGGTGCACGCTCCATCTGAAGGAGTCGATTTTCTTCCAGGTTCAGTGTGACTATGTACCCGAGCAGTAACTACAATTACTGATGATGTGAAGGAGAGCTGTGCACGTAGCTTGCATCAGTGAAGACTAGCTATCCCTTCCTGGCATACCTCTTCCTCTCTCTATCCCCTGATGCTGTATTTCCCAGTTTTCTGGAAACTGTGAAGCAGGAGATTAGCTCTGCTTCACGAACTCCGGCAGCTCCATTCCTGTGCGCAGGGTAAGCACTCCTGCCTTCTCCAGGGCAAAGGCTGGGTGAGCAGCATCAGTGAATTTGTGCCTGATGGCAAACAGCACCAGTCCTCTCTCTGCATTGAAGAACAATAGCCTGCCACTACTGTAATCCAACAGGATGCCAATCCTGGCCAGGTGTTCCGTCACGTGGACGTCGCTCATCACACCAGTGTGAAGAAATCTGTAAAGAAAGCTGCGGGAAAATGGAAACCAGAATACAGTGAGCCTCCTCATAGCAACTTACCAGAAATAACCTGCAGCTTAATTCCAATCTATTAACAGGTGGCTGCATACAGCAGCCTGTCACGTGGCTGCAGCATTTTGCTCGGTACGTAGGCAAAGCAAATGTGGCATCACTTCAAGCCCTGCCTGGCATCCTGACAAGCCTTTTCACTTGGCATCTTTGGACTTGTAGAAGAAAAAAAAAAAGCCTCTTGGATGTTTCATTTAGCTAGTAATGTTCATACATGCATATGATTTCACACTGAAAAAAGTACACTTGTTTAGATCAAGAGCACCTCTACAAAGCAGCAGCGTGGTGCCTTACAAACCTCCAAGCAGCCTGGCACTGCCCTGTTACCACAGACTACCCCAGCACCCTGCAGTCCTGCCACAGTGGCAGGGGAGTGAAGGACAAGGCAGGAGAAAACATTCCCTATCAAGTCTTGACATTTCCTGCAGATGGAAGTAGGTTCTAAAAAGGCTGCATTTATGGAAATAAATATACTTGCTGGGGTTGAGTGAAGCAAATCAGGATATGAGCAACAACAAACTAGTTCTTTAAGTTTTATTCACTGTCTGGATGAAGGGTGCTAAAATCATCTGCTTGAGTTTAATTTTATTTTTAAAGGTGCTTTATAAGACCATTTAAACTAAGAGGAGGTCTAAAGATCTTATGTAAATGACCTTTTCTTATTATTCAAATTTACATAAAGGAAGCAGAAGAATCCTTTCTGCTTTCATGATTCTTGTGGCTGGCCAGCTTTATTTTCATGAAGGACAAGTAACTTCCCAAGTCACCAGACTGAATCCTCTTTACCTGGTTTGTGTAGGACAGCACCTCATGCACCAGGAGGTATCACTCAACCCCAGGACATTGCTCTGTGTTACTGCTTCATAGCAAATCCCAATCCTGTAGCTTCTGCAGGCAGAGACAACAATTTCCCAGTAATGACATCCCTGAGCAGGCAGCAGTTCACCCAGGACTGAAGGAAACCTGTTTGTGGAAGAGGAAATAAAATAAAGAAAGTGTAGTGGTAGACAAACCATATTGTGATATTTCTTTCAGTCAAATCATGAAGCATCACATAAAATTACTACTGAATTGCACTCTGTTATTCTAACTGCAGGGTTTTAGCAAAGATTTAACTTAGAATCTTTTCATTTTTGCACTGAGATAGACTTATCTAAAAAATCTCGAATTTAGAAGCCTTATTGAAACTAGAAATTCTGGTAGTTTTATGTAGACATAGTCAAAAACACTTGTGTACATTCAGTGGTAACAGCAACAAAAAGTGCTTAAACCGGTAAATCCTCATCACCTTTTAAAAAGCCATATCAGTATGGCACAAGTTATACAAGTGGACCTGCGCTTGTGCTAGGACTGATATCAATATGTCAACCCCCCTGCAATGTCCTCAATGGATAGAGCTGGCTTGGTACAACCGTGTTAACACATCCCAGGAGCAGTTCCTAGCTCTCCAAAGCCACAAATACTTTGGAAAACATCACCAATAATGCCCTCAGGAGAGTAGCAAACTATGGAAGATGGATTACTTCTATCCACAATATATTAAAAGCTAAGCCCACAAAGCTGACCTTCTCAGGGCAGCAAAAAATTGCTTTGAGACTCTGATGGATTAAGTGGTGACAATGGGCTGAAATAAATCAAGCAGTCCAAGTAGGTACCATGCCTTTGACTTCCTGGCCATTCCTTAGTGTGACACGGAACTCTTCCCTACATCAATCCCATCACTGACTTTCCTGAGATGTTGCAGTGTTTGAAAGGGGTGGGGGGATCAATTGCATGAAGTCCAGAGGCTGCATGACCAAAATGATTCAGTCATTCTACAAAATTACTGTCATGTGAAAGATGGCAAAAAATTAAAGTGAGGCATCCATCCCAAACTCCACAGGACGGTTTTTCTCATCATACTGCTACTCACCCAGTGAGTTTGGTTTTTTCAGGAAGGTGGATCACTGTTGCATTAGAAGAGATTCTCAATGCAGGATGTGCTGTGTCACTCAGAAGGCGAAACCGAGTTCCTGGTACAATTCATGACAAAGAAACACCAGATCTGAGAGGCTGGCCACATTAACATGACATGAATCATAAAATGTTAAGCAACAATTATGGCCATCTTAGCTGGACAGGGCTGCTTCTGCAGGCAGGTAGGAGTGACAGAAAATGAGATGCAAATGCAAGGAGTCTTCCAAGCTGAGACAGCAGTCTAATACTCAGAAATGCAGATAGGTGATAAAGAGTTCTTTAAGAGTATGCAAGAAGTTTGAATAATTTTCAATCAATTACTATTTTCAAAATAGAAAATTTTAATTTTGAGACTGATATGGAAGAACCATACATAACACTATTTATCTAGAAATCTTAGAGTTTGAATCATCCATTACATTTTAAAACTGCTTTGCATGCTTCCTCATCACTCAAACTTCATTAGGTTTTAATTGTGAGAGGTTTTCTTTAAGGTCATGACAACTTTTATCTGATTGTGCACTGTAAGATTCAAGCAAACTGAAATCCCTGAAGAATACTTAATCATTTAATCTCTCTGACAGAATTCAACATTTTTGCTTCTGAGGTCACACCAGTTTTACACAGGACATAAATACAAAAATTTCAAGTGAAGTAGTCCTGATTATGCTAATTTTAAGCAGAAAAAAACCCTAATATAAATTTGACCTAACAAGATAAAAACTTCAATAACTTGGTCACAACCATATTGGGAATTTCAGGAATAATATCTAAAGATAAATGCTTGGCTACTCTGCCCTTCCATCCCATTGTTTTGGCATCAGGAATTGATTGTCTACCTTTAGTTGAGATGAGAGCTGCTTCACTTTGCTCACTTGTCCCAAATGGGTTGACAGCCCGCAAGTAGAAGAAATAGTTCACATTGGGCTCCAGGGATACTTTCAATTCAGGTTTCTTTATCCCAGCAAAAGATCTGTAAGTGTTGAAAATGCATTAAAATGTATGCAGGTATCCAAACTAGGGAACAGCTAAATTCCCATACTGTATTGTTTACTACTGAAATAACAAACACCATACAGAAACTCCAAATAAGAAAGGCATACACTGTTTTCACAACAACTGAGTTATGTAGGAGCTTCAGCATTTCACTTGAGGGATTGTCTTCATTTTGCCTGATGGAGTTTGAGGTGTTTGTTCCTGCACCACCTTATCACTCAGTGCAGTTATTTGGTGCGATGATCACTTTATGACTGTTTTGCAGCATAATTCATCACATAAAATTTAAGCAGCACAGAGTCAAATCCTCATCCTCATCTGCTTCCTGTGAAAAGTCTGCTTTTTTCCTTACAAAATGGGCATAGTTCTGAAGAAGAAACCCCACCTTTTAATTAATTAGTAACATGACACTGAATACAGTTGTGCTTTACTATCTGGCAACAAGCTACAAATCCAAAAGAATTGATATAGTTATCTGAGGCAGCACAGAAATCGTGCTCTTCATTGTAGAACCATCATAGAAGGGTGATTAACTTCTTATTAGGAACTCCTCACTCACAAATCCTTCAGCAGCTAAGCCTGGGCTCTGACTTTGTTGTGGTACCACGTACTCCAACAGGGCGGTTTTGCAGGAGGCAGAGCAGAGGAGATGCCTTCACACAGTTCACTGCTTTGACTATGCTCCTCAGTGCAGTGCCTCAAAAACTCCAGCCCTCACATCCTCTACCCTTGGTGCCTTGACACACTGCTAGAAAACAGGAGTCAGCACCCACTCAATCTGCTTCACTGCTGCTTTTAAGTACCAGTGAAAGCATTTTGGATGGCTAGAAAGATGCCATTTTATTTTCTACATTGACAGCAGTAGGAAAGATTGACTTAACAAATTTCTCTTTCACTAGATCTTGATTTTCATCATTTTTTACCTCTTATGATAACAGCAAAGCCAGACAATATACACACTCTGCATTATATGCCTGCAGGCAAAGACTATTTATCTGTATAAAGCAGGTAATTTCCTCCCAGAAGTGCTTTTAAGAATCTACAAGGCAAGTATTTGAATTCCAGAGTGGGAGATCTGCCCATGGAGACTGAGCAAAACACTTTCCCTTCCAGCTCAGGTTTGAGGTGGAGCCCACCATGGTCTCTCTCTCCACGATAGCAAGCAACGCCTCTGTGAGAAGCTAGACTAAATAAATTAGTTTTTCCAGCACAAATTGCTGTGACTCCAGAGGAGGCAAGGCAAGCGAGTCAGCAGTCAGATCAGATCGTTGCTATTCATTAGAGGTGACTGTTTTTACGCATATATCCCACCAGAGAGCAGTACAAACTGAGGAATAATCAGTGCTCATCCATCGGGATTTTTCACATGCCTGCTTCTGCTGCATTTATCACATCGAGGTAAAATCTCAGAGCTCTTAGTACACTGGATTCCTGCTTACACCACATAGATCTCTTTCTAGGAGGATGGTATCTAAAAGACTGGTGTGTCATCCTTATTAGTCTGTGACAGGTATTTTGCACTCTTAATGACAGTTGTCATTAAGAGTGATTGAGACCATCGAGAAAATGCACGGGGTGCTTCTGTGATCTGTTCCTTCAACTTAAAAGAATTTCAGAGAGTCTGGAGCTCCAGTGTGATCAGCACAAGACTGTGCTACTTTCAGGGAATGTGTTACATTAATGCTGATCTGATGCAGTAAAGAGAAATGGCAGAAATTGCATGTTTTGCTTCACCCTCACGATTCACCAAGGCCCTGACTGCAAGACCACTTCAGCAAGGCACTGACAGCACAGCAGGCTGAAAGGTTTAGGGAAGAGGTGTAACCTCATGGAACTGACTGATGAGAACACAAGCTCTTTAGACTTGAGTACAGGGGACAAGAGAAAAAAATGATGGATTGAAGAAAACCACAAGGTGGAACTGAGAAAGGAGGCAAATATGAAAGAAGTGAGAGAAAGGAAAAGCAGAATGGAAGCAGAGGTAGGGGAAAAGAAGTGGGCACCTAAGGTTTGAAGAAATTTGCCCATGCTTTCTAGGCAAGACTTATCCAATCTGTTCCTTAAAAGCAGCACACTGACATCTTTGATGTGAATCTGAAGCACAGACCACCAGAGAGGAATTTTGAGCAAAGAGTTACAAGTGAGATGAAAGGAGGATATGCTAAGCTATTCCTTGAAAGCTGTCTGTGGCACTACACGGATCAGCATGCCCTAAGCACAGTGATGCCCTGTACATGGCTCCTTCTTCTGTCTTGTGGAAAACCTCAATTAAGTCAGTATCCTTCCAAAGAAATTAGGAGTTAATCTTTTTGTGTTATGAACTATTTGTCAGATGATTAAATAAAAAATCACAAAATAATTTCTAAATTCAATTAGACAGTTACGTTGTGGTATAATGAGTAGACATGGGGTATTCATATTCTGGAGTGTGGATCCCAGAGATATCTTATAGGAATTTAGAGATGTTGGGTCCAGTAATTTGCAGAATAGGGTCAGTGATCAAAGTTCAGATTTAGGCCTCTTACAAATACAAAATTCTCCAAATCAGAATTTGGATGCATGTTTAAGCCAGAGGGCAACAACATTCTGCTTTTCAGTCATAATAGTGGGACAGAAAAATCTTGATTTCAAGCAGATCTGGGCTGTAAAACGGTGATCAGATTTTCTAATAGCATTCTCTGCTTGGTAATCTATTTCAGCCAGCTTTAAGCTGCCTAAGAATAAGAGCCCATCAATTTTAGCTACGATTAAGGCTTAAAAACAGTCCTGCTGCTGCCAACTAATGAAACAGAATATGCTGACAAGGAGGAATTTCACTTGCTACATTCTGAGCCAGATCCAAGCACAAAAGAAGCTTTGTGCAAAGAAGAAATAGGTCTTGCTATCTGTTGCCTCTCCTATCTAGAGGGTAGGGTGAAGGGGGAGAGTGAATACCGAGGCTCCTCAGCAATCACAGGAGTTTATCATGCTTTAGATCGACTCTGCAAAAGCAAGGATGAGGATAAGGTATGATTAGTGCTTAGCTTACAGCATACAGGTTATGTGTAGGAGAAGGCGAGGGAAAATGCATCCTGACTGTGTTGGTGGAAGACTGTTTCATTTCTGATTTCTTGAAACAAGCACTGCAGATGGATCTTCCTCAAGCTCACCTTAAGTAGTGAACTGTAATTTTGAAATAAAAAGAAATCCACCTACAACATTTCTAATGTCAGATAGTTCCTACTTTATATACACCTGCCCACTTTAGAAATTATTTGAAATGTAATGATGTTGTTATCAAAGTTTGAGGCATCCTGGTCTTTAAATTAAATGTTATCTTATTTACACTGTCCTTTCAATTTCTTGGTATCGTTGAATAAAAAGTTAGTACCTGGAAAGTCAAGAAGAATTTGAAGTCCAATATTTTTAAGTATCTCCTCTCAATCCCTCTCATTGTAAGAGGAATCTGTAAGGCTGAAAATCCACTCTCCGAATATCAGGTACAGGCTATTTAAAGCAGAACAAAAAGGACTTGCATGTTCTTTCACCTTTAACTTGCCAAGACATATTATAGTAGCAGTTTTCTGCTAAATCTGTGATTTCTCTGGTTTTAGGGAAATCTGATGCTGTGTTTTCAGGCTCATTTCTCTCATCAGCATCCTCATTTATTTAAAGGAAACAACATCTAGGGGATATTTTTTAATATCGCCTGTACCCAGCAAACGATATGCCTTGCAGTGATTCACAACACCCTCTGTGCTATAATTGTCATTTCCACCCCCAAGATCCCACTGAAACAGTACCTCCAGAGCTGTGCTGCTATCACTGATATGGAGTTAAGGTGAAAGTATGCAAGCTTCTCAAGATACATGTGGAAGCATACAGAAAGGGTGCACCATGAGTGGAAAAAAGCTCTTGAAGCTAAAAATAAAGAGCAAATAGCTCTGAGTTTGCTCCCAGCTGTGCTGTATTCCTCTCCTCTCCCTCTTCTTCTCCCTCTCCCTCTCCTCCCGCTGAGACTGTTTTGGGATTAGGTCACCAGAACACCCCCTGCTTGCTGCTATCTGCAATTGGCAGAGTTAGAGGGAAGGAAGGTTCTGTGTTTCCAACACTCTGTTTCCTGAGCTACCAGGACTATCATGTGGGCAATGAAAGAGGAGGGAGAATTGCTCCTCTTGTTCCAGCACTAGATTTGCTCCATAAGGAAACTGGAAATTTAATTCCCTAGAAGTGCCGGTCTTGCACTGTCAGAGAGGATGACATTCAGTAACTTCCACTTTCACAAGCTCACCACATACTTCACTTATTTCTGCCTCCCTGAGTCTTACAGATTCCTCATGATGTGACACAGGCTTTCCATCTGAACAGCCTACATACCTAATCCCTGGACTACATTTCTCACAGCTTTTCATCTTCCACCCACAACTCCATTGACTTCTCAACACAAAGAGGCTGAACAGTGAGAAAATAGCAGAGCTCTTGAAACTGAAAGAAACATTTCAAGGCGTCACTCATAAAGATTCTGGAAAAAGATTCAACCTGGGAAGGAGCTTTAAAACCACTGCAGTAGGACAGGGACTCTTTTTTTGCTGAAGATTTAAGATGATTTTATATGAAATCATGTCCCTCAGGTGGCAAGAAGAGAGAAAGGAGAAGGGAAAATGTAGATTTGGGTATAGTGTTTTTGGTTGGTTGGTTGGTAGGTTTCTTGCCCTTTTTTTGGAGTTTGTGGTTGTTTTTTTGGTTTGGTTTGTTTTTTGACAGTATTTGAAAAGAGACTTCAGTGAGGTTTCATATTCTCTCCCTGGGAAGCTGGGATTGCTCCAAGAATGTTCTTGGAGTTATTCAAAAGCATCCTGGGCAACTGGCTCTAGGGGGCCTTGCTTGATCAGGGGTGTTATTCTTGGTGCTCTCCCAAGGTCCCTTCCCTCCTCAGCCACACTGTGATTCTGTGGCATGCTGAAGTTTTCATAGGGCTGACTTAGACCATGTCTCTCTCTAGTTGTTCAATGAGGGCCTTTCTCACTGTTTGCTCCCTTGGCAGTGTCCTTTATCTTGGGTGAGATTCCAGAATGACATCTGTGAGAGCAGCCTTATGGGATGGGACCATGTTGCCTTCTCCAGAACTCTTCTTGAATGTTCTTCCCTGACCTCTGCTGTCACACTGTGCCTGCAGCAGCAACTGAATGAACCTTCTAGGGTTGCTGAGAAATGTGTTTGAACTCCCACCCAGGGACTGGGAAATTGCTTAGCTCCAGGGCTGTGAAAGCACAAAAGGCACAGGCTGTCTGTGAGAGGGCTCCACATTTGGCTGATCCCCAAGATGCATGTTGCTCAGGAAACCTGCAAAGCACAAACTCCAAGCTTTCAAGGAAAAAAAAAAAAACAAAACCCAGAAGAATATACAAGATTTGAGACCAAAATTTGGGTGTGCATAGAGTCAGGATTTTATTGTACCCTATATAGGTACTTGACTCCTATAGAAGTCAAGTTGATTGGCTTCTATTCAAGTTGATTTCTGATTCTAAATAGCACCTTTGGTGGCCTTGGATACGAGTGATACAGGCAGTGTTTTCCATCTACCACTGGACTTTTTCCTCCTCAACTTTATGTAAAACCTTAAACAGAATTCTTTTTAAAAAAATTCTCGATCACTATAACAACTTCTGACACTACAGAAGATTTCCAGGTTATTCTCAGGGATTTGATTTAGGAAAAAGAAAGAAGGAAATTGTTTTCAGGGAAAATAAGTGGCAAAACATTGTCTTCAACACACAAAAAGAGGTCAAAGCCCTTCTACAAATAGCGAATTTTAAACTATAGCAATTCTGAGAAAATTCTGTGGAAAGTTTCCACACTTGTCACAGTTAAAGGCCAGCTTCTGCTGGTAGTGAGGCCAAAAAGTCAAATGTGACTCAGTGTAATTATAAACACGTTAGATTTTACACAAGGTCACTCGAGAAAGCAAAGGGGTCTGTTCTGGAAGCTTTTTGCCACATTTATCACCACACAAGCAAACACTTGGTGTTACCAACACTTTGCTCATGGATTGCAGAAACCAGCGCAGTTTCTGGTTTCATTTTGGGAAAAAAAGTCAGTTTCAGATAACAGCACAGAAACTTAAGGGCAAACAACCAACTTATGTTTCAGGAGCAACTCCATTATCTTTGACCAACAGTGACTTTGGCAGGTTGACAGGGACCTGATGGCCTCATGAAATATGTAGGAAACAGAGCAAGCCCCTCTGAGAGGCAGAAGAACTGGGAGAGACCTCTCCTTGATTGCAGTAATGCAGCACACTGGTACTGCATGATAAAAAGTCTCCCACCCACACAGAAATTTTTAATTTCAGTTTTCAGCCTACTTTTGTAAGGAGCAAGGCATTCACAGTTTCACAGTTGTACTTCTCTCCTACAAAGCTATGAACACTTCAGTCCACTTAACTAATTTTGACTGCAGGGCACGAAGCCCTTCTCTCTCTACCCTGTTTCCATGATGCCCAAGTGAAGTAGCCCAGAGGTGAAGACATTAATCAGGATTCTCAGGAGGTGAAAAAGACAGTCTCAGCTGGGCTGAGGCTCTTCCACAGGGTCCTGTATGGCAAGTCACCCCTCTCCACAAAATTTCTCAGATCTTTGCAACTGTATTTTGCTTGAATATTGTCTCTGTTGTTAAAAGGAAAACAAACAAAGACCCCCAAGCCCTAAGGTCGTACAGATCAGCATGTAATTCCCTGCCTACAGCTGAGGGGTTGGAACTAGATGATCTTTAAGGTCTCTTCCAACCGAGGCTGTTCTAAGATTCTGCAACAATTTTCTCTGCATTTCAGCACAGTGCACCATCACGTGGCTCAGGGATACCGACATCTCTCCTTGTCCTCTCCTCTGTGCAGCACAGGGGAAAGCAGAGAGGGTCTGGCACAAACAATCACCACCCCGAATTTCAAAGCTACCCTTGGAGGGTACCTGGGCTCATCTGTGCATCCAGAGGCCTCTGCACGCAGGTCTAAGGCAGCACAGACCAATATTACTGAGAGACCCCATCACCCTTGCTATGCACAGAGATGACTGCTGTCTTGTTCTCCACAAAGCGAGGAGCAAACTGGGCCGTGCTCCTCCATCACTCTCCTCCCCGTGGAGCTGCCCTGCCCTGCCTTGTCCCAGGGCCACGGCACCTTCGGGGGACAGTGATTTTTTCCCTGCCTGGCACAGCCCCGAAACTTCTGTCTGATTGCAGACAGCGCCAACATCTCTGCGCTTTTAGCTCCGAATGAAAGGGATTTATTTGTCCGGTTAAGCAGAATAAAAAGGAAGTATTTTTATGTCTCAGCCTAATCTCACAGATTAGTGCCTGCCCCTTAAATTCCTCAGGACACACAGAAGCAGATTTGTTCCTCGCGTGGCTGCGGGCAGAATAATCTCTTGCGTAACGAGACGCGGTCTGCGGGACGGTCACCAGCCTGACCCCAGGGGCTTTGGTGGCACTGACCTGAGACCTTCTCCCTCCGGCGAGTGCTGCCGGCAGTACTCCAGGATAAAGGACTCGGCGGACAGGGATTCGGCACGCCAGCGGACAGTGGCCGTGTCCCAGCACACGGTGCAGTCCTCGGCCTTGATGGAGGGCACAGCAGGCGCTGGGGACACAAGGACACGTTAGCAGTGCTGGCAGGAGGGTGCCCCAGGGGCATCTTTGGAGGGAAAGGAACAGCCACCTGCTGAAAACACCTCCTGAAAACCCACGCGGTGGATTTTTACCCACCCAGCGGTGTTTTTATGCTTGTTTGTGTTTGGATGGAAGAGGGGCGCATTTACAGGGAATACAAACAATAAAAAAATCACGCTGGAAAAGTCGTTGCGAATAGTTGCGCGTTTGTCGCATCCTTAGAATGGTGAATTTTTATGCTTTTCCTCGAGCGATGTTTCCTCATTGCTGCCAATCTGCAAGGAGCAGAGCACCGAGGCAGCACTGCCTACAGCTCTCCATCCCCTCCATCCTGTCCTCAGCCGGCCCTGCATGAACTGCATCAGGAACAAATGTGCTGCTGCAAAAATGACAGGGAGACTTTGCTGACTTTCTGTTTAATTATGCCCTGGTTATTTTTGCAACGCTAAAATTCGGCCCTGTAATTTCTCCTTTTTAGAGATTCTGTTTAAGAGCTACAGGCCCAACTGCAATACAGAAAATGGAATATAAAATAATGCACTAGCTGCAAGTAATCAAAAGCTATTGTGTGAAATTGCACATTCAACACTGTAGGCTGAAAATAGATCAGTTGTGTTCTCTTGCTTTTTCCCATTTTGGAAATAGCAATAGAAAACACCTTACGACCTGTTGTGAAACTCACATAAACAATCCTAATGCCAATCCTAAAAGAAAGGGTATTAATTGAAAAAAAAAAAAAAAAAAGGTAAAAAAAATTAATTTTATTATTGCGGTACCAAATAGGAAGCCTAAAACAAAAGTAGGGATTAGATGATTTTATGACAAGATAATCTAAGAGAACTACAGGAAACATTCCAGATGGATTCTGTTTTTTTAAGAAAAATGATTTGTTTTTACTAGAAAAGGAAAGAAAAACACCCACAAGTATTTAACAGTTTCCTGGTTTAGTGAAAATCAGGAGGTTAGCAGTTCAGGTTAAGATTTACTTTATGTTTTACTACATGAACAGCTAATATATGTATTCAGCAGAACAACAAATTCATGGGATAGACCATCATCTGGTAATATCTCTTTGTAGCTCCCTTAGCAATAGTTCCTTAATTCTCTTCTGGTGAATTTGATTATTGTCTGCTTCTAAAGGCATCCTTGCTAAAGATTGAAAAATTAATACCTGAATCTCCAAATATTTGCATTCAGCAGCTTACACACATACCTACATCTCTGTATGTGTAAACAGTATGTCACAAGACATTAAGCTTTTTTTAACTGTAATTTGAAAATATCTGTCTAAAGAGTAGCTGAAGTGAGCATACCAGAAAAAACTGTTGCTGTGCTTCTGAGATTTTTTTTTAACAAATTAACTGCAGCTAGAATACATAATCTAATTTCATTGTAATATCCTGGAATTCATGTAAGTGATTGTATTAGAGGCAAAGAGCCAACAGGGTGAGAATCACGCAGGTTTTGAGCAACAGCAGAAGGTGTTCTTCACTTCTGTGTCTTTAGGACTGCAAGGACAGATCACCAGGAGATCAGCTGTGGGGGAGGGATCAGGGGGGATAGAGGGATACTTCCTGCTTTCAGCATCATCGACTCACAGAAAATACTGTTTGGAAACAGAATGTTTCTCAGCAGAGGGAAGGACAAGCTGTGAGCCTGGGAGGTGGAGAAGCATGAGTCAGGGGGTTCTGGGGGTGCTACAGCAGCATCCACTTGCATTACCCACAGCTCTCCAGGCTATACTGACACTTCCAGGGGTGCAGTGCCAACAGAGAAATTTTGTGGGTGTTCCCAACAACTGGGAGAGGCTCAGCTTTGTTCAGCTACTAAGGTGTGTATACCTAAAACTGCATATACCAGCAAATTATTATCTTGTATGTGCAAACTTTTAATCTGAATTACTAAAAATAAACTCTACATTCTTGCTACTGAGTTCATTGGGCTACTTGAAGAATTGAAGTATTTTATCTTTATATCAAAGCAGCTGGACTCCCACTGAAGAAGTGGCTTCCATTACTGGTGCTCATCTTTCTGCCTTCAGTGTTGAAGAGATGCAGCAATGTTGTATCAGCCAGTCCTCACCAGTGTTCCCAAAAGTCCATCTGGGGCTCATACACTCTAGAGAGAATTCAACTGAGCTTTGAGGGAAGGTGTTCAATAAGCCCACATTTTATCCAGTTTATTTGTTTTCTTAAAGAAACAGGCTGAAGGAAGCCATTAAAGACTCATATAAATTAACTTTTCTTAGAAGGATTCAATTTTTATGAAAAAGTATGAATAGTGAGCCTGACACCAAAAGACAACGAGATTTCTTAAAAATAATGGTTTTAGAAAGGTGAAACCCCCTTTTGAAATTATGATTTATTACCTATCAATAATTCACAATTATTTGTGCAGTTGGCAGAAAGTCTGCACCGTGTTCACAGTTGCATTGCTGAGGCCAAAAATTTTGAATTTCTGCTTTGAGTTCTCTGGAAAATAGCTTTTGTTAAAATATAAATTAGGTATCGGGGAGAATTATCAACAGATTTGAAGTCTAGTAGATGAAGCAAAAGGTTTGAAGCTGTGGCTGCTGCCAAGCAATTTCAACAAGAAACTCACTGTGGTACAGAATTTTTTACTATGAAATTATTAGATATCCTTGCCTGTATTTGTGACTGAAGGAACGGAATAATTGTTTTTATCCTGTAGGATTGAAAAAATTGTCTGACAGGAGGACCTCAAACATAACGATGCTTCTCCTTGCTTGTAATTCAAGAGCAATAGTTTTGTCAATACAAATTATTAAAGAAATTAATGCTCAGGAAAATGAATCAGTCAAATGAAGCTCAGAAGCAATAGTTTTGTCAATAGAAATTATTAAAGAAATTAATGCTCAGAAAAATGAATCAGACAAATGAAGCTCATAAGCAATACTCATCTAGTTACTCATCTCAATTTATACTACTTGAACAACAGCAGAGCCTCTCAGGTACACCTGAGATTTGTGTCCCACTGAGCAAGACACAGCATGTAACCTCAGTAAAGCAGTCCTTTCCCTGAAAAATTAATATCTTAAATCAATACAACATGGATGTGTTCAGATGGATGGGAGAGAGGCAAAACATGCAGCCACCTTCTCCACTGTGGGCACGAGAGGAAGCAGCAGCAGGGAAGAACCAGGTGGCTTTCCCAGAGCTTCCATGGAGAACTGCGACACACTCAGAAGATAAATAACATAAGGTGCTGCCTTGATGCTGCAGCCATGTGGCCCAAAGCTGGAAACATCTTCAAATTTGAATGCCTTCAAGTTTTCTCTCAGAAACAATTATGCCACTATCTCTTAGCGAACAGGGGAATGACCTGAACTGCCTGCTCTCTGCCAGATGAGCTAAATGAAGCAGTTTCTTCTGTGTCAGTAACACTGTGGACTAAATTGGTCTAAAGATCTGAAACTTGTAATAATCAAAGGAGAAAAAAAAATGTACATACCTGTTTTAAAAATGGCTTTTTCACTGGGTAAACTGCAGCCTGTGCCATTCACAGCCATGACCCACACACTGTAGCAGCGATCTGGCTCCAGGTCCTCCAGGACACAGTGACTCTCTTTCACTGTCACTCTGTACTCTTCCACTAAGGCTAGGAGAACACACACATGCACAGGGCTTCACAACTCATGGTTGTGCTGGTAGGGCTTACAGCTTTGCCTCTCAAATAACATATTAAAAACAGTCAATTTAAAAAAAAAATCCAGCTAAGGTCTCCATATTTCACACTGGCAGAAAGCTTTTGATGTGCCCTTGAGTTGACAGTAGAGAAATGCCATTCATGGCAAGTGGAGATTATCGCCCTCAGTCCTCATAATGAACTATATAGCTCTATAAACAATTCATCATAATGAACTGAATAGCACTTAGCTATAAATGACATACTACAAAAAGCCCTTAACACCCTTTAGCCTGCATACACAGATTTGTGCAGAGCCTGGTCATTAAAAGTGACTTTATGTTTTACTTTGAGCTTTTTAACAAATGCGCATTTCAATCCTCTTTATTAAATTTCAATTTTTAACATTTGAAATATTTTGAAAAAATTATGTTTGTCTACATGTGGAAATACTGAATACCTTTTCCTAATGCTTTTTTAATTCTGAAGCACATGCAGGGTCCTAAAAACATAATGAAATGTTTAGCTCTCCTTGGGAGCTCTGTCTGCAGTCCCCATGAGTAACAACAGGGCAGCATAGACACATCCTCTCTGATGGTCAGGCCTCTTCATGGGAAGGCAGTTCAACAGGTGAAAACAACTGCCCTTGACTTTATAGACCATGATATTATCTTGCACTTGCAGGGACAAAGGGGAGGAGAAGAAACAGCATCTTCCTCATGACCTCCCCCACTATTGGCCATCTTTAGCTCCAAACATGATGACTTCTCAGCTGTTGTTCTTCCCATGTCCTGGGCACTCCCCTGCAGCTCATCCTCCCACCTGCTTACCCCAGGCCAAGGCAGAAAGGGCAAAATCTCACGCACCCCCTGCATCTTTGCTGGTTTGCAGCTCCTCCATACAGTAGACCTGGAAGCAGTCGATGGTATCCCCTTCATTCACAGCCCAGTAGACAGCAATGGAGGTGCTGGTGGCTGAGTTTGGCTCCTGAGGTATGACAGTCGGTGTCTGTGGGACTGAGAGGAAAGTCTCCCATTGTTATATATGCTCCTGTGTTCTCAGCCAAATTACCTACAAATTCATGAGTCGACCCAATTGCTTATTTTCACTCTGGTTCACTCACTCACAAAGCAAGTACAGCAGGAAATAGTGCTGGAAATACTGTACACATAAAACTGGTGCAGTTTTAGAGCAACAGATCCTCATAAAATAGGAACAGAAAAAAGGATCTGCTCAGCATTGGAAGCCCCCCATTTCTCTCACAAGTCTGGACAAAATAAGATGCAGTCCTAGTACTCTGACCATCCAAACCCAGAACATCTACACCCTCCTTCAGAGAGATGTGTATACTGATCCCAGAAATATGAGCAGGGGAAAAGACCTGCCACACCAGGAGGGGATTCTTGCAGTGTGCTGGCAGCAGCAGGGATGTGCTTCAGGCAGAGAAGGCTCTAAATGCACTGGAGGCTCCCTGCACTCCCGAGTCTATCCCTGCTCTGGGATGGATTCCAGCTGCACACGCATGGCTTGGCACTCCTTCCTGCCATGGTCATTTCCCCACAGACCCAGGGGACTCAGAATTCTTGGTTTGCAGGTGAAGCTGAGCTCTGCCAAAGCACCTGAAGCCCGTGGGGCTACCAGGATAATTCCTCACAAAGTGCTTCAAAGATTTCCAAGGCTCCCCAGCTTTCACACACAAACTTTTGTCTCCTGATTGACACAGATCCAGCACCAGATGAGATATTGTTCGCCTCTGTGATTATGTCATAGAAGAGAGGGAGGGGAAAGAAAGAAGCAAAAAGCCCCAAAAGATTATAATTGTTAAAGTGATTGCAGGGAACGAAAATATATGGTTCTATTTCTTCACCCAGTAAATTTCCATATTTCATGAATTCTCTTAGAATCTCAGCAGAAAGCTTTAGCTTTCTTTTCAGTTATCTCCACAGTAATGATGATGATCCCCTGTGGCATGAACAAGGCAAATGCAGATGCTGGCTGTTTCCTTATGATTTATACAGAGAGCTACCAGTACAGTAGCAATACATCTGCTTCCCATTGAAAAAAAAAATTATCCTTCTTATTGCTAAAAACAATCCTCATTTTGTCTTTTGACTGCATCTAGAGTTGGCAATTAAGAAATTTATCATCTTTAGGAAAATACTTCCTTTCAGTGGACATGGTGGGGAAACCATTTTTTTCCACATGAAGTTGCCTAGAAACCACTATTTTTGATCACAGAAACCCCACAGTTGCAAGATTTATTATTATGCCAAATCTGAACAGAAGATAGTTTACTGAATGGAACTTCTGAAAAAAAAAAAATCATAGATCAAAATTCAGTTCAGCAACATTGAGAAACATTTGACTTCTAATTTCCTTTTGCATAATATGAAGGAATTTGAAAGGAAGCAATTCCAAAACAAGAAGCTGAACTATTCTCTTCAGAAACAGAACATTTGTGCATTGTCCTCTTTTAAGTGGTCCCTTTTTAAGTGAATTTTAATAAAAAAATGAGGTATTTGCAATGAATTTGACTAAATTATATTTTTCAACAGAAAAGTGGCATATGTTCTCATCAGTTAAGTCTTCATTGAAGTCCTGTGGTGTAAGGAAGTTTTCTGTTTTATGTAATCTCCACAGTAATCCATGAGTTTTGTAATGAGAAACAATATTTCCTCAGCATTGTGTACTTGTGAAGAAGGACAGCAGATACATTCCTCTGTGTCTCTACTGGAAACTTTTTTCAATCAGCAAAAGTCCTCACCTTCCAGCATAAAAGGCCAGGACTTGTAGTGGGCCTTGGAAATAATTACTTTTAAATTTTTTAGTTATTCCCACTCTTCTATTCCCAGGCAGAACCTGGATTCCATTTTGCTCAACAGCATGCTGCAAGCGTTTTTTATGCTAATGCATTTATGAATGGAAATGGATTACATGAAAGGAGGAGGAATTTGAGGGAAAAGGGCTTTTCATTAGGGGATATGGAAAATTTGAAAATGGAGGGCATTTTGAAGGAAAGATGTGCCTGAAGTGGTGAAGATAATGTTCAATGAAATTGTTCAGTAAAACACAATTCTTTCTGAAGGAAAATATGTGGATTGAAGAAACCTGGCACATTCATATGCATTTCATTGTATGGCTTGAGTCAAATAAAATTCCAAGTTTCTGAAGATTTTCCCCAGTATGTGATAAATTATGTATTCAATCCATTTAATTCCAAATCAAGTTTCATGTATACATGTAACTATTTTCCTTCAGGAAGGTTGTAACCTTGAAAAAATACACCATCAAATAAATAAGAAAAAACAGACTAAATTTTTTGTCTACTGCTTGCCAAAGTAAAAATCATGATAGCAGTTGAAACACTTTGAAGTGAAAGCAGAAAACCAGGTATGTTAGAGATTAAGTAAGCATAAAGGATAATGAGCTTCGAAGATCTCTTCCTAGTAACAATTATTCATATGCAGTTTGTCAAAGCAAACTGGTCTGGAGCCAGCAAACACAGTAGCTAATGCAAACTAACCCAGAAAGCAGACCTCAGCAGTTTAGGGAAATAAATGTTGGAGTGGCTTGTGGGGAAAATGAAATGCATGGCCTGTCCTCCTGTATGACCTTGCCAGTAGGCAGCAGCCTAGGAGGAATGAATGGCTGCACCCATGGGACTGCAAGAGGAAGTTTAGGAACTAAGCCAAGACACACAGCACATTTACACCAGCAAGTTAACTGGCAGAGTGAGTTGCAAAAGTGGTTTTTTTATCTGACTTCCTAAAAAATGACACAGCGATAATGCTGCATGCAGAAATGCCTGTCCAGCTTCACCTGAGAAGCTTCAAATGCCACAGGCAAATTCATACACTTCTGACGAGGACGTTGCATCTCAGATGTATTTGAGTTCCTCTAACTATAACAAAAGTAGTGGTGTGGAGGAGAGAGACAGTCTCTCCATACTGACACTGCTAAGTGCACTCAGCCCTTATTAGACACCAGAGAGTCTGCACAATGTGGGCACTTCTCCAATGTCCCATTAGTCTTCAAAAATCAGCCAGTGAACAAAGCACCTTAGGGAATCTGATGCTCTAGTTTCAGTGCTCAGGGACCAAACACATAAGAAAGGGGCTTCCCTTCAAAACCCCTGGAGTGACTATGGTGGCAGTGGTGCATGTGACAACAAATGGGAGGCCACAAAGCATGACAGTGAGATGGGAGATCCCTAAACCACTGTTCTCTTGAAAAAGAAACCCTGGAGTGAGGTCCCATTATGAAGAAAATGAATCCACAAAATGGTGCTGACAAGATTTTGTTGACAGCTGTCCAGATCTAGATAATACACCTATATTTACAGGCAGAGCAGAAAGCCCAGCCAGGCTTTTTAAAGGACATGAAATATCAGATATAAGTAAACCCCTTTCTCCTGTGCAATTTGCACTACAATCCTCCCAGGCAGAGGCTGTTTCTAGTTATAGTCAACCGCTTTCCCTTCACATTCCTTGGGAGTTTCAGGTGCCTCCCTTCTCTTGTGACAAGTCCAGGGACCTCAGCCATCAAGCAGCCCCCTGTTCTCATTTCCACACCAAGCACTCTGGAGCTGCCACCCCCAGAGGAAGAGAGCTCAAAAGACCCTTTGATTGCTTCTTCTACCTCTGCATGCGAGGAAAAACAACTTCTTTAGCCCTGGGAGATTTACAGATCGAGACCTTCAGTTGGTCTGAGGTACAGATGTCTGAAATGATGCAAGAATCCTCCAATTTAGCACTTCTCCCTCTTGCTCATCTTACTGTACCTACTATAAGCCAAACATTTGTGCACAATTAAACTTCATTTTACATTCAACTCTGATTGCTAATTATATGGTTTGCAAATCTACACTTCTCAAATAGATTCTATTTTTAGCTTACTGAAATTTCCAAAGTATTTCCAAAATGTTAGCTTTTGTGAAGACAATATGTAGAGTTTCTTACCAGCCACGTGCTGTAAGGAGTGTTGACTGCTTTGTCCTGGACTGTCTGCATAGTGCTCAAACAGTGAAAAAGCACTGGGCACCTTCTCTAAAGAGAGAGTGGTATCCATTGCAGAAAGTAACCTAATTGGAAGAAAACACATTATCTGTTCATGTAAATCCTCTGTGGTATTGCATAGTTTTCCAAAGGCCAGAAGCAAAGACCACGTGACATATGCTTCTCTGAATATTTCTTGGGATATTGAGGGCAGCATGCAAGGAGAAGCTGTTTTCCTGATTTTGAGCATTTAAGGCCATACTGCAGTTTTGAATCAGAAGCACAGTGAGAGTGCACATGGTCTGTTTACACTTAATCCATGAGAATGGGAAGATGTGCAAGTTCTCAGCAAGACTCTCAAGAACACAGGGGTTTGGGCTTGTTAATGCAGTGCCTTTAAAGGTTACAAACCTTAAAGCTAACTACAGCAGCTGACTCCAGAGATGTAATGTAAAGCAGCTGCTTTGTGGCAAGCCAAAAAACATGAGAGGGAAGATAGATTGCACTTATTTAGCCTGTATTTACTGGGTTCATTATATTAAAAGAACCCAAAACATTTTTAACCCTGACACAGAAGCAGCCTCAAGAAAACGGAAGAAATTGTTTTTTTCAAGGCATCTGAATTTTATATTTCTCCCCTTCATTTTTTTCAGTCACTGAAATAGTTAATTATGCATAATCTTAACAAAGCACAACAAATGTAAAATACACATTATTTAGAAAAACATGCATTGTTAAATAGACTTGTTTTTAACCTATTTTAGGTAGACAAGTATTAACAAACTAAAATAATAACCGAGTCCATGCACCAAACAGAATAAACTTTATTGTGTAAGTGAAGCATAAAGATCAAGTGGACAGAAAGCCTTGGAAAATTATTTTGTCCCATTTTACCTGCTCTAATCTTATGCAATAAACTAAATGCAGATACGTGACCAGACAGTTTGACTTGCAACAGGTGAGTCCAGATTTACAGTTCTAATTCTGGAGATTAATAGAAACCTTGAAGGGGTGTTCAGCACATTCTCTTCAGATCGCTCTCCTGGGGTTGTAATTTGACTGCAAACTGAAACCCTGGTGTCACTGTTATACCCCAGTCCATGTCAGCACACATATCCCTGTAATGGCTGAGGCAGCACTACAAGGGTATGTTTGATATGCACTGCACAATGCCCCAGCCCTCTGGGGAAAGTCAGGGGTGCTGGGCTGGGCAGTTTTGGGGGCTTGCACAGGAGAAGCCTGCAGCCAACTGCTCTGAATGTTTGCCCTCTACCCTAGAAAAATTTGGGGGGGAATATGGGCTTATGGTAGAACATTTCTCTCATAAAGGATGGGACTCATCAAAATAACTCCCTTGAGAAAATCCCATATGGTAGTGAACTGTTAGTGACTGTATGCATTTACTGGCGTACAGGCAGACCAGGATGCAGTTATGATGGGGTACCAGCCCTCTGAAACACCCTGACTCGACCAGTGCTGATGGAAAGCCATAGGAAAACATCAGCTTGTAGTCTCCTAGTCAGGTTTTGAAATCTACTTAATCTCGTTTTTCTGGAGTTGTGTTCAGAAACACAGTCAAATACCTGTGTTGCTTTGCTATAACCTTTCAGAGACTAAGTGATACAGAACCAGACTAGTGAAAAAAGAAACCTATCAGTAATATGTCTTATCAGTCTAAAAGGTGGAAGCAGGGTCACAATAGTTGTTGCATATGTATGTATGGTAATAACTATAAGGAGTTTAAAATTTCTGTTTAAAAATGTCTGTGTAGAGATGTAAAATCGAGCTGATGTTTTAACTTGCTATTTGTTTAATTAATATATTACAGAACATGTGCAAAACACTTCAAAACCAGTCAGTTACAGCAACAAGTATAAAGCAAATTTGCTAAATTTCATAATTAGCAAGGTTTATAAAGGTAGCTCTGATTATTAGTGTTGTGTTTTCAAAGCTCACAAATACTAAATGGAGCATCCAGCATGCTAGGCCTAGTACTCACTACAGTGCAGTTAACTCATACTGCATGTACCTTTTATTCAATTCTTTAGATGACTAGAAAAGGGAAAAGAAATGTGTTAACAGTTTTTAAAACCCCCGAAGTGTTGAAAAGCCAATCATGATCATCTAACAGTCTTTCTACTCTCTACAGACATAAAACACACAGCTTTATTGACTTGAGGTTGTGTGTAATGCTGCTCATTCACACCAGCAGAGAATTTGTTTCCTTAGAAATGTTTCATTTCAAAGCTCTGGCTCAGTGGGATATTAGAGTATAAATCTCATTTTAAGTCCCTTAGGGGGTCAGTATTCAATATCTACATTTGAAAAAGACAGAGCATAATCAAATACTTTCTTAAACCAGGGCTTTTAGAGAAAGAAATCACTTGCACATTAAGAATAGTTAAATCCAAATTCTTGCTAAAATGTCCTTCATAACTTATTACTAAAAGCCGTGTGGGATTTGTATTTATGGAGCGAGAGTTTGTCCCGTGCCCCAGGAGTCTTCAGGTAATGTTTCCTGGCCTGTGAACAAAAAAAAATTCCTGTCCTTGATCACTAATAGAAGGGACCAGGGAAATCCAATAATTTTCACATCCCCAAAAAAGAATTACAGATTATGATATTATTTTTTTGCCAAAGCACTGATCCTCACAAAATCAGGAAAACAATCTGCATTTTTCATTCATCCCAAAATAGTCAAACTACCATAACATTCACTTGGTTATAGGATACTACAACACTGTGTGGCCCAGAGCAGGGAAAAAAGCCAAATATTGGTCCATCATTCCTGTAGCTGCTGGGGCATATATGGGCTGGATACTTGTATTTTGAAAGCTGGTTTATTTTGTATGGGTGATCAGTCTTTAGACAGTAATTTAGCCTTTCTATTCTATTCCAAGGTAGTTTGTCTGCAACTTCCAGGCCACATGCTAATTCCATAATGGGGCAAGATTATTATTCCAGAAACTCCATCCTCTTTGGAACTGGTAATACACTTGTGGAGAGAAGAAAGTACTATGGCTCACTTAAGGACAAGTCTTGCAGCATAAGAACAGCATTGGAGGATCAGTAACACCCTCTGAACAAAGTTTAAGGCTAATGACTGTATGAGTTAGTAGGTCCAGTCCTGCAGATTCACTGGAGATGTTTTTAACACCCAGGAAGGACCATTAGACATGCAAGGACCATTAAACATGCACAGTCCTCAGCCTATCTCACTGTTGAGGTTTCACCCCAGGCAGCAACCAACACAGCATCTCACTATTTTTCAACAGTAATTATTTATCACAGCCTCAGTAATCTGAGTTCATAAATACTGTCCATCTGCTCATTAAAAACACCCCAAAACAACAACAAAACACCCGAACAATAATTCGCAACAAAAACCCCTACACCCAGAAATTACTTCACTTCTCAATTACATTTTATTGTTTCAAAGATCACTTTCTTGTTTATTATTATACATAATACGCATTTTATTTTTCACATGGTAAAATACCTAAATACTCTAACACCTCTTACTTCTCAGTTATTAATTCTAGATATATTATCAAACCATCTTTTCTCCTTCTTAAAAAATGAACAGAACAATTTTAGTAGCATAAGTCACATTTTTGTCCTGTGCATCCTCTCTACAGTTCTCTCTGAGAATTCCCACATCAAAACCAAATGATCCAGCAGTTTCAGAGTAGAATAGCTAAACTAGTAGGATTTAGCTATCTTAAAAAAAAAAAATAAAATTACTGAGACCTTGGGCACAGAAGTCCTTTCCTAACTAATATCATAAAATCTACAGCATGAAAGCCACTTTTACTTACATTTAGGAAAACGAATCCATCCACTTCATCTGTTTCTTTTACTGTTGTCTCCAAAGTTTCCTTTGCTGAATCAACAGTTTGCTGGAAATTTACCATCTGCTCATACAGGTACTCCATTTTCATCTTCTTCACTTCCTCAAAGTTCTCTGATTTCTCATCATATTGTGCCACCACTTTCTTAAGCATCTCTTCATTCTGCTTTTCCAGTAAGTCTGCATTTTTCTTACAGTTTTCCTGTACAACAAAATGACAACATTTATTGAATATACAGAAATTATCCATACACGAGCCATCCACAAGATTCATTCTGGAACATTGACAATTAGACAATTTTATTTCTGCAGGCAAACTCCTCTGGGAGAAACATCTCTAGAGAAATACATCAAAAACAACAGGGTTGTGTGGTTTTTTTGGTGGGTTTTTTTTTTTTTTTTTTTTTTTTTTTTTTTTTACTATTAGGGTTTAAAATTAAACTTTAATATTTAATAACTGGGATAGGAAGTATGATCAAAAAATAGATAGAAGTTCATACTTACAATTGGAATTAATACAGTTCTCAAGGCTTAAGAACTTGGGCAATCAGAACTTAAGATACTGGCCAACTAATTTAGTTGCTTTGCATGGGATTTAAATAAAGACACGGTGAGTTTTTATAGGCATAAACAAAATTAAGGGAACTTTTTCTTTCAGTGTTTGACAGTTACATATTCCACTTTGCAGTAATGTGCAGAAAAGCAATCTTTTTCTTCCTCCAAAGTTAACACCTTCCAGTGAACTTCCAGAGAAGTCAATTTGAGGACTGAAGAAACAGCCCATTTTAGTGGAAGCAATGATGCTGCACAACAAGGCAAGCATATCTTTGAAGTAATCTTGTAGAGGGAAAAAAAACTAGTGTGATAAAACACTGTACTTACCTCAACTGAGTTAAATCTCAATTCAATATCACTCACAAAAGCTTCAATCTTCATTGACTTTTCTTCCAGTGCTGCTAGCAATTTACTTAACTGATCCTGAAATTTAAAATGTTTCCATAAGTTAGGCAGGTTATTTTATAAACCTTTTACACAGAATTTATTTTAGGTGAATATTTTCCTTTTGCCATGAGCCACCATTGGAACAATTGCTAAGTGAGTTCAAGTATCACCCTGGCTGCAAAGACAAGCACAGAAATAGCAACTGAAGAGTCACAGAACTGTTTCCAAACCAGAACAAGTGAGTTCAGTTTGATAAGGTGCTGTGTCCATACAAGCTGTTGAACATTATGAATTCCAATGCAGCTTTGCTAGAGGGTGAAGGTACTCAGAGCCTCATGAGTGTCCTTGAGAGATCACAGGAACAAACCCATAAAAAGGAAGATAACAAAGGTAGTTGTGAGGGTAATAGATTATACCGTGTCATGGCTTTTTAAATTAGAATTTTAAAGACAGGCATCTGTCTCTATATAGATTGATAAATAGATATACCTTTATGTATGTGTGTGTGTGTATAAAATTCCTATAAACAAGAATCCATCAAAATCACTGGTTGAGTTATGTGGAAACAAAAGCAATCCAAGGCACAATAGACATCAGAGACAACTCAGAACTTTTCCTTAGTGCTTCTCTTACAAAATTAAATTGTTCAACTGCTCTGGTGCCATTCATAATTTATAAAAATGCTTAGTTTTAATTCAATGGCATAAATCTAAAAGGAAGGTTATCTTCCTCTTGTAACAGCTTCCTATTATGGCAAAATTTTACAGCTAGATCTGTAGAAAAAAAGCACATGACTTTACATTAATTACAAATGTCACACTGGACAATACAAATGAAAGCTGCCTTTAAAAATCATCAAGATTTGGAAACAAATCTCTGTTCATCAGGATGAACTGTAAAATCTGACAGATGCCATCTATAGCTCATTTAATTTACTGTGAAGCCATGTTCTCACAGTTTTCATGCAACAATAATAAAAAAATAATTAAAAAAATTTAAAAATCATACAACAAGGATTTTGCTATCTTAATGTTTTCTCAGTAATTAACAGAAGTAACAAGAGATATACAAATGCAGTCTCAAAGTAACCTGAGCCCTGAGTGTTAGCAATCATGTGAAGCCAGGCCTGTGTTGCAGCCAAATTTAATACTGGCTTCATATCCGTGCTGTACAGCCAGGGAGTGATGTCATGGGATGTTTATTTGCAGCTTAACTTGTCTTGCTGTAATGTGGGTACATTTGAGGGGTGGCTGGGATCTGTGACTTCATTGCTGACTTACTCGTGCCTTGTTATCACTGCTAAGTCAAGCATGAATGGCCACATATAAAAAACAACTCTACACCTGAGCACCATGGAGATAGTTTGCAATTAGTGGTATGTGAAACTGTCTGGCTCCTCCTACTTTTGATTTCTCTCTTCTACAGATTAAGTAATATAAAGATAACATAAATACCACCAATAAAAGCCCTTCTGGAATTTCAGTAAAACTACACTAAATCTGTATTCCTGTCAAATGAACATGTGCCAAAAAGAGATCTCACCTTTCATTTACTGGGGTGAGAGTAAATAGCTGGTAACCAAGTAATGAACATTTGTATATATTCACTTGCACATGAAAAGATCTGATATGGGAGAAGTGAGGTATCACATACATGTTGTTTTCACAAGCAGAACTGCACTTTAATGAACAATAGCTTCCACAGGAAAAGCATTTTCACTAGTATTTATAGCAATGAACTAGCTTACTGAAATGGAGGGCATTTTATCTGTCTTTTAGGGGGAACAGCTTGGATATAGTGGCAAGAAGTAGGACTACAAACTCTTACCTGTGCTGATGCCACAATGCTATTGGCAGATCACAGACTGCTTTGGGTTGGAAGAGACTTTGAAGACCATTTAGTTTCTATTTACTTGACATGACCTTCCATTAGACCAGGTTGCTCAGAGCCCCTTCCAGCCTGCCCTTGAACACTTCCAGGGCTGGGGCACCCACAGCTTCTCTGGACAACCTGTTCCACTGCCACATCACCCTCACTGTGAAGAACTTTTTTCCTAATGTCTAATATAAACTGCCCCCTTCCAGTTTAAGGACACTGCCCCTTGTCCTGTCACTGTATGCCTTGTAAAACATCCCTCTCCAGAGGCCATTTTTCAGATAAAATTGAATGAAACAGAAAATAGGTTGGCACTTCAACAAAATTGTGTAGGGCAATTTGTCTAACATCTCCAAGAAACCAATGCATGTAAATGGGACAGGGAACACTTTATGATGATACTGTTCTCCACATATGGAGGTTTCTGCACCTTGTCAAGTGAAGTCAGCTGCTGTTACTCAAGTTTTATTTTCATAGAAACAACACTTGTCCCATTTCTCTCCCTATATAACAAAACCAGAACAAACTTACACAGATAAGACTGTAAGATGTAAAGTCTGGTAACAATTAAGTATAAACAAGGCCATTCAAACTTCTGAATAAATTAAAATACTTGCTTTACAAGTCTAGGACTCCAGAGAATATCTTAATTAGATAGTATCACTTCAAGATCTCCACCAGGTGTGTAGGAATAGCTTTTATTTAATAGATACTACATCTTAGCTTTTGGACTTTGAAGCCTCTCCTCTTGACAGTGCAAGAGGACTGGAGAAATTAGCCTTAGTAGCTACTTTTTTTACCCACATTAATTCTTACCTTCATCTTGGTTGCAGCATCATCTAGTGTGGTGACTTCATGGTCTTTATGCTCTCCAAAAAGCTTGTCAATAGCAGATATTGGGCATTTGCAGTGGTAACAATAAGTGTCTACTTGTGTTTTCTTCAGTTCTCTTTGTGGGCTCTCAACTTGAGGAATGTTTGTTGCTGATTTTTCAGGATACATCACCACAAAGCCTGAATCTTCAAGCTCAACAGGAGTTCTTTGTTCTGGCTCATTAACAAATTCATAACTATCAGCAGCATGATCAAAGGAGTCCCTGTCTTCAAATAATAGCTCCTCGTGTGTAAATTGAGACGATATTTCATCTTGCAAAAGCTCTTCTTGTGTAATCACATCATAGTCCATTGACTCAGCAAAATCTTCATAAACATCACGGTGCTGCTCCTCTCTTTGCAAGTCTGGATTCTCTGTTTGCTGAATGGTAGGAACACAGGAAAGATGTTCCTGAGTAAACTGATCATCTACACTGTCTTCAGTGGGAGCCCTGACATACGGAACATACTTTTCCATTTGAGGAACTGCTGTTATATCTTGCCATTCTTCCTCCTTAGTACTAGCTTCTTGATATGCAGCTCCCTGATAATCCACTTGATGACTGTATCCTTGTTGACTTGACTGCTCTGGCAACTCTTCAGTTCTTTCTACTGTTATGTTTTCTTCTTCTCTTTGTTCAGTGGTATCAGTTTCTGCACCTGAAAGCACTGTTCTGCCTCCAAAAGGAATGGCATGCATTGGCTTGCAAATTGTTGCTTGAATGTTGCTGTCAACCTGGAATTTGTCTCTCTCCATAACACCTCTTTCTGACAGAACCTCCGTTTTGACATACGGAACATCACCAGATCCCTCCTTTTCCCTATTCTCTGAACTCCAAGCCAAAATTCCTCCACTAAAGGACTCTTCTTCTGGTATCTGATCTTTTTGAGGCCCTATGGCCTTACTAGGAATTTCATCTTTAAGAATGTATTTTTCAAAATACATTCCAGTTCCATCATCTGTGTCTGAATTTCTGCTAGGGAATGAAGCATTAGAATTACCACTGTCTTCATCAGAGGGAGTCTCATCCTTTGTCTTTTCTCCTACTGCTTCTGCATAGAGGTCCTTGTATAAAAATGACAGAGCAGGGGGCTCCTCTAAAAGCTCTGGATTAACTGGAGCAACAGTGGTAGGGAACAAGAGAGATCGTTCTAGCACTCCTTCTTCTGAATCAAAGAGTGGGGTCCCCGGTGACTTCCATTCATCTTCTACATTTGTAACACTTCTAGTGCTAGAATCAAGAGATTTTTGCAGTGGTAAAGCTTTTGAAGCATCTGCATAAGACTGCATTTTGCTTTCTCCTTTTATGGTACCATAAAAGACTTCATCCACATCCTCAAGTAAGGAAAACTCTTCCAAAGTATCTACCTCAGTACCTTCTTCAAAAGAGTTGGCTTCTTCCATAGATTCATTGGGGTCTTCTGTCACAGGAGACAATGAAATTCGTCTTTCAAATTGTGGCTTAATTGGGGATTTGTCATCAATCAATGTGTATTTTTCAAAATAATCCATATCAGCAGTACCATTATTAGAATCCCGTCTTGCATAATTATTGTTTTCTGGCAACAGGAAGTCTTCTTCTTGAGTTTCTTCAGTTTCCTCAATGTCATCCTTTTTGACCAATTCTATTAGTTCATGGCTTGTAGTCTTTTCCAACTCTGATCTGTCTGAAATTTCTATGGTTCTTCCAGAAGTTAGGGCTCTCTGGTCATCCTCAACTAATCTCCTTCTGAATGAAGGATTTGTTTCCAAGTATTCTAATTTATCAGGCATGTGTTTACTTTCTTCCTGATCAACAGAAGAAATATGTGTAGGTGGATGAATATTTAGTATTTCATAACCTTCTGAAATGATATTAAATAGATCTTTTTGTTCAACAGTCTCCAGAGCATGCTGACTGTCTTTGACAGCACTTGCATATTCCATTTCTTCCTCTTCCCCTCTCAGGTGATGTTCAGGCACTTCTGACATTTTGCCTGCCTCCAGATGTTGCATTGCTTCAATTTTTTTAGGGCTTAAAGTACTAGTTTCATGCTCCAGAAAAACTTCTGGACCTTGACTTTCTCCTAAAGGTAAATCATACCTTTGTGTTCCAGGACTAGTGTCTGAGGACTTCCTGTGCGGAAATTTATCTGACACTGATTCAGAAACTCTAAATGTATGTCCCGTAGGATCTCTAGTCCCTTGAACTGTAAATTCTGTGCAACTTCCAGCTGGGAATTGTTTTGATCCAAAATCAGAAGCTTCATTTGGAGTAAGATGAATTCCTTGTGTGTCTACATCTGCAGCCCCTTTTGGACTAATTGAGCGAGCTTTCACCTCTTCTACCAGCCAGCTAGCCAGTCCAAAAGATGGAATATCTGGGTTCTGCTTTTCTTCAGAACTTGAGCTAAGGGGCTTAATCTCTGCTGAAGAAAGGCTGCCCCATTCACCAGAATAATGCTGAGTTTTGTGTGTCACAGTTTCATGAACAAGGCCTGATGAAACAACTCCCAGATGCTCCAAGGCTGTATGCTTTTGGTCTTCAAAATGTTGCATTTCACGTCTATGGTCTCCTTCAGTGTAAATGCCTGAAAGTTTGTTAGATTGCTTTCCAAGCATGTCTGCTACATCAGATAAAGATGATGGAATATTTTGTTTCTCTTCATCATCAGTGAAAGCCACTGATACTGACTTTTCAAGTTCTGACTTTCCAGGTAATTTTTGAAAAGGCACAAATGAGTCTGATGACATTGCTTGCTGGTCTGATACACCAGTCACCTTTGACTTTGCGGTCACTGATCTTGGCACTGTCTGTACATCAGGTTGCATTTCTTGCTCATATTGCTCAGTAGTGAATTCAGGGGAACTTCTTAACTGTTCTGGAGACAAATACATTGTGTCCAACAAAGAAGATTCTGGTTTGTCTTGGTCTTGCACTTGAGGCATACTCTCCAAGTGCACTGTCTTTAAACTTGCTGTTTCAGGTGAACTGAGTTGAATTTTTTGCAACTGTTTTTCATTGTGTGGTGGAGTTACATGTTCACACTCTGATTGTTTGGGCCGGGTAATAAGTGGCTGCATACTCTGATTTTCTTGTTTGGCAATGGACCGTGTGGGAACCAGATATTCAGAGACTGGTTTTGAATAGGGTGGAACTTCTTGCTGGCATGTTTCATCAGCTGAATAAAATGGAACTGAAGGTTCTGACTGCGGTTTTGAAGGTACAGTCAAGTAATCCTGACTTTCTAGAGTTTCTATTTTATCTGCAGAATATGATAAATTTTGTTGTTCAGATTCTAATTGTGTAGCTGTGTGAAAGTAATGTGGAGTCTGTTCTCTCTCAGTTTCAGGTAAAATTTCACATTCAGCCTCTGACTTTGCAGCTACAGGCAAATGTAGAAGACTTTCTGTATCCTCTGCTTTTCTTGCAAAAAAGGACCCTGTCTCAGGCAGAGCAGTTTCTGTGTGTTCTGTTTTACGGTGGGAGTAAGATATATCTAAATGTTTGGGGTGTGAGCTTTCAGTTACAGGTGAAGGCTTTGGACTTTCTTCAGGGCTTGTTTCAGAGACAGGGTGTGAAGCACCCAAAGGTACAGCCACAGTTTGTTCAGTAAGAGATGAATATGGTTGAATTTTGTGGCTGTCTGCTTCCTCAGAGGAAAATGATAAATTTTGTTGTTCAGTTTCCAGCTGAGCACTTAGAGATGAAGGAGCACCAGCATCTTGCTTCTGTGAATGTCCTGCTCTCAGTGGGGCCATTTCACGCTTTTCTGCTTTGTCAGTAGGACTTAATAAATCTGATTGTTCGAAGTTTGGTTGTGCAATTCCTTGCTCCTCAGTCTTGACAAAGGAATGTGCTACAGAAGGGGATTCTGGCTTCTCTGTTTCAACATCAGAGGACTGCAAACTAACACATGGCTGTTCTGTTTGGATCCCATCCCTCCACTTTGTTTCACCAGTGAAATATGGTATCTCTGAATGCTCCAGCTGGGCAGTCTGTGGCTGCTCTGGCTTGCCATAAGAATATGATGAATCTAGTGGCTTTATTACACTAGTCTCTGCTTTGCCAAGAGAATATGACAAATCTGGATGTTTTGAATCCAGTTTTTCTTGTTGCAGCTGCTTTGATTTTCCTGTGGAATATGAAACATCAGAAGGCATGAACCCTGCTTGTGCAGTGTCCCGTTTTTCTGTTTTGCCAGAGGAATAGAAGCCTGGGAACTCCCCTTTCACTGGGGATGTGTTTGGTTGCTCTTCCATACCATGAGGCCTTGAAAATACTGGTTGTTCCAATTTTAGTTGTACTATTTCCTCTGGGTGTAATGTATAGCTTCTCCTCCCCTGTTCAACCTCCAGCTGTGCACTTCGTTTTTCTTCGCTTGCAGAAGAGGACAAATCCATGTGCAGTACTTTGTCCATTGCCTCCATGACATTTGCATGTTCAGACTCTGTTGGAGCAGCCCATGATGGCTTTGCTTTGACAAATGAATGCAACAAACTCTGTTCCTTCAATTCTGGCTGTGTTGTTTTATGAGGTTCCGGTGTGCCAACAGAGAATGACAAATCTGCATATTCTGAGTTTGCTTGGGAATTTTGCAGTCCTTCTGTTTTCTCCATAGAGCACTGCAGTTCAGGGTGTTCTGCCTGCATTCCTGCATCTTTCCATTCCTCTGCTTTGCTGAGAGATGATGAAAACTCATCTGTCTTTTCTTGCTCTGGCTGAGTCTTTTCTTGCTGTACTGTGCCACTGGAATGAAATAAATCCAGGCACTCCGAATCCTCATCAGCAATTTGAGTTTGCTGTGTTTCACCAATTGAATATGATAAATCCATTACTTCTGCCTCTGGCTGTATGATTTCGTGGTGTTCTAATCTGCCAGCAGATAAATCTGAATGGTGTGATTTTGCATTTAAAGTTTCTTGTTCTGCCTCACTGAGAGAATGACATAATTCTAAATGTCCCAATTCTCTCTGTGCTTTCTTGCCTTGTGCCTCTGTTTTGAAAGAATGCAAAAAGCCTGGTTTCTCCTCTCCAGCAGTTTGTCCTTGCTCTGTTGTGCCAGGCCAAGATGACAGATCTGGTTTTTCTAACACTGGTTGTGTAGTTCCTTGTGGCCTTGCTTTATCAATGGAATGCAGTGAATCAGGATGCTTTGGCTCTGCTTTTAGCATTTCTCTTTGCTCCTTTTTTCCACTCTGGGATGGTGCATCTGGAGCTCTCTGTTTTTCCTCTGCAGCTTGTGGATGCTCTGCTCTGCCGACAGACTGTTCCTCTTTAGAGCATTCCACAGCTGTGGGCTCCATCCCTCGTTGCTCCACTTCCCTGGCCAGGGGTGCCAAGCTTGCATGGTCTGGCTCCAACTGTGCAGTTGAGAGTTGCTCCATTTTGTCATGACCATACAATGCACCTGTGTCTTCTAATCCCAGCTCGATTGTTTCCTGCACTTTGTTGAGGGAATGTGGTAGACCAGGGTGTTCAGGTTTCAGCTGTGGTGTTTGCCCTCCTACTTTGAAAACAGAGTAAGGCAAATCAGAATGTCCCTGCCCTGGTTCTGCCATTTCTGTTTCCCCTGCTTTACCCACAGAACGTGACAAATGTGAAATTTCCACTTCTGGCTGAACTGTTTTCTGTTCCATTTGTCCAAAGGGATAAGTTTGCTCTGTTTCTTGTACTTTTTGTTGTACCTCTGTGTTGTCCAGAGGAGATATCACATCAGTATGCTCTGCCTCTGGTGGTGTAATTTCATCACCTGGCCTATCAGTGGAAAATGATACATTTGGTTGTTCCAAGCCCTCCTGGGCATGTTCTAAAGTGTCCCTTTTATCAGGAGAATGTGTTAACTTTTCTTGTTCTAACTCCTGCTTTGCAGCTTTCTGTTGCTTTTCTCTGCCAAGAGACGGTTTTCTGTGTTTTTGATCCAATGGTGCTACTTCTTCCTGGCTTGTCTCACCAGTGGAATGTGACAAATCAGGATGCTTCATTTCCCATGGTGCAATTTCTGGATGTTTTGACTCTATTGGTGCAGTTGCTGGAGCAGCTCTTTTTCTAGCTACTTTAGGCAATTCTTGATGTTTAGACTCAAACTTTTGAGTTGATTGTTCTTTGCCTTCTCCAAAGGAAAATGACGAATCTGAGTATTGTGAATCCAGTTGTGAGCATGACTGATCTGCGTAGTAAGATTCTACTTCCATACTTTCATCTTGTGCTGCTTCACTCAGGCTTGCTTGTGAATCCAAATGTTCTGATTTCTGCTGAGTTTCGTCCATGGAGTATGAGACCTCTGGATGGCCTGACCCCTTCTCCACAATGTAACCCTGTTTTGATTCACCACTGTCAGATGAAATATCTGGTTCTTCCACCATTACTGGTTCAGTGTCTTGTTGCTTCAAATGGAATGGTAAGGTTGGGTCTTTCAATAATTTTTCTTGCTCATGAGAGGAATATGGCAAATCTGGATATTCTGAAGTTATTTCCATTTCCAGTGGAGCTTCTTTTTCACTGGAAGAAGGCAATAATGTTTGCTCCAGCTCGGGATGTACCATTTTTTGTTGCTGTGATTCGTGTTGTATAATTTCCTTCTCTGTTTCTGTACTTATATAAAATGTTTTTTCTGAATATGCTGGCTCTGTTTGCATTTCTTCTTGTGTTTGTTTACTGAATGAATATGGCAAAGATGGATGCAGTAACCCTGGTCGAGCTATTTCTTGCTCTGCCAAATTAATTTGGTCTATGACCTGTGGCTCTTCTTTACCCAGGCTTTCTGAAATACCTGAATACTCTGTTTCCATTTGCTCAGCTTCTTGTTGGTCTGTTTCCTGCTGTTTCACCTCTCTTTGTTCTGTATCTTGTTCCATTCTGCCAAAGGACAATGAAACATCTGGCTGGGGCACATTCAGTGGTGGTGTTTCCTGTTGCTGACTACCAGTAGTGGAACGGGAAGGAAAAGACTGTTCCTGCTCCATCTGTGTTGTTTCCCAGGGCTTTGCTCTGTCAGTCAGTTGTGACTGCAAAAGTCCTGACTCCACTCCTTTTTGCATCACTTCTCCAGCAGTAAATGAGAAATCCCTCTTTTCTGAAACTACATGTACATTTTCCTGTTGCTCTGCTTCACTAATGAAATATGATGGTTCTGGACCTTCTGAGTTTCTCTGTACAGGTTTTTGTACCATTTCTCCCTGGGAATACAGTGAATCAGTTTGTTCCAGCTTTGGTTGCAGTTTTTGATGTTCTGTTTTGCCAGCGGAAGATGTTGTCTCTGGTTTCACCTTCAGCTGTGAAGTTTTATGTTCCTGCTCTTTTCTGGTAGAATGTGGCCAAACTGGATGCTCTGGCTGCAGTTGAGTAGTTTCTCCTTGCATTGCTGTGGCAGAGGAATCCAGTTTACCTCCAGACTGTGAGTCCTGCTGTACAGGCTGTAGCTGTTCTCCTTTGTCAATTTGTGACAGCTCTTGCTCCTTTCTTTTATTCATGGGATATGGTAAATCTGCTGTTTCCAGATACCCAGTTTGTTGTATCTCAGCCCTTCTGGTGGAATCAAGTATATCTGGATGTACCAACTGGAGTTCTGTAGTGTTTTCTTTATCTGCTTCCTCCACCAAATATGATAAATCTGAATGTGCAAGCTCTTCTTCTTGTTTTCCTTTTTCAGGGGAATAAGCCTGTTCCAGTTCAGAAGGAGTAAATGCTTGGTTTTCTGTTTCTTCCCTGGAAAGCAAAACCTGATGCTCCTTTTCCAGCTGTGCACTTTGCATTTCCTTGACTACTTCCTTGGTTAAAGAAGAGTCTGGATGACCCATCTCCAGCTCTGCACTCTCTGGTTCCACCATTTCTTCTCTGGAATATGATAGATCTGAGTGCTCTGTCTCCAGCTGTGCATTGTCTGATTCTTCCATTTCTCCCCTGGAAAAGCCAAAATCTGGATGCTCCATTTCCAGCTGTGCACTCTCTGGTTCCACCATTTCTTCTCTGGAATATGATAGATCTGAGCGCTCTGTCTCCAGCTGTACGTTGTCTGATTCTTCCATTTCTTCCCTGGAAAAAGAAAAGTCTGGATGCTCCATTTCCAGCTGTGCACTCTCTGGTTCTTTTGTTTCTTCCTTGGAATAGAATTCTGGATGTTCCATCTTCAGTTGTGATCTCCCTGATGTCGCTGCTTCTTTTGTGCAAAAAAGCTGTTCTGGATAGTCTGTATCTGGTATTGCACTCTCTGATCCCTCTGTTTCTTCCCTGGAATATGAGAAATCTGGAAGTTCTGTCTCTAGCTGTGCACTTCCTGGTTCCTCTATTTCTTCCCTGGAAAAAGAGAAGTCTGGATGCTCCATCTCCATCTGTTCACCCTTCAATCCCTCTGTTTCTTCCTTGGGAGAAGAGAAGTCCAGATGCTCTGTCTCCATCTGTGTTGTCTCTGATTCTCTAGTTTCTTCAGTGGAATATGAAGGGTCTGGATGATCCATCTCCATTTGCCCACCTTCTGCTTGTTTGTTTTCTTCAATGGAAAAATCAGAGTGATCAAAATCTACTGCTTTATTTATAGTTGAAGTTTTCTGTATTTCTTCTGTTTCTGTGTGAACAGGATATGAAATACCGAAATATTTGGAATCTATATTTTCAGGTGGTTTTAATTTAATTCCTTGTTTCTCTGCTTCCTGAAGTGGAAAGTCTTGTTCAGACTTTGTTCGGTCCTCCAAATGAACATTTTGAGTTTCTGAGGATGGGGTCTTTTGACCCTCTTCTCTTTCAGCTGAATACATTAGACCTGGAGCCGCTGACTCTGACAGTGCAGTTGTTGATGATGGACACTCAGCTTCTTGCTTCTCTGTTTCATCTCCAGAATATGCTGAAAGCACATGTTCAGACTCAGACTGTGCAGTTTCTGATGACTGAGGAATAATATCTTCCTGTCTTACTTCAGTTGAAGTGGAATATTCGGACTTAGCTGATGGAACATCAGGTAAGTAAGACTTCTCTGTTTCCCTCTTCGGATGTTCTGATATAGATTCTGTAGGCAAAATATGCTGAGAACTTGGTCTATCTAATTCACTAACAACATCTGCTGAAACAGACTGTGGTGCAGAATTGGGCTGAACTTCCTGCTTCTTCACTTCATCCAGATGATCTGATGCTGTGAGCAGGGATTGGTCTGGCTCCTTGTTTGCACTTTCAGCTGAGGGAAGCAGCACTTGTTTCTCATCAGACTTGAGTGATATGGAGGTTGTTGACTCTGTTGTTGATGTTCTGGCTGCAGCTGAATGACTTTGCTGCTTCCTGGTTTCTTCTTCATTCTTCACCAAACGTTCTGAAACCTGATTTGGAGTCTCCAGAAGAGGTTGTCTCTCTTTTCTTTCTTCATGTTGAAGAGTTGATTCTTTCACTTTATGAGGTTCAGTATTTTCAGATGAAACATCATTTTTCTTAGTAAGCTGTTTTTCAAGAGGTGGTGTTGATGAAGAAAAGTTTTGATTTGCTTGTTCTAATAGTTGTTGTCTTTGCTTCCTTCTTCTCTCTGAAGGTGTTTCAAGAATTTTACTTCTTGCTCCCAGAAAATGTATTGGACGTGTTGATTCTGAGAGTGAACTGAACTTCTGCAATCTTTCTTTTACTGATGTTTCAAGGAACTTTTCAGAATCTGCTGAAGCTGAGCTGCTTCTCCGGCTTCTGTTTTTCTCCAATGTTTCAGGGGGTGGCCCAGTCCCTCCGAAAATTGAGTTGAAATGCTGGATTCTAGCTTGTACTGGTCCTCCAAGAATTGGACCGACTTTTCTCAGTCTGCTCTCCCTAAATATTGATCTTATTGGAGCACGTTTTACGGGCTCTTCTGCAATATTCTCTAGATCTTCTTTGTTGTCCGACATTTCCTCATCTTTGTCTTGTTCTTCTACCTGCTCTACATTCAACATGGAGGGTTGCACATCTCCTAGAACAGTTCTTGGTTCTTGCCTCTGCATTCCAGAAGAGTCACGTTTTTTATTGCACTGGCCTCCCTTTGCTGTTGTAGCCACTGGCGTCCTGTTTGAAGACTTGCGTGTCCTTTTCCGAACGATCTTGCCTTCATCCATAATAAAGATAACTTTTCCTGGAGGAGAACCTACTGGTGAACTTTCCATGCTGTAAAGATCAGAAGCTGTACTAGTTTCTGAGGTCCAGGGAGTAGAACATCTGCTGGAGCTGGTCTCCCAGGTTATTCCACTGTCTTCACTTTGGCATGTTACCATAGAAAAGGAAGGGTTAGTCATGATGTACTGCAGCTTGGGTTTCACATCTTCACTTTGGATAAGATCTTTTAAACTACAAATGAAAGAACAAATAGTGAAAGAAAGCTGTAAAAACACACAACAAATTAAAGTATTGCAGGAAAAAGCTGAATTTCTTCATTAAAACAAAAATGGCTTTCAAAGTTGTAAAAATACTGCATAAGCATAAATTTTGAAGTACAAGCATGAGAAAAGTAATATTTCATCTCACAACTATATTTTAGATGCATTTGTGTAAAACTGCATGTTGCAAGGTTAGTTCACTGAAGGGGAGGTGTTTAAATTATCTTGACAATGCAGGCAGAACAGTCTTTGATCTGACCTTGTTTTGCCAGTGTGAGATTGAACTGATTCTGGGGCTATTCTCCAGCATGTGTTTATCTCACAGTATAAATTAAACCTTTCATTAAACACTTCAAAGATACTGTCAGTGTTTTAATAGCACCCACACTTGCTTTGCGCAAGTGTGAATGATTATACAATACTCAAAGCAGTAGAGAGTCTATCCACTGGTTTGTTACTCTCTTCTCATGTATTTTATCCTCTAAGCACTCTAGATACTTAACAAAGTAATTTAGAATACATTCAACAATTAAAATACACTGGCATCTCCCCAAATGAAACCACAATGTTTCATAAAGCTAGTTTTAAACCTTATGATGTGTAATCAATACACTATCATGTACTGCAACCAAATCTCTCAGCTAAAATAGTAAAAAGGCTGGAGAAAGGCTTTTCTGAGAGGTTTGGAAAAAAATTCCATTTTTTAAAATTCTTCAAATTAAGAGTTAAAGATTAGCAAAAAGCAATTAAAAGACACAATGTGTGGAGGGTTTAGTATTTTTAGGGTTGCAATTTTTACTAAAAACAAACAAAAAAAAAGACCACAGAAAGGGTAATGAAAACTCAACTCCTATATTTCCTGAGTAGACAGTAGTTCATTTATGGAAATCACATTCATAGCTGATGGAGAGAAAGGCAGAGTATCTGCTGGAGAAGATGTAGCCTTCAATAGAGCAGAAGCAGTGAAATCTCTGTCACTCCCATGAAAGAATGCACATCTATGGCCACACAACATCCTGCTTCCACTGAACAGAGGGAAGGGTCACTTTTCCACTGATTAGGAAAAAGCACTTCAGCTAAAGTGAAGAAACCTAGCTACAGATCAGGGATCAGAAAAGCAAAACTCATCTGACCAGCTGCCAGAGACTGTGGCCCTGCACCACACAGGTGCCAGAGACACGTGCAGGCTGCAGAGGCAGGAGGACACCCCTGAGAAGCAGGTGGCACTATGCCAGAGGGTACCAAGCACCAGTCAGAAGGCAGAGGTCTTTGAAGGCAAGAAGAAATCCTGTAGAAAGTCATAACCACTTCATTAAGCAAACTCTCTGCACTGTAAGTTTTTTGTAAAGTACACTCAGTGAAAATGCTCAGTACCTAATGGAAACAGAAATGTAATCCTGCTACTGATGGTGCTACCCTTACCTTTCCATTAATTTACTTTTGAGACCCCAGAACAAGAAGGGCTGTCCTGGGCTGGTCCATACCCAGGTCTGTGCAGACTGAGGCACAGATCATCTCTGATGTCCTCGACCCTAACTGATTCCCTGTGGGACAATAGCCTGACCAGCCTGCAGCGAGATAACACAGTATCAAACTCCAGAGATGGGGCTTAAACCCATTTGTGGTGATGGAGCTTGCCTGGAGATGGTGACTGGCAGGACAACTTGAAGGCCCACAATTCAAAGCATGTCTGAGAGTGCAATACTAAATAATTGCATGTTAGCCAATCTGCTCCTGCCCCCCAAACCCAGCCCTCAAACATATTTTAAGTCCCAGCATGCATAATTGATTATCTGTCTTGGTGTAGTACTCTCTAGAAAGGCTAGCTCCATAGGTGAAAGCTTACAGGTTGGAGAAAGAGGTACAGCAGAACACATGTATACCAATTTTTCTCATAGTTTTTCCTTTGCCAGTTCCATGGCTTGTCATTGACTTGGACATAGCAAAATAAAATTAAATTTTAAAAACAGAAAAATCAATAGCAATAGTACTAAGAAAGTTTTCAGTTATTTGAGTCCACAATAACAGATAAATATTTTTTTTTCCATTTTTTTCAACTTCTACATCATTCTTATGTTTTTAAACCTATTTTTCTGCACTACTTGGTGCTACTAAATAAACCTTCATACAGAACAGAGCAGCACTCCCACTTGAGCTGATATTAATGAATAAGAACGGGTTGCCCTGGCCCTGCCTATGCAAAAAGCTTGAATTATATGCATCATTATCTCATTTTCATGGTCACAAACTTGTCACAGCTCATATTCCTCTACAGTGTGAGGAGATGTTGCTTTATCCTTTTAAGACCAGAATGAGAGACATAGAACTCAAACATTTACTTCCAATGCACTTCCAAATGCTGCCCTTTTGTGAACTGTTTTCAAGTTGCACAGTAGCAGCTGAAAAACCTCTCTCTAAGCAGAGGAAGTGTCTGCCACTGCAATAAGATGTTTGTAGTGTTTCAGCTCATAAATGTAGATATGAAACCACTGACATCCAGGGCAAAAGCCAGTCCTGTCTTTTTTCCATTTCATACCCATTTCTATTGGCACTCATATTATCAGCATGTTATTTCACTGCTAGGACATTGACTTAATCCTTTTCTTAGTCTTGCAGACACTGACAACCAGTTTTGTGCCTCCTGCCATAACAGCTCAAACCCAGATTTTTCTTCCTGCCTCCTCCTGCTTCTCACAGCCCTCTGCTTCTCACTATGACTTCTGTGCTGTGTCCACTGGGATTTCAGGTAGAAATCTGAAACCTAGCAGGCTGGCCAGATGCTCTTTATGTATCATATGAGGGAAGAGTTTTCACCTCCCCAGCTGCTGGAGTGGTTGTGTTCACAGTGAGTGAGGTCTATCCACCTGTGCACACCACTACTATGACAGATATATGGAGCCAGCCTATCAGCTAATATTCTCCCCAGCCGCTCTTTATCCTCTTCATATCAGATCTTGCCACTGCTGGTATCATAAAAATGTGTAGTTGTTTGCTGCATAATTCCTCACAAGCTGAAAACACAGATAAAATGACCAAGATGTCAACCTGTGTTTGTAGTCTGCACTGACAAGATCTCATTTTCTGAAAGCTCCTACGTCTTCCCAATTGAAGGAAACATTTTGCTGTGCTTGTGTTTTTATTCTATACATATCTGGAGTTTCTGCCTTTACCAAGGTGCCCCCTTCCCCCTACAGCAATCAGTATGCTTAGCAAGGTCTCTGCCTATTGTTTTGTTTTTCCCAGGGCTACAGCTCATCCATTTTCTTCAGGCTAAGAGAATTGGGAATGGAAAGACGCCATTTCAAACCCCGCCTTCCACCTGATAAGGTACTGTTGACTTCTTTTGGTTAATGATGCCTCTTTTGGCAAAGAGTGGCTCATGCATCTGTCAAAATTCAAAAGAACTATATCTAAAAGCAGTAAGACAGCTGCTTGCCCAGCTAGAAAGTTGGGTTTTATGATGAATAGCTGAGAGCCAGGACCTGGGCTTGTCTTACACATTTTGTTCTATCTCTTATGAAGGGACACAACCTGCTGTAGTGATAGTCTGTTTTCCAGACACCAGGTCATGGCACATTCCTGTGGCATTGTCATTTGCAGGATCAGATGCTGTTCAAGAATTCACAGCACCTCCATGTGCAGAGGTCTCCATGCTCCTGCATTCTGGATCCTCCACCATAGAGGGAGCACCAAACACTTCAGTCTGGGTGGGACACTTCTTTACACAGTTACATAATGACTCTGTTGAGACTCAGTGGGGAACTTTTTGAAGTCTGACAGCCCTACTGCAACACAGGCCTTTATTAAGGACTCAGTTAGTTTTACCCAAAAGGCTGAAGAGAAACAAAACATGGAGAGCTCAGCTGCAGGAGCAAGTGGGGGCAGGCTGCACCCCTTCCCTCTGCAATGCCCCCACTTCAGCATTCTGCCCCATTCAGCTGCTCTCAGTTACCTTTTGCTCAAGCCCTGACATACTTGAAATGGCCCGCGCAGTTCTGCTTCCTACCTCTCTCACCTTCCCTGCTCATGCTCCCGCTGCAGGTGGCAGAAAAACAGTCCTGCCAGCTTCTTCTACCCTGGTCCAAGTCAGGCACTGCCTTATATAGAGGCTTTAGGCATCTAAAGTCACGCACACTTTCCCCATGTCTTTCTCTGCTTTGGGTAGGGTATGGTAACTTTTCTTTTCAGGAGACAAATCCATAGTACTCCCCACCCCTTCCTTCTCACCTTCAATTTCCTATTATTCCAGTCTTTTGCTCTACAGATGCTGCAGCATGGCAGGAAAACGCTTTTTCCACTGTGCTTCCCTTTACATCCATTTTTATCAATCACTATAAACGAGACTTGTCTCTAAAACTTACACACCTCTGATCTTGTGGAAGGACTGTGTCATTAAGAAAACATACAAACAAAGAACCACTTCCAGAACTCAAGGGCTTTCGCCCCATTTTCCTCCCCATCTACTGGTTATAGGTAAAAACTAAATGAGCAGATAAAATGCACCCTTACCTATTCCAGGCAAACAACCTGTCTGAAAACATTTAAATTAGCTGCAGAGCCATTTTTATGTAAACCCTGCACACAGACACATCCAGAGACCTTCCCACTGTAGAAGGAAATCAGCTGAGAATGGTCTGAAAGACAGAACTGTGTCAGAACAGCTCATCTATCACACATTTGTTAGAGACACAGATATTCCAGCGGGTATGTAAACCAGTTAAATGGTAAACAATTTTACTTTAGTTAGACGTAATTTTCACTGTTATGAATACAAAAATTAAAACCTGTTAACATCATACTCATGCTTGCCTTAAAGAACACAGCATTCAAAATATTTTCCCTGTTTAGGTGATTAATTGGATACATGGAGCTAGAAACAGAAGTCATCTACCACTATCAACTATTCTAGACAGTAAAATGCCTAAAGGCAAGAAAATATTGTACAGGTCCTACACAGATCAGTGGGGGTTTTCTGCTGACAAGGTTATGAAACCCTTATCTCACCTTTCTAATAGGTTCTGATGCTGCATGTCAGTCTCATTACTTACATAAAAAACTGTGCTAGGAAACCAAATTATTTAAACAATATATTAATAAGAGTAATAAAGACATGAATCCCAAACTCTTCTGCCTTCCACATGCACGCCTTGTAATTTTAGGATAAATCATAATTTCTGCTGCAGCTTTTGGGATTTTATTTGTTGCAGTTATTGCACAATGTAGAACTGGAGTGGTTTGGTCAGAGCTCAGGGACTCGTGTCTCATAGGAACACCAGGGCTCTTCTGCTTGTTTCACAGAGGCGCTTCCTGACCTTGGAGCAGTCATCTTGCTGCATAACTCTCACATAAAATAGGTATGAGGCTATTTAACGTGCTTGAAAGGCAGAAATAGGAGCCAGTGGGGACCTCTCTGCTGACTTGCACAACCAGGTGCTGTTCAACTACTGCATTCAAAGGAGGAAAGCAGAAGAGAGAACTTGGGGTTGTTAAAAATAAATTGATGGCAGCAGGGTCCAGGACAAGCTGCCTTCAGCCAAGTTTGCATATTAGTTACATCTCCTCTAAGCTATGTTTTCAAAGCCCATGCACTCAAAAAAATCTGTTCCGCAATGGGGGCTTGAAAACCTGTTTGTCAACAAATAATTAGCTCACAGCTTGAGTTAGTATGTCCCAGGGGCTCAACCTGTCTGTTCTTGCCAGGAGCTCTGCCCAGGCACTGACCACAGGAGGAGGCTTGAAGCTCAACAACTCTGACATTTGCAACAACATCTAAGCAATTAAAGAGTCAGATTTATTTAACTTTTCTAAACTATTGCTGAGTGCTCAGTGCAGTCATCACATTTGTGCCAAACCTGAAATTTTACATCCCCCTTAACCTAATTAAGCTAACCAATTTAAATATGTTCAGTTACCAGTTGGCATAGCTCTACCTCTCTGATAGACTCTGACCTGTTTATTAGTAGGACAGTTAAGGACATAGAAAAACTCTGCTGTGTTCAATACAACTGGAAATTAAAGAGAATGTTTGCTGTGATTTAAATAAGTGCTGAGATGCAATGCCCAAGTTTGCATTGCAGATGCTGCCAGCCAGAAGCAAGACGCAGCTGTGACGAGCTGCTAACAGGCACCCATGGAGAACTCTTCCTCTCAGCACAAATAGTAAATAACTGTGAGGCTACATAGATTTCACTCCCTTTGTAGCAATTCCTACTTGTGTTTTACAATTTCAGTTTTACTCTTAGCCAGTTAATTGCAGATTCTATTAAAAAATTATCTATCTAAATCATGTTTTAGTTGTCTGCAGTGAGCATCTCCACTCCATGGACTTCAGCTGGTTTTCTTGCAGGGATACAGCCAAGTGCAAGCAGTGTTTACTGGCATGCAATCCCTCTCTCTACCAGCATAGGACTGAAAAGCCAAAAGCTCCCTTGGGAATAAAGCAGCATTACACACCAGGGTGTCCCCCTACTGTGGAAAATTAGGTCTTTATTTCCCATTTCAGAAGGTTTTCCTACAGTTTTAGGACACATTTCCTCATTTTGTTGTTGTAGCACTTCGGGTGGGTTAGGTGCAGAGAGCCTCTCACTGCCATCTTTCTTCTCCAGTGACCATTAGCAATGTCAGAAAGCACTTTGAACTGTGATACACACAGAGTGATGTAAATGCAGATGGCTTCACAGCACGGAGGTATTAGGAACTGTATGACACATTTCTTAAAAAATGGGTTTCTGGAAAAAACTTAAACTAACAACATTAACATCTCAGGTTTCTTCCTATAGTATCCACTTAAAACTGATGGGGTCTACTCAAGGGACTGTCAGGCCTTGCAGTCTCTTTATGAAATCCAAGGCACTGGCACAGCCAGAGTTTGTCTGCATGGCTCAGGTTGCAGACGCCTCCACATCCTGCGCAGGACCACTGGGCAGGGCACTGGGCCACAGCCTTGCTCGTTACATTCCTAATGTCAGGAAAGCAATAGTAGGACAATAATCTGGTTTTGTGGAAGTTATTAAGAAAACAAAAACATTTAAAAAGAGAGAAAAATAATTAGAGAGCAAAGGGATAGAATATTTCCCATTCCACCACAAAAATCAGCCATACAAATCATGACCAGCAACAGCAGGCATATATGAGTTTTCCTTTTTAAGGAAAGAAGAAACTGAAGAGGGAGGGAAGTGGGAAGGAATAAAGGGCTGTAAAAAGGAACCAATTTTAATGCACCATTATAATCTTTGAGCATTTTCTCTCTGACAAGCAAATCTGCAGAGCATTTAAGATCCATATGTGACAAAGAGTCAGCCAGAGAGGGAGGAGTGGAAGGAGATGCCACTTGAGCTGGCACATCAGAGGATCTTTAAATAGAAAAGCTTTCAGGGAACTCGGGGTAGGCGCTTACCACACGAAACTTAATTACAGCCATACTCATCTGAAAAAATATTACAGCCCTCTACTCCCCCCGCTTTTTTTGTCTGCAGCAATTGGGTAAGGGAAGGGGGAAAAGCCACTAAAACCAGCATGGGACTCCAATCCTGGCAGCTCCTGGGGGATGATGCCTTGGGGTGGAGCTGCCAGCTCCCTCTGGGGCTATGAGTCCCTGAGGAGACATACCTGTTAGTCAGCTCCTCTGCTTCCTCTGGATCTATGGCCTCCTCCTCCTCCTCCTCTTCTTCCTCCTCCTCCTCTTCTTCCTCCTCCTCCTCTTCATCTCCTATGAAGGACGAGGTCTCAGATGCCCTGTCGCCCTCGGCGCTACGGGAGCCCTCCATTCCCTTCCCTGCTCAGGCCCTTGCCGGTGATGTTTACCCCCAACCCTGTCCTCCCCAGGGCTGCCTGAAGCAACTGTCATCCCCAGTAGCACTCACTTCTCCTGACTCAGGGCAGTCTTTAAATAGAAGGCAGCAAAGTTACAGCGCAGAGTGGCTGCTGTTCCTACCCTGGCTCCCAGCACCAACCCGGTGCCAGGACACGTGGCCCTGTGGCCATCTCTCCAGCTGCTCTCCCCCTTCCCCTGCTGCTGCTGCCACTGAGCTGCCTGTACAGCAGACACAGCAGTCAGGGAGGAAGGGGGCCAAGCAGACCCTCCCCCAGTCACCTCTAGTAAATTTGGAGTGGATGGTACTGATGAAGCAGAAGCAGAGTTTATCTATGCCCTCAAGAGAAGGCACATTTCACAAGTTCTGCCCTTGAGCTCACCCAGAGTGCTTCAAGCTCGAGCTGTAAAGGTCAAATACAATAAGTAGTGGATGAGCTCCCAACAAACACATTTAATTATCAATATCGTACTGTAAGAGATATCAGATGCACCATGGTATTTAACCATGCAAAAGAAATGTATTTAAACCCTCAATTTATCAATGTTAAATCACAGGACATTTAAAACTTCCTATTTGAGCAGACTTGAACCAATTATAGTTTAAAGACAAACTACATTACCATGCAGAGTTTAGGTTAAGCCACATTTACCCTTTATTATTCTGCATTTTTACAAAAAATGCAGTGCTTTTCACGACAAAACAGAAATATTTCCAATCTGTACTAGTCAAAATAATGACTTTATTAAAAAAAAAAATTGGAAGAGGAGGAAAAGAACTAAACCCCTGATTCTAAGTAAAGAAGTTCCATGATGAAATTTCAAGTATAAACGACTGCATGCCCAAGTATAAACTCTAATGCCTCCAGCTTTTTTTTCATTGTTCTTCAAATAAATAGCTGGTTATAAATCAATCAGCAAACTCTTCCTTAAGAGTGCTATAAGTACAGAAACACTCAGCCATGTACTTCTGACTACAAGCTGCCTCTGCACGCTAAATTAAACTTCTCTTGATATTTCGAAACAGTAGGTACAGGTAAAACTTTCTGCTCCCTTGATCAACGCAGTGACATAACAATTTACAAGGGGACAATGTAATTTCCTTGAAAAGTGTATTTGAAACAGATATTAAACTAAATTAAGCTCCACATTTCATCATAAGCATAGACAGTGTACACAGCAAAATGTAAAGAATATGAAGTACTCTTAAATTTCATGTGGTAGGCAAGAGCATTACAAATCTTGTAGAAATGCTTATAGATGAAAAATACATACATTGCACAAGTTTTGATTCAGTCTTCGGCACAGCAAGAGAAACGCAAGTACCAGAAACCCTTCAACTTACTTCCATCTGTACTTCTCACAAGTGAATTTGACCTGTAAATGGACCAAAATCGCACATTCTTTCATGCTCTTCAGACAAGCATCATACTCAGTAAAATCAAGGGAAATATTTATATCTGAACACACAAGAATTACAGAAAACAAGGGAAAAAAAAACCCAAAAAACCACAAAATACAAAACAACCAGTAGCAAGTACAGTACAATAAATCAAGAGTGACATTCTCTGATGGATTTAAATTTAACATCAAATATACTGTGAATCAAGTCCAGTAACCCAAGTTCAAGTAAAGCACTAGTTCCAAATAGATGTTTGGGATTCACAAATATAATGTATTCACAAATGCTAACTTCAGGTTTTATACAAATCATCTTACATCCTTTTATCTTCACCCTGCAATGTGAGTCTTAAAACTGATTTATATTGATTTCTTTGTGAGGGATTAAAAAAAAAATAACACCTTATACTGTCAACACATCTAATGGTACTGAGAGTTCACTTACACTTTTACATTTCAGGACAAGTGAGAGCAAGAGCTAGAAGAGAAACTTTAAGTTTCACAATGTATAGCCTTATGCCAGTTCTGCATTACTGTCACCAAATGTAAAGTTCTTGCCGACGTTTGGTCCTACTGTGCACCTCTGAGCCTGTTAATTTAGTCCTGAAGGACTAAAGCAAGATCTTAAAATCCTAGAGAAGACACTAGTGGTTTCTGACACATGAGATGAGAAAAGACAAGAAAACCCAGTGCCAAAAAGAGTAGTCAAGAATAATAATAATTTAAAAAAAAAAAAAAAAAAAAAAAAAAAAAGTGCTGAACTAAAGCAGTTTTATTTCAAGGCAATAACAAATCCCAGAGAAGACAGCATCTTGCACACACACTGAAACCTTGGTCAGTTGAGAAAAACACCTTTTAAGAGCCTTTTACCAAATGGCTCTTAAAAAAACTATTCCTGCTAGAATGTATGCCAAGGGATAAGTAGATCAAAGTTTTTCTTTTGAAGCTGAGGAAAGGTGAAAACTTTACCCTAACAATAAAATTTATGATAGCCATTAGTGAATTTTTCACTCTGGATACTTGCCCAGAGTAGATGAAAACCCAGGTCATTAAACCTCTAACAACTTCAGACTATAGAGAACTGAATCCAAAGTTAAAGTCCAGCTCCTACCCACTCTCCCCAACCCATTTATTTTGTGCTATTATATCTGAAATTTTCTGACTTAAGTTGCAACCCACTATTTAACAAATATGCTATCAACAGGCTTGTTCCAAAAAAACTAGGGAAAACCACCATCTAGATTTTCTGGTTGTAGACAAGGTTTATCAGGAGGACATAAACTTGAGAAAAAAATAAAAAAGGATTCTTTTGAAAGACACAGGCCATTGTAGTTACAGACCTTAACTTCTATTAAAAATACCACTGAATTGGTAGTGCAATTTTTATAGAGTACTTCACAGATACCACAATTTTTTAAACTAACCTTTTAAAAACTGTTGGGAAGAAGTGGTTTCAAACAAGAAGCATAATTTAAGGTGTAAGTGCTGTTGACACAATAGGTGATGCAACGCAAACTCATAGGAAAGTTTTATGCCTTTTATAAAGCTTTGTTTCTCACATTCAGCTCACTTAAAATGTATTCTTACCAACTTTAAACATTTATGTCTCTTCTTATTTATCTTAGGTTGGGAAAGTTTTAAATTTTCTAGACGAAGATATAGTATCTTTTTTAGGAAGATATAGCTAACACCCTTTTTTTCCCAGAATCTACATAGAACTTGTGGAGCATCTTTGAATTCAGACATGAATCCTGTCCTAAAACCTTGTGCTTCAATTTTACATAAAGTGAACCAAAGTGAATGTTTCACTGACACCCAAATCTACCATCCTATAGGAAAAGGGCAGTGAGGATGAACATACGAAAGGTGGAAGAACATTTCAGTGGACTGCTACAGTCATATTAAAACTGAAAGACAGTTTAAATTGTAGAAGGAAAGTCAATTGCAGACACAAGGCAAAATTCTACATAGACTTGACTGTGACAAAGTGTGTAGAATGTAATCTCACATCAGGCATATAGTTTACAGTACCTAGAACTTCTAAATATACTAGAACTTAAAAGTCTGCACAAGAAGACAATGTTTGTTATTTTACAGTTATAAGGGTTTTCACAATGTTGCTCAAGAATGTAACAAATCAAACTTTTGCGTATTTACAGACATACCGCAGAATAGCCATGATAAATCTTGATGAATTGCAGCATGGGTCTTACCTCATGGGGCATTTCCTAGTCTACTTAATTATAGGAAATATTTTAAATATGCAGTACAAAATAACATAAATTGGAAAAATAACCCGTATCTTCCATATACAAACTTCATTTCACTGGACACCATATAAAATATTAAACTTAAAAAAATGGAAGTACGAATTTGATATCAGTGGTACATAGAGTCTTCAAAATAATTGGTCTTCATTACATGAAATATATATGAGAGACAAAAATTGTGCTATAGGAGGTTCAAGAGAAGGTTTGCAATTATTTGGAAGAGCTGTAATTTTCAATATTACTTATTTAGATTCAATTTACCGTGGCTGACCAATTCACAAACATTTACATAAAATCAAATGGGAAGCCCAGCTTATTTTAGCAATGATTTGATTTTCATTTAGTCTTTTTCTCCAAAAGAGATATCACTATTACTGCAAATATGTAAAAGGAAGCACTAAAAATTTTCCTTTCTACTGTGTGAATGTGAAACATTTATGTGCATTGAATTCAGCTTTTTTATTTCTTCATAATACAACTGTTGCTTAAAAATTCCAGTTTACATCATATTCTTGATATTCAGAGTACTACAAACCATAATCTAGCTTCATTTTCATAAACACTTGTTTGTTATTCCAAGAAAAAATGAAATAAAACTGGAAAGTGCTAAGTTGAGCAGAAGTACTTACTACAATTAAGCAGATGTAAAGCACAGACTCTCTGTTCATCAAGAAGTTGGTAGTGCATAGTGCCTTAAGGATGTAATCAGATTTGCACATGGTTTAACCTTGAATGTTTATATTTCATGGTTACATCTGTCTGAATTAATGGTTACGCAGATCACGCAAGAAACAAGTCAGTATATCCCCATATGTTCCTTAAAATAGATGCATTCCTGTTGTTTGCTTTGAGTTTCTTCTAGAAGTCAACAATGCAGGCATTTTCAGAAAGCGTATCTTTGAATGAAAACTGTATTAACAAATACCAAAAATAAAATATGCCACATCCTTATAAACATTTCCTTGACAAATGTTTACAGAGAAAAACAAGTTGCAAAAACCATGGGGTATGTACCTGCTGATTTTGACACTGTTCTTTATTTCAGCAGGATCCAAAAAAAAAAGGGAAAATGAAAAAAAGCTAGTTATCTTTTATGTTTGGCTACTTTTAAAGGTAGTATACAGTTCAGGTCTTTCTTGTCTTGTAATAACCGCCAAGCCTGAGGGAAAAAAAAAACAAACAAACAACCAAGATTTTTAAAAAGGACTATAAAATCTTTGCCATTAAAACTTAAATACCATTCTAAACAATAAGCATTACGGTTCCACAAAATTACGGTAAATTTTTTCCCTTTCTTGAAAAGAAGGTTTGTGGGTTGAGATTTCTTTTTGTTCATTTGTTTTTAGGATTTTTTAAGGGAAGCAAAATCCAAAAAGTACACATAATGTAATGAACTAATAAGGAAAGTAAAGCCTTTCAGGAACAGATCGGATTTTTGGAGACAGGGTTGTTAACAGTATTTAAGCATTGCACTGGTACTCTAACTGCAAAATAATCGTCTCAAATTCACACATGTGAAAGTCCCTGATAAATGATGTCATGCATGGTTATTTCTAGAACTTAGTTGTGTATCTAAAATAGGTTATTTCAACTTTCTTCTATGTTTTAGTGTGAGTTTCAGGACATCTGTTATGCCATGACCCTGCAAAAAACTGCAGTGACCCTCCAGTGTTCATACAGAAGTCATTTACAATCCAACATGTAATGAAAACCACAAGAAAAACAGATTGCTTAAGCTTCCTAAAAAATAGTGCAGGATATTAAAAAGTACTTGCACTTTTGGAGCAACTATCATTCTTATGGTACCTGGTAAAAAGGACATTTTTTTCAGGGCTGTATCACTCTAGTATATTGCTTCCAGACAGCTAGGATCAAATATCTGCTTTTAAATTTTTCAGAAAACCACGGAGGTTTGAAACAAATTTTGTTAACTGAAAATTCTGAAAAGAGAAGTACACTCTGATTTCACAGTAGAGCCCACGAGAGCTCAAACCACTTTGTGAATGTGACTTTAGCAGATTCACAAAATCAACTATTGTATGTACAAGTATGTGAATGATTCGGTATTTTGTACACTAACATGGTTAAATAAAAGAATAACTAATGAACATTTCTGAACAGAATTACAAAGAAAATGTTATTCTTTTCTGACTAAAGTGTTTCTTATAGCACTTCCTATATTACAGGTATCTTACAAGAATTATTTTTTGCTGGAGAAGCCCTTCAAGGTACTTGAAGACTTGTAAACACGAAGCTCCAAGAACAGTTTAATAGGGGAGTCTTAAATGGTTAAAGCTGGAAGCCAGTTCTATGCACTAATCTCTAGTAATAACTACATAAAAAATAGTCAGAGATGTCAGGAAACTAGAATTTGAGTTCCAATTCCAATGCAATGCCTATGATAGGAGATAAACATAAAATAAAGTTGGTAGCAAAAATTTTCAGAAAAAAGATGTTTAACCAAAGTCTAAATTTTTCCTTTTTTCAAAGTGTCCTCTCCTCCCCTGACTGGGACAGTCAAAGTTCCTGTTTGAACTACTCACGTTCTAAAACTAGGAGTGTGGTCTCCTTAAAGAACCCATCTAAGTAAGTTATCAAAAATCAGAAAACCCTCATTATTTTGGTGGTGATATTTATTACAAAGAGGGATAGTAAGAAATATAAAATATTATCTAATACCAGTCAAATTCATGCAGGAATAAACACTGAATGAAAACAAAGTTGTATTCACACACAAGAAAATCTAAGAGAAGAGGTTTATACTGTTTTGAGTACCCATTTCAGTGTAAACCTGAAGTTTAATGGCAGACAATAATGAATACTCTTAAGAAATTAGTTTTCTACATTTTTTTAAAAACACACATTTCTATTACTTATAGTACAAAGTATAAAACAGAAACAGGCAGGTTTAATGACTAGCAGAAACAGGCAGGTTTAATGATAGTATAACTCCCTTGAAAACAAAGTGACCGAAAAATTACGAGATGTACTTTTTACCTGTGTAAATTCACCTCTGATCATATCAAACTTCTGTTTCTCATGTACAGCTCTGGCAGTATTTGTCCCATCAAAGGGCTCTGCGAGATCAAAAACAAACATGAAAACTGTTAAGAAAATCTAGGTTAGGTTGTCTCTACTAACCAAGTCGGGTCTAGCTTACCAAATTGCCAAATAATTGCTTACCAAAAGTGTATTAAATAGTCAATTCCTCTTTGGTTCTCAAGCTTTCTTTCTACAAAACATTTATCAAAAAACCTCAAACCAAAACTAAACTAAAGCAACCAATAAAGCAAAACAACTCCCCCACAAGAACAACAAAAAAAACAAACCCAAGACAAAACAAACAAACCAATGAAGAAAAAAAAAAAAAAAAAAAAAGCCCCAAACACTGAATTCTCTGAATGCCCTGAATGGAGAAAATTGAGTTTGCAGATGGCACAAAGCTGAGCACTGCAGTTGACACTATAGGACAGGATACCATCCAGAGGCACATGGACAAACTTGTGCAGTGGGCTCAGGAGGATCTTATGAAAGTTCAACAAGTGCAAGGTGCTGCACCTGGGTCAGGACAATCCCAGACATGATTAGAGACTGGGAGAAGTCACTGAGAGCAGCCCTGCCCAGAAGGACCTGGGGATGTTGCTGGGGGAGAGGCTGGACATGACCCAGCCACGGGCACTGACAGCCCAGAGAGCCAAACGTGTCCTGGGCTGCATCCAGAGCAGTGTGGGCAGCAGGGCCAGGGAGGGGATCCTGCCTCTCTGCTCTGCTCTGCTCAGACCCACCTGCAGGGCTGCACCAGCTCTGGGGGCCCAGCACAGGAAGGAGGACATGGACCTGCTGGAGTGAGTCCAGAGGAGGCCACAGAGATGGTCAGAAGGATGGAGCACCTCTCCTAAGAGGACAGACTGAGAGAGCTGGGGTCGTTCAATATGGAGAGAAGGCTCTGGGAGAGACCTCACAGCACTTTTTCCAGTATGTAAAAGGGGCCTACAAGAGAGCTGGAGAGGGACTTTTCACAAGAACATGTACTGATAGGACCAGGTGGAATGCTTTAAACCAAAGAGGGCAAGCTTAAGACTAGATATTAGGAAAAGAAATACTTTACTGTGAAGGTGGTGAGACACTGGAAGAGGTTGCCCTGAGAAGTTGTAGATACCCCATCCCTGGAAGTGCTCAAGAACTGGTTGGATGGGGCTCTGAGAAAACTGATCTAGTGAAAAATGTCCCTGTCCATGACAAGGAGTTGGAAAGAGATGATACTAAAGCCCCTTCCAACCTAAACCATTCCATGATTCAATGAATGCTCTAATGATATGTAATTCATAATAAACTCAAGTTATTATTACCTATTGAAGCATACTATGATTGTGCTGAATTATGCAGTAGTAATTATCTGCTACAGCTCAAAAGTCTGTGATAACTTATCAGACTATGATTTTGCATATTAAAGTATTTTGAATCTTATTACACATGAGACCTGGAACTATTCACTTTAGATGCATCTCATTCAACAGTTTTACAGTGAAATACTGATAATATAGCAAAATATTTACTATAACTTTTTATGTAAGACATACCAACTGCTGTAAAATATATTTTATCAGTTTATACCTATTTTGCAATATCTGTTCATAAGTTAACCCTTTGGAGGTTCTACTTTCTACCTAACTACAAATTAATGTGATGTCTGTCCGTTCTCCTCTCTTCCCCCTGCATCTGGCTTTTTATCCTAACTTAATTAATAGTTTGGAATTTTTTTAATTGCAAGACTAAAAAAAGACTAAAAAAGTACTTCTTGCTACTGATAATGTCACCAACATTAAAGCAATTGATACTAAAAATTTTTGATGCAGGGACTATGCATTACAGTGTGCTACAAAACAGATTTTATAGACTTTTCTTCTTTAGTAGAGAACCCCTCAAGTAACATTGTATATTTCAAGCTGGTAGAATGTATGCCAGTCCTCAAGAACCACAGAACCACATAAGTATTTGTTAGATCAGGTAGATGTTTTTTTAAACCAGTTGGTTATGAATTACTTCTATTCAGATAGCAATGTACAGTAAAATAAAGCATTACACAGACACCAGAAGGGCTTGTGCCTTTATGGAGACTGGAATTTCGAGTTTGGTTCATGCTCCATGGCTTTAGGTTTTTATTTTTGCTACCTATTTAAAGTCACAAAGATTTTTTTTTCATGCAAAAAATGTTGTATTTAGCAGTTTTCTAAAAGGATTCTCTTCAAACTCCCTAGTTTTCAGTGGACAGTTACAGGCAGATTTCTTTTATTTTAGAATACATCATACTTTTAGTTTAGAAGAAAAACTGGCAACCAAATAAAACATAGGGAGTCCTCTAATGTCAGTCCCATTATTTGAGAGAGTGGTCTAGTATAATTAAGAACTCCATGTCCCTTACTATGTGAACAAACACAGCTTTTCATTTGTATATGATAAATGTGATGGTAACTGCTTTTTAATGCTAGGACCTTTATGTTGAATCAGGTTATATCTATATTTTAAAGCAACAAGAGCTGAACTTTACAATCTTCTGAAACCATCAGTGAAAAAAAGGCACTCCAGTCACAAAAGCTAACTCACATTTTCCCTTTAATCTTCCTGCATATTTACTGATTGTCAAAAGACAAACTGGTTCTCTGAAGCACAGCGAGAATAGTTTTACAATCAGCTGCTCTTTACATCTTCTAACCATCAAGACAGTAAGAGTTTATTATAAGTTATTTTGTTCACACACAGAGATGAGAATATTAAATGAAAAAGAAACACAGCTTTAACACTGATGCAGGAGGGAAAGGCTGAAGGGAATAGTTTTTCCAAATAAAAATACAAGATATCACACAACTTCAGAACTGCTGCTGACCAAGCCCTGAAGAATTATTTTTTAAATTATTTTTAGCATGTGGATCTGAAAGACTTGAAACTACAAATATGAATCAGGTGCAGCTTAGATGGGTTCTGATTTGATTTCCCTAAATGACTATTAATGTAATTATCTCATAAAATTGCCTCATTTCTAGCTTTTTCTTTATCAACAGGAGAGTATTTGATATTACTTGATACAGACAAGATTTAAACTGAAACTAGAATAGTTGCTAGGCATTTAGAGCTTCTGACAAGGATTGTTCAAAATATTATCTAAAAGCTGGGTTCTCTGTATCTCTGTATCCCCATCATGGTAAAAGCCTATCATATATTAAAGTGTTTGGAAAGTGCATCTCTACTATATTCATTTCTCTAACAGCAGAAATATATGCAAGAATCAGCCTCAAAGCCCATAACATTTAAAAGAAAATACAATTTTTCTTGAGCTAATCTAAATACAGTAGTACACGCACAATTGTGGAAACTTGCAGGCACAGACTTGCATAATCTATCAACAAATATATTTTAGATATTTAAAAATATATGCAATAGTACCAATTATTGAAATTTTACTCTGTGAACAGGAAAATCTGACAAAGACATGGAAAACAGAATATATTGGCATGTTTACCTAACTTTTGAAATCTTCTCCTCAAGTACAAAGAAATTTATCTACATATTTTGTTAACGTAGTTCAGCTTAACAGCTGTTATAAAGTCTACTTTGACTAAAAGTAGGAGATTTTATGTTTCCCTCCCAAATTAGAAGTAAACACTTGGTATGTGAGGCTAAACCCACTAAATCTTGAACCAAAGAAGAAATCAGATATGTCACCTACAGATAATTTTGCCTTTTTTTAAAGTTCAAACAAAAATGCATTAAGAAAAAATTGTATGTACTCGAGACCATTAAATGCAAAATTTAGATTGTCTATTTTGTATGTTGATGTTGATTCTATTTCACAGACTGCCAGAACAATAACCTAATTATTCAACCACTTTGTAATGTCATAAAATACTTGAGATCTTGAAACATGCAGCCCTCTGCAACACAGTGGATCAGCATCACGTGACAGCAGTAAACATAGCTGCCCAGCATTCCCACCTCCCACATTCAGACCAGAGCCTTGGCAATGCCTCACTACGCTATTCTGAATCATTTCAGCTGTGCAGATACTCTAACTCTCACATTTCTCAACTCTAAGACTACAGAGTACAGTGCAGCCATATTTCAGTGGGCTCTTCTTCTCCTGTAACTGTTGATTTTCCCCCCAAGGGTCAAATAAAGAACAGGAATCCCAACATGTGGCTTTGCATTGACATTCATGTGACTATGGCCAAGTCGGGGAGCTCTGGACCACAGAATAACCAAGTTCACAAGCAGGTGAAGTTGACTGAAAGTAATTCTCTGCACAGAGCAGCACAGATGCAGGTAAGTGCATTAAAACCCCAACCCTATACTTCATCAGTTTTGTAGAATGTCTGTTCAGCCACAGGACTTCTGCCTTATTCTACTCCTCTCTCAGTAAAATCTTCTCAGTGTCTAACAACTTTTCCCATATACCATTTGTGCAAGTTATATTCCTATTTCATCCTGAGACTTCAACCCACTATATCCCTATCCTAACAGCCTCCATTAATTTGCAGGGCCCAGGCCACCTCTCCCTTTGTGACAACTGTTTCCAGTTACACAGCAACCCTCAGTCCCTTCCTTACTTCTCATTCTCCTTACGTCCTGATCCTCCTCTTGGTCTATCATCTTCTCCTTCCTTAGTGCAGGCTTCATCCCCTCTGTATGCTCACCTGCTCATCTTCTCCATGTATATTCCCCATGGCAGCTAAAAGGTGTCACTAGCACATGAACCAGGTTGCCTGTACAGTTCCTACAGTGCTCTTACTCAGTTCTGCACTGAGACAGCTGAGACCTGCAACTCCAACAGGTAGCTTGGGTTTACCCTCCAGTTCTGGAAGGCATCATGTAGTCCCTGCACAAAGTCTACATGCACTAGCCAGCCAAAAATAGTACCCACAAGGGGATCAACATACATATAGCCTGGTCACTGCAATGCCAGAGCATTTCTAGAACAATATTCTTCAGGAATAATCTCAGTATGTACCTGCTGTGCTTTTTCAGATGTTCAAACTTGGCAAAACTGACGACTACTTTTGTTGAGCAGAAAAATACACACTACTGGCATAAAGGCCATTCCTTATCAAAGTCCTAAGCCTTGTTCCAAAAGTAACAGGGCAATGAGTGCTCTTGAAGAAAAGGTCAGGAGTGCTATTTTTAAACACTTTAGAACTTAAAACTTCCTTCTCAAATGTTTTTGACAGGACTGTTTACAAACAGTAAACATGGGTTAAACTTCGTTCTCTACATAATGCAATATATTTCTCAAAACACAACCAAGGTAAAGTCTAATTGATAGATTTATGTATTTAATGCCTTAACAGTTAAAAACTATAATGCAGCTTCACTTTTTACCTTCTACACAAATAAATTTGTTTCTCCATTCAACACCATCAGGTCTTGCAATAGCCTTGGCGTCGCGAACAGAAATAATTTGACGGCTCCAACTAAAAAAAAAGAAAACAATTTGCAAAAAATTAACCCTTAGTTCTAAATTCAAAGTAACAGTTTATATTTTAAAAGCTGTCAGATTGTAGTGTCATAAGCCTGGATTACACAATATTTTATAATAATGAGTAATTCAGTTTAACATCATGGGTAGGAAATAAGAAAATTTTTCTACCAAGAGAAGTTCAAGTACAAAAAGTATCTCCAAAACAGAGCATCATAGGTATCCCTGAGTAATATATATTCACACTGGATTTTTTTTTTTGACTAACAATGTCAAAGAAAAATTTCATTGTCACCTACATTTATTTCTAAGTTCAAAATAAATTACAGAATTAAATCTTTCAGAATTTTCTGTAGGAAAAAATGAATATAAAGAATAAGTGCAGACAAGTCACATACTGCATTCCATAAGCAACACTCAATAGTATAAAGACATGTAGAAATAACTTGCTCATAGGCCTTCCTTGTGCAAGGAACCTATTACTAGAAAACTTCAATGCTTTATATATGCTGAATTTTACATCTGCTAGTACTCTACCACTTTCTGCAGGCAGCTTTACAACAACAAAACAAGGCAATTACCACATTTAAAAAAACCAGCACACAGATTATAGGGCAGTCATTATGATGTGCCACCATCTTTATGATGCTTGGCATAACAATATGCCAAACATAATGGAAGCCAAAAAAAACCACTTCCAGTATCATGTCCTTATCTACCCAGTCACCTTTCAGCTGCTCTTAACTAACGAGAGCAGCTCATCATGTGTGCCATCATGTGCCACATCCAAGACAGTCAGGGGACCGGTCCCAGCCAGCAGAGGTTTTCTGAAAGGCACATCCTGACTGACCAACCTGATCTTCTTCTGTGACAACGTGGATATGGGAAGGCCTGTGGATGTAGTCTGCATGGACTTTACTAAAGGCTTTGACACCATCTCCCACAGCATTATCCTGGAGAAACCAGCGGCTCCTGGCTTGGGCAGGTGGACTATTCATGATTTAAAAACCGCCTGACTGGCTGGGCCCAGAGTGGTGATGAGGGGAGTCACATCCAGCTGGTGCTCGGTCACCAGGGCTGCTCCCCAGCGCTCAGCACTGGGGCCAGTCCTGTTTAATATCTTTATCAGTGATCTGAATGAGGGGATCAGGCGCAGCCTCAGGCAGGTTGCAGGTGACACCAGCCTGGGTGGGAGTGCTGATCTGCTGGAGGACAGGAAGGTTCTGCAGAGGGATCTGGACAGGCTGTTGTAATTTCATTAAGTCAACAATGACAAGACAGCTAAAAATCTGTGACTGTAATTCTACAAATGATCTTAAATACAACTCATAATTAATTTGAGTTGTTCTGAATAAATGTAATTCAAAACATAATTCAATTGTTTGAATAACTGTACTTCCACAGAACACGTACATTGAACAATGTGAATAGGGCTTATTTTTAAAAAATGCAGGACACAGCACATGAAGAGAGATATAGGATAACTCAGTGTATATATTTAGCTCTCTCTTGATATATTCTTTAGAAAATCAGTAATGATGATGATGATCTTTTCTAATGATCTAATGTAAACTAAAGCCTCCATTCTAAGCCATCATCTTTCCTCTCCTTAATTCCTACAGGAGACTACTTTTGTGATACATTGTGAAGCAACAAATACTTTCCTATCTTGTCTTTTAATAACCATCAACACAAGCATAATTCAGATGAATTGCCCAAAAAAACCCAAACACACAGATGCACAACAAGACAAAACCTCTGTGCTTAGAGCTTCAAACAAGCTTAAACTGCAGCTCAAGAACACTGGTTGCGAGCAGAAACTTACAGTTTGCTTTTCTTGAAAGCTTATTTAAAAATCAGAGACCCAGACCAGTGGAGGAAAAAAGAAAGTAAGAAAGTCATGCAAAGAAGTATTTGATCTGTATTTGGTTTAACCAGGCAGCACTGTTTCACTTCAAACAGTAATTCTTCTCTTGAATTCTTTTTTTCCTAGGCTATACTTGATCCCTCACCATAAATGCATTTATAATACACTGGTTAAGCAAAAAAGCAACAAGGTTCTTACTGTTTTAAAAGTCTTTTGTTTAAATTTGAAACTTAAAAGCTTTTATTTAAAACTGAAATTTAAAATTGAAAACAACTCTTTTATCTGACAGTCTTACAGAACTGTCTTGTTACAAAGATCATACCAAATTAGAAATTAATTATGAATAGCAAATTATTTGTATGTCAATTTTAGCCATTTAGGCTTGCATATAATAACTTCATTGTTGCCAACATAAAGCAGATATTCTCCCTGCACACATTTTCAACCCATAAGTTAACAATGCTGTTTAAACAGCTATTTCAATTGTTAGTTATTTCTGCTGTCACTGACTGCACTAGGTATGTGATCTTCATGGCAAAAGTGAATATTTAAAAGAAGGAGACTAGGCATTTTCAGGTGTGTGTATGACTACAGTACAGACAGAATAAAAAGCTTATCTTTTCCAAAGCATTCTTACAAATCAAAGCTGCTTGTATAAACACAGTAAAATGGTAAACACAGTAAATATAAACACAGTAAATGGTGCAAGTTGCAAATATATTTAATTCAACATAGTATTACCTTTATTACTTGACCAATTCTACTGTGAAAAGAGCTGCAAGCAGTTTCTCACTGAAATTTTATATCTGTCATTAGACTGTAAGCAAGCTTTTACCACGTCCACCATATACAAATCAGTGAATGATCTTAAACAACTGCTACTTAACCTGCAATGATAAATTTAAGGGAAGTAATCACAAAGCAATAAATTCAGGGGAGCAACACCTTGCTTCAAGGTCTCATTTTGTAAGGAGACAGCCAAGTGAAAACCTGCTGCCTTCACTCATGGTTGCAGAATTGAAATCAGACACCTCCTTCAGAGGGGTAAACATGATCCCAAGTACTTGTGTTGGAGAATATCTATGATTTTTTTCTTGATCACATTCACTATTTAATCAGTGGACAATTTTAAATCGTTAAAGTTAAAAAGAAGTCCTAACCATAGCCAGCTGTATCATAAGAAGCATTACACAGACTTGAACTCTTATGGCAAGATAATTATACAACCACAGAGGCAAAACCAGCTTTGCCATATATGGCGTGTTATTTCAATGCATGCTGCAATTTCCAAATCACATTTCTTTTGGGACAGGGATGAAGGAGTATAAAAACTACTTCTTATGGACACACTGAAAACCCTAGAGTAGGACTGTGGAAAAGGTATTGTATAAATACATGGCAGTAAACAATGTTCTGAAACATCTTATGGTCTAAATAAACAAAAGAGTTTAAAAGCATAAGAGAAAATAAATATAGCAAAAGGACTTATGCATGACTGCACAGGATGTAAAGCTCCTATTTCTTCCTTTGCTATACTCTTTAAGCTCATCCTGTCCTACATCAAGTAAAATAAATCACAGATTTTAACTAAAATACCTAATGGCCTTTGCTAGAGTGAGGGAGAAGTTTAAAAAATATATCTCTACCTTCTCTTATCTCTTCCTGACCATTACAAATAAAATAGATCAGTAGTTAAACATTCTAGGCAGGGGGCTTCAATGATTTATTCTGTTCAAAATTATGATATTCGCACATGATGTGCTCATTTTTGATTGCATGTTCATTCAGCAAAACAGTTCCTGCATATCAAATCTGATAGTGCATCCTACTCCACAGATAGGAGCCTACAAAAATTACTTTTACAAAAATTGAAGTCACAATCTCTGCAGCAATCTTTTCATCAAACAAGTGACAGTCCAATAGGGATAGTTCAGTGGCCCAGTACAGATCATATAAATACAGCTTCATTTAACAGTCAGTGTCTGAAATAGAATCTCAAAATTTTGGTGCATAAAGACACTAGCAAAAGTTTCACAGGGAAAAAAAAAAATCAGGGAAAAAACTACTTATTGCATCAAAGAAAATATTCAACACACTCTAACACTAGTTATTTTATGAAAAGCAGAACTATGAGAGCCCCGTGCTGTGTGTATTGCCAAGTTGGACACGAGTCAGCAGTGCCCTGACAGCCAGGAGGGCCACCCCTGTCCTGGGGGACATCGGGGACAGAATCTCCAGCCAGGCAACGGAGTGGATTGTCCTGCCCTGCTCTGCTCTGGGGTGGCCTCACCTCCAGTGCTGGGGGCAGCTCTAGGAGCCACAGTACAAGAGAGACATTCTGCTATTTGAGAGCATCCACAGGAGGGCAATGAAGATGAAGGGCCTAAAGGGGAAGCCATAGCAGGAGTGGCTGTGGTCATTTGGTCTGCTCAGCCTGGAGAAAAGGACACAGGGGAGAGCTCACTACAGTCTGCAACTTCCTCATGAGGGGAAGAAGAGAGGCAGACACTGACCTCTTCACCCTCATGACAGGACTTAAGGCAACAGCATGAAGCTGAATCAGGGAAGGTTTATGTTGGTATTGGGAAAATATTTTTCATCTAGAGGGTGGCTGGGCACTGAACAGGCTCCCTAGTAAAGTGGTCAAGCAGCTGACAGAGTTCAAGAAGTGTTTGGAAATTGCTCTCAGGCACATGTTATGAATCTTAGGGTTGATCCCATGCAGGGCCAGGAACTGGACTTCAATTATCCTGATAGGTCCCTTCCAACTGAGTACATTCTATGACTCTGTGATTCTATGTATTTAAGTATCACCCTCAATCTCATTTGTATTGTTGTTTCCATCATCAACTTCAAAGCAAAGATAACAGATCCTGTGGCTAGCATAAGTCTACTTTTACTTTTGTTGGCTGGCTGACACACACACAAAACCTTTTAAGCACCATGTTCATGTTCCTCCCTATGCACTAATTTGTCTTCTCCAGTCAATGAGAATATATGGACTTTTGCTATCAACCCTATTCCTTTCAAACAGGATTTTATAGTCATCAGGGATACAAAGATAAACAGTACACTTGAATTTTATTTCCATAGCAGAAAGAGTTACAAATAATATAGGCTGCTGCATTAAGTGCATCATTTCCTCAAATGACTTCTCAGCTATGTAGTAGCATTTTCAACACAGGAATTCTAATGGCTATTTTTACTGGTACTTTTCTATTTTTTTTTTAAACAGACCATCACAAGTGAAATGTTTAAATACTTAACAGATATTGAACACTAGAAGAACATACCAGGCATCCTTTTTATTCACTTGTTTTTTTAAAAAAAAATTCTTCTCTTGACATCAGCAACCATTCTATCTTCATTATCTACTTTTTCAAGCTTTGTTTTACCCAGAAGCTCCTCCGTGTGTCTATGAATAAATATAGGTAGTATTTTTTCCTGATTTATAATCATCACAAAAATAGTATTTAGGGATTGCCATCAGCTCAAACATGATATTGTAGAATTTTCAGTCTGCATATGTCTTAGCATATCCTGTCTAACAGCAGACAAAAATGAGGTCACTCTAGACCAGACACCAACTAAGGCAGAAATCTGGTCTTGACTATGTTCACAAGCACTCAGTCCTAGAAAAGTCAAACTAGGCATTTTTTCTGAGAAGATCATCTCTGCTACTTTGCACAGGCAAACGATGAAATTCCTTAGAGGAAAAGATATTTACTTAAATATATGAGAAGATTAACAGCTCGTAAGGTCAAGTAGTAAAAGATTTATGTCACGCCCCACATAAATTAAGAACCTAAGGTTATCCTCCAGCAGCATCTTCCCACTTGCCTCTTTAGCAAACATCACCTTGTCAGCTGAAAAGACAGGTACTGAGGAGAAACATTTAACACAAAAGATTATTCTCTTATCTGCAGAGATCATTGAAAGAAAATCTCTTACATGAAAATCTCTCAGTCAGGCTTAAGCAGGAACAAAATGCAGTTGGTTCATGCATTACTACAGTCCAGAGGGATTTAGCTTACATATTTCACATGTGATGCACACCCCAGAAAGGCTTTAATGATTTTATGGTCTTTCACATCATATATTAAATTAACAACACTTTCAAAATTATGAGTATCCAATTGTATGCTTTGTTCTTCTTCCAAAAAATGGAGATGGTGTACATACACAAGACAGCAACATTAATGAAGCAACCGCCTCAGAAGTTATTTAGAAGATCTTTAAGCTGATTGAGATACAACCATTTGATATTTTATATGAACAAGTATTTTTTCTAAGAAATGCAGAAATACGTGACTAAAAATTTGACAAAACAGTTGTAACTTAAGGCTTTCTCAGATGCCCTCACAACTTCAGCTTCTACTCTTATATAAGGAAGTCCAGATGTCAAAATTGAACTCAGATTCTAGCAAACCAATAATGTGAGTAAAACAACTATACGTGGGAGAATTCGTCACTAGGTGAAGCCTATAAAGATGTATATTCTGGTCAAAGTGAGGAGCCACCTGGCCAATTACCTCCATTGACTCAGTGTGACAAAAGACAGGCACAGCCCTTAAGGTCCAAATAATTCATATCACAGTTGATACCTTAAATGACAGCTAAGAACAGATGTTTCTCACACATGAATAGGCAGTTGTAGAATAGTCTAACTGTGTAACAAAACCCAGCAATTTTTGAAGGAGAAAGCTCTCTAACTTTTGGCAGCTATTTTACAGGAAAGAATGCCTAGCTAAGCAGAGATATCAGATAATTTACTAGCATTCCTGTTATCATTTAGCCTTTCCACTCATTTCCTTTCTCCCAGTTACCACTTCTGCACTGCTGCTTTTCTTTCTTTCAAGTGTTATAAAGCGTTGCTACATTGAATAGAAGGAGTAAAAGTTTCACATCTTCTAAACCACTAAAATGAGCTTATTACTTACTCAAATTCTGTGGCATAATATTTGAAGAAGCCTATTAGCAAATCTCCAAGGCTTGATCCATTTTTTGAGATGTAAGGAGGAATGGTACGTGGAGCTTGATGAACAAGATGCAACTGCATAGTAGGATCAAAACATTCCTGTCAAAATAAAATCAGAGTGTATACATATACATATACACAGAGAGAGCCTTAACCCAGATGCATGTATTTTCCACAATAAAAAAGCTGCCTATTATTTGCTTATTATAAGTTTAAGGACTTATATTTGCAAGCCAAGGACTATTTCACTTCTGCCCCACTGAATCATCTTGCATAGGAGTATACAAGACCATCTCAACTTCTGTTTACTAAAGAATTTTAACGTGGGAGAATCTTTGAACTAGACTTGCATCTAAAACTACAAGAGCAAGAGCTGAGTAAGGTAGCCTGCACTGAGCTGACTGCAGTTCAGCTGAGAAATATGTAGGTGAAGTTAATGCACCTATTGTCAATTTCCCATAGTTGAACTGAAGTACAGAAATAATTTAGAGCCTAACATTGCTCCCAAGCACAGAGTTAAATACTTCATATGAAACCTACTGGCTATAAAATGAACCTGCATCCACCTACAAAATAAGCATAAACTGCTCTTTATGCAATCACTTCCTCTAGCCAAGAATGAAAAAAAAAATCCCCAAAAAACCACCAGCTTTCAAATTATACAAAATACCTGAATATACAGAATGCTGCACTTCAGCTAAAGTATGCTTTTCTGTAAGAAATAAAAGATGGTGGGTATGATGGGGTAAGAAAAAATCAGGTTTGCTATGAAAAAAAGGCACTATTGCCAGCTTAAAAAGGAATATATACAAGACTAAATACACATGGTTTTAGAAATGCCTCACTGTTCCAATGTCCATTGCATCCTTTAGGTTCTTCTGATGGACTAGCATACACGGAAGTAAACATATCTCTCTTGCTACAGCAACAATTTTTATAACTTGCTAATACCTGGTTTAAACACTGTTTTATAGCAATTTTGTGTATTTTACTGAAAATTAACTCAAGACACACAGGAGCAAACATTGCATTCACATAAACACATTTATGTAAATTTAGGAACCTGTTCACTCATTACTGTATCTCCTTTCCCCTCCCTACATTTTTTATTTTTAAGAGTAGTATCAGGCGTGGTTCAAACTTTATAGTACTAAAATAGCACTAGAAGCACTACATAGTGTAGTATTATTTCCGTGTCCACAGCTGGCACTGCTTTCTCCGAGAAAAGTACTGTTAAGTGATAAAAACAGGAGGACTGGAAAGTTTGAGACTCCCATCCTCTTTCTGCCATCTCTGGCAAAACTTCCTGGAACCTTGTGCAACATCTTTTGTGGAAAAAAAGCCATTCTTCTAGAGATAAGAAGTTTCAATAGTTGATCTCATATGATATAATGCTATATAGAAAACATTATTTTAGTTAGCAAAGCTCAGAATTTAACAGCTTGTAGTTCATCAGAAGACACCAAAACAATGCAAACACAGACATAAAAACCAGATATGCAGTATATAAAGATCTAGAAAGGGAAGAGTTGTTCCTAAGCCACACAATAAATACAGTTTTAACCCTAAAGTTAATCAGAAAGGTACTACAGTGAAAGTCACTCCTTGCCCATTCCCACAGAAAGCTAAGGAAGAGTCAGAAAAACTGAATTTACAATTAACAGTACACCAGCTAACGAAGAAACATACAAGGGAGGAGGGAAAAGGAAGAAGAAAATGGGCCATTGACCTACAAAACAGAAGTGCAATGAAATTACAATAGATTACAGCTTATTAGGACTAGCAAATGTTTGGAGGCAGTAGAAAAGGAGAACAAGATGCATTTTTTACACTTTGAATATTTAAATGCCTGAGAACTTCTCAACTGCAAGAAAATTCTACCATCACAGTGAGGTTGATACCCTCAGCAGATAAAAAGTTAGACTTTATTATTTTTCATAAAAACAAGCTATTTTTTACAGGAAGGCAATAAGATATCAGATGATTTAAAGTTTTTCTTATTCAGAAAGGCTTTTGCTTTCAAGAAAATACATGCATATTATTCTAGACACATGCTGTAGTGAAAATACAGGTTACAGTCTATAGCAGCTAATCATTAAACCCCCAACCACCTATTTTAAGAGACATATATAAGTAATCCTCATTTCCACTTGGTTTACTGGTTACGTCACTGTGAAAACTGCTCTTAAAAAGACAACTGATATTGCAGAATAGAAGACATAACTGATATTACTTTTAAGGAAGAAAGTAAGACTTGTTAACGGTAATGAAAGCAGTGTATTAATAACATGTTTGTGATACTGTAACTAGACTTATTTTTTAAGTACTGTCAGTTGCTGATCATCCCACAGAGAAAGCAAAACCCAGTGTTTCATCTTTCTGAAATGCAGAAAATTTGTTATGTAAGAAGTTGCTATTACCATATTAGAACTTTTACATGTAAAGCCAAATTGATTGCTACTTAAAATTTGCAAGATTTAGTGGAGACTACTGTCAATATATACCAATATTTAATAATTCAATTACCAACAATGTAATTTAAGGTCGTTTCTTAACAAAGCAATCACTCAGTGTCCAGTGAACAAGAGGTCAGACCAGCTACAGGATACCTAGACACTTTTTTCTGCTTTGCTACAAACAACCCATGATAATCCCCTACCTTCATCTCCCTTCACCTGTTGAAAACAAGGATACCAATATTTTCCTTCCCACTAGAGGGACTCAGGGAATAACTAGACAAACAAAACAAGGTACAGCTTACAGATTCTTACATAGGTGAGGTTGCTAAAAAAACCACCCAGAATTACAAAGCACCCTTCAAAGTATGTTTTCTTTTCTTAACTTGCTCCAGAAGGCAAAAGATTCAGCTTCTATTAAAACTAGTCCCTATTTCACTTACTGTGTCTCAGCCTCAAGCTGTCTTAAGAGACAGAAATTATATTCAGGATCTGACTGAGCTACAAATAAAAATGAGTTCTCCATTATTTTAAGGTATCCCAAAAAGAGACCCAAAAGTCTTTTTCCTTTTTTGCTGGATCTCAAATCTTTACCTTGATGGACAGATTTCTCAAGAAACACCAGTATTCAACTACATGCTTCATATTCAAGCTACATAATGCTTTTAAGTATACTCATTCCACCTTACACGCTGGGAAGGAACACAAGTGTACATCAAAATAAAATTTATATTTGAGCATCTTGATGTGTAGTGAGTTTAACTCTGAATGCACAAGATCCTTCATTCAAAAGAATTTAGTAGTAATGTAAGAATAATGTCTTGATATTTTTTGTATATTCATACACATAAAATATCCTTTTCCCCAGTCTTATAAATGAATATTTAACTCATTTTTTTATTTTTTTAAAAGTGCAGCTTGCTGTGAAGTAAACTGTGTCTTTCCAAGGGTGACTCCTGTGCTAAGGACCATCCGACCTTCTGCCACACCCTTTCCAAGACATGACATGAAGCTGAGGCAGCAGAAACAAAGAGGTGCTCATGCTAGAGTCCTTGAGATTCACCATCCAGAGCACTCACTGAAATCCAATTGCATCTTGACTTCAGCTAATACACCAGACTTCTTGAACTGTGGAGAGTCAGGCACAAGTTTCCTTCTGAGTGCCAGTGACAGCAGTGCTTACCAGCCAAAATGAATTAAACCACCACAGGTTCTCTAGAGCTTATCCATGAAGTCCTGACATGGAAGCACATATATACAGGCTTCAAAACTGATGAACACATTTGCTGGGCTATTGTCATCCATCTTACCTGGCTAAGGAGCAAAGGAAGCCCCAGAATAAAACCCCACATTTGATGTGGTCAGATACTCCTTCTAAAACTAGTGGTTGCAAAACACATCAACTTGGTGCCATCAGCAAACTCCTCCACGACAATAGAATGCAAAAGTGGAGAAATCTAGTGGCTTTCCAGGACTTCTCACTCTTCACATTTGCAGTAGAAATACACTGAGACACAGAATCTGTCTTTTGTTTCCTCCTCAATGTAAGCACATCTCTCCTATATGGTACCAACAATTTAAGACAATTGGTCTCCTCCAGATCACATAAGTATTTTCAGGCTGCAGATTTGATCCTGGAAAACTGTGGGTACATGTATATAGGGAAGATGCAGTATGTTTGTGTAGTTTTTGTATGGAGACACAACTCTGACTAGCTAAAATCACAAGAAAAAGATACCGTTTCTTTTGATACTAAATTTTCTCTGTGCTTTTTTACTTATTACTGCAAGCCACAAGACCAAAATTGCTTTGCTGTATTTTTCATTTTAAATTCCTTTGAAATATCAGTATTCAGAAATTTTAAGTTTCATAATTTTTAAACATTCAACTATATTCCTAATGGAGACAGTAAATCTAAAATATACTTGCAATTTGGTTTCGTAGTAAGCATATATAATATTCTTTTAATTTTGTTAGCAATTCTAGAATATTTTGTTCATTCTCCAAATATAAGATAACTAACAAACAAAGAATAATATAATTATGTCAGAACAAAATGCAATCTATATAATCTATATTAGAGCAAAAATGCAAATGTTACAGCAGTGTTCACCTGCCAGTGATTTACCATTTTCACACAACACAAGATAAAACTTTGTATTTAGATTCATTAGATTTTTCAGATTAAGGTACTGTATACATTTGCTTTAATGACTGAAAGTATTAATATTCTTATAGTGTTCTGAAGGTCTCTACACAGTTCAAACACGTCAAATAATGTTTGCATTATAAATAAAGAAGAGTCAAAAGTTGCCAGTTCTTAACACTTTTCTCTAAATAACATGGTAAACAAAACTTAGAACACTACAGCACACAAGCTTTAAGGAAATGCAATTAGCAAATCTAGCAATTCAAAAACCTATCCGATAAAGCTAAGGGTACCGAAAATTAAAGACAGTTTCAAAGGCTTTTCAGCACTCCCAGTGAAGAAACTAGATGGTATAGAGTACCATAAAAAAATCACAGGAAAAGATAAAGATCATAAAAATATAGCATAGGTATCCCTAAGCAGATTTACAACACAGAAATAAAACTGCAGTGAATTACTGCTCAATGCTTTCTTCTGCATCTCAATTATCTTAATTACCCAAAATGGCTGACACCACAGTATTTTCTCCCTGATGTTCAGCACCATTAAATATTCCCATTTCAGCATTATGGGAAATACAGACAAAAGACAGAATGGCTTTCTGATACTAGCTCAGCACAATTGCCAGCAACCAATTTAACCCCCCCCCACCATATACAGAACCATGAATAAAGAAAAAATTTAAGTGACACATATGAAGACAGGTAAAGAAGAAGGAACTAAGGAATTTTTGTAAATAAATTACAGAACAGAATTATTCAGCAACAGGACTTTTGTGCACAGACAAATATTTAGGAGGACAGTTCTTACTTCTAGATAATTTTTCTTAGATTAAATCTCACCAATAACATTACTAATTCAGGAGGGACCAAAGCATACTGATTCATCGAGTTTGTCAGAAATGAACAGAAATGAAATAATCTGACTACAATAGCAAAGTTCCCAAAAGGTGTTTTCTTGTTGGGCTGAAGTCAAATTCTCTGATGTCTCAATTTCCCTAGTAAACATGTATCACTCACTTCCTGCACATGGAAATATCAGGCAACTCAACAGCTCTGGAAGGTTATAGAATTCTGGTGCTTCAGAAGCACCAGAGCTGGATGAAAAAACACCACTTAACACATTAAGAAACAGGAACTAGGAAATTACAGCTGACCCAGGGATATTTCCAGGCCAGCATAAAGAGAACTAGGTCAGTGGCCTTCATTAGCACTTTGTTCTGCGCGTCAAATCTTCCCACACATAACAGAATTTTCATTAAAGAAATTATCAAAAGCAGCAAATAATCTCTTTCATACTTAGGTCAAGCATATCAATGACCTGACCTACAGACTGTTACTTCAACTTAATCCATTAGAGATAGTTAAGAATTCATATATTTAGATAAGCAGAGTCACACACATGTAACATGTAGTAAATCCATAAGAAACACTTACTGGGTAATTTTTTTGGAGGGATGGAAGGATGGGTTCAGGTAAGGCTATAAAAAAAAAGTTTAAAGTTGCTGTGATTCATGTAATTCACAGGAAGTAACATATCAACTATATCAAAGAGTTGCATTGAAATTCTATCTTAAAAACTTTTATCAAGAACTTCACTTACATGTATTTTACAAAATAAATTATTCAGCAAACATTTCTATTACTGTAATTTCATACTATACAGTACTACAGGAGTTTTATTCAGCTAATGGAAGGTCTTACCAAGATACTACTATATGTAAAAGGCATGAAAAATTTTACAGCAGCTGAGTACAGCTTTATTTCTGAAATTCATGGCTGTAGGAAAATCATCTAGATTCCCTAAATGAAAAATTAGAGTTTCACTCATCTTTTTTTTTCCTTACATCTAATACAATTCTATGAACAAGTCTACAGTTACTGCAAAAGAGCATGTTTTTCAGCTGCCAAGCATTACATACTCGAGTCTCCAAATGTAACCTATTTAAAAAATGCTAAACATACTTACTAGGCATTGCTAGCAAAATCCCCATAAGATACATAAATACAGTCTAATAGTGTTAGCTGGTCTGCTAAATGGTAAACAGGTTATGAAGATCATGCAGTCTTTAACAATACTAACAAACATAAAATCATCTCAATATTGGTCACTTTTATGAAAACCATGGATTGGATTGGGAGTGCATCTATTGAACTATATCGATTAGAGACAAAAAAAAAAAAATCATCCAGATTAGGTGGTCTTATAGATGGAGCAAAATCCAAAAGTATTCACATCCTACCCAAGCAGTTATAGAACTGTCAGAGTGCTCCTCAAACTAAGACTTTAACATCACATCCTCAGCATGGTTTAAGAAATTGGTCTACATCATTCACTAGGGAAAATAATAAATAACTTCAGTACATAGGTCTTGGGACTTAGTTCACCCTTGAACAAGGTCTGATAGGTGAAGAGATGTTACAGAGCCCTTTTTCCATAGGGACTAAGAATCAGAACAGCAGAATGCTCAGAATGTGCTTGGGGTATCTTTAAAGAATAGAATATACTATCAGGACTGCTACGAAAATTATCACAGCTGCTTCAATAACATTTTTATTTTGCTTGTGGGTGTTCATGTTTCTGCAATATCTTGGATACTTTCCAGTTCTCTACTACACCAAATTAAAATGCAACAAAATCTGAGAAATACAAACGTTCAAAGTAATGTATCTAGGTGTGTATGCTTTAATAAGCTTTACTAAGAGGATGGATGGGAGGGTAAAAATTACCATGTACCACTAGCATTTGCCCTATGAGTTTCCTTTTCCTACTGTTCAAATTAGTTAGACATATTATCTAGAAGAAAGTTCATGTACAAGATACTGATGTAGCTAGAAAATAAACCCAAGTCACACTAAAACTGGGGAGTCCAAAGACATCCACATCAATAAAAGAATATGGAAATTATTTAAGTAGTATAGAAAAGAAATTTGCCTAGTGAAGGCAGGGACACTAGTGCAAAAGAAAGGTTTTCTTTTTTTCCCTCCACAGTATCATCAACAAAAACACTATTAGAAGTTCTAGGACATAGGCTATTTTCAGGAACATCACATGCATATAGCAGGGGAAAAAAAGCTTAAAATCTGCATGAATAAAACATGAGAACCTAAAAATCTGCTGCTTAGATGCATGTACAGTGTACAGTGTCACACTTCAGGCGCTTTTTTTTCATGCCTTTTTTCTTTCCCCACAGAAAAGGCTGAGGAAGCATAGGTAGAAGGCTCCTCTTTGGTTTGTGGTCTCCTGATATTCCTAAGATATCTGACTGATCAGTTTTGCACAAAAAGGATTATTTGAAAATCCTTTTTTCCCCTTTTCTAGACATCTGTGGAAGCTGCCAGAGATGACTGCAGCAAAGGTCCTTTGCATTTTAGTGAACTAGTACTTGAGTTCATTTTATAGCTACACCGTATCCTGCAGGCACATTTTTTTCCAAACCCTTTTAAAGCTGGTAACTCTGCCTCCAAAGAACAGACCCACGTGTTAAAGACAAATGCAACACTAAGGTAATGGAGTAAACTCACTTTACTTTAAAATATTTCTGCATAGAAGATGACTACTGCTTGTTTTATTTTATTCAAGAGGAAAGCTACACAATGATGAACTTAAAAGGGACAGTTTCAACGTGTAAAAAATACTTACTTTGTAAATAGTGCAAAACCATCAACGCAAGACTATAGCTGCTTAAAGTACCACGACTGGCATCGTTTATCTCATGAAACCTTGCCCACTTCTTAACAACAAGTACTAATGGACGAACTCGATTCTCAACTGCAAGTAAAATAAACACAGCTCAAAAAAGTACTTTTAACTAGACAGCAATTGAACAACATTTGCTCTTACTTGATCAATACGGTAGTTTTGCATTCTAATGCTACCTTCTGCAGACATTTTATAGAATTTACTTAGTTATTCTACAATTACTATCCATTCTGTAAAAATCAAACCAAAATATTTGTATTTTGAAACAGCCTTTTGAGTAGTAAGATCTACAGACACATTACAAGAGGTATACCAGGAAATTCGCAAAGCATCACTTTCTACTTCTAAGGTCTCTCCAGTTCACTGTACTAGTTTTCCCTGAAATAACTTGCTACCAGGACAGACCTTAGGCCATATTTTTTATTTAGGCTACACAAACTTTGAAGGCAGGGAAAAGAATTCTTGTGGCTGGAGAACACAGCTGATTCTTAAGTTTACATCAGGATACAAGAGAGCAGTAAACCCTGCATACAAACATAAATTTTAAATTTGCCTTGTCCTCAATAGCTTTTTATGTACATGGCATGTTAGATACAATATCTCTTTAAGTTAATACAGATGCATTTCATGAGGAAGGACATAAACAGACATATTCCAGGTATGATGTTCTGGATTTCTGGTGAATATAGATAACCTTCCAACTAAGGCATTAATCTACTGTGGTAGGCATCACTCACCACAAACTTCTGGGACCCTGCAGCATATTTTATTATTTGCAGGTATGCAGAAGCAGATCATCAATTTAATCAAGTGCCACACAATGGCCTTAAAAGCTTATACATTCTGGAGTTTTTCTAACCTGACATCAATATACAAAATTTTGTATTCTGGTTATCAGGACATGAGCACAAAAGACATCCTACAACTGCACCAGTTGGGGTACTCTCTGTTATTCTGTAAAACTATCAAGCATGGTTTTCTCACATGCTCAGAGTGGTTCAGCACATATGCCCATGGTAAGTGGTACTCTTCTCAGAATGAATGTCCTACTAGATCTGGAAGACCTTTTGGAAACAACCAAACTCCTTATCACTAATCACCTTTTCCCTGACATTGTTTACCAGTGGTTGAACTAAAAAATAAAACTTCGTACACTAATTGTCAGATGCCATAGAAGTACTGTAGACACCACATGAAGATGCATTAATTGGAATAGAATTTTTTCATGACAGAAAAATGCAAATAGGTTCCAGTTTTAAACATAGCTATTTTGTGCCACAGTAGAAAAGATCCTTTTTTAGCTGACCTCATTTTGAGATATTAAATTCTCTCTGCTGGTGCCTGTAATTAGTATATAACAAAGCTAGTGTGCAATATGGCCAGTAAACTTTGTCTGATAATTTGATACAAGCTACCCCTCAAGAAAATGCTCAGTAATGTTATTTGCACAAAGCCAAAAAGTCCAGCTTCCACTAACTGAGAAATATCTAGCAAAAATTGCTGATTAATCACAGACATTGCTTCTTCAACAAATGCTGGAAACATAACAGCACAGACTTTGCCTTTAGCTCTGCCTAATCTATCTGTATTTTCTGTGGATATTTTGTGTCACCTAGCCTCATCATCCTCGATGTTTTCTAGAGCACCAACACCGGAGAGTTAACTGCAAAACAGACAGAAGAACCTCCACAGAAATTTTTGGAGTTTTAGCGTTTTTTATCATGTTCACTAAGATAGTTAACCTCTTGTTTGCCTGAGCATCTAACTTGTTCCAATGGAAAATAGACTAATATATCTTCCACATTAGAAGTAATTTAATAATTTTTTTTCCCTATGCAGGTTGAAGCCCTTCAACTACACATGTAATTGAGCAGGCTAATACATATAAGGCTATCCATCCCTGCTCATATGACTTATAAAAGTATGGAGAGAGACTGATAAAAGCCTCCACTTAGTTTTGTGCGCCTTATGTCACCTGAGTTTTCTGGTCCAAGGAATACAAGACAGACAAGCTGTATGCTAAGTTGACAATTTAGGAATGTCCAGAACATTGAGAAGATAATATTTTCAACCATAAGTCTCCCTTTACTACTAACTCACTCTTTGACCTCAACAAAATATTATTTAGCCTTCATCAGGAAACATTAAGTTAATTTTGCTGGCCTTATAAAAGTGAGCACCACAGCAGAACAGAAGAGGAGTGAGATACCAGGACTGTTTCCATCACTCTTTTCACATCTGGCTTGTCTGCCCTGCAGCCGTTTTCCTTCAAGAGTAAAGATAATCTGTGACAGAAGCTACAAGCAAATATATCAACATTAGACTTGGTGAAGTGAGTGCTCATCTGCAGTCATAAATGCCAATGATTACTTCCTAATATTTTTAAACTTGGAAGCAAGTTCTTTTCCAGTCATGCACCTTCCTGGATGTATGAAGAAATCACAGTTAACTAACTGATCCAGGACAAGTTGTAGACTCTCCTAGTAACATCTAATATGTAACATAAACTCTGACTGAAATATTAGTAAAAATTAACTGGTGAAGGGAGCTTCTATTGCTAATTGCCTACCCTAAAGAGAAAGAAATTCCTTTATGCAAGAACTCAAAAAGGTGGTAAAGGAACAAATGCAAATGCCCTAGAAGAAAAAGGCTGCACACTCCTGATGCACACTGCTTAATGTACTTATCTGCCAACTGACATTGCAATGCTAAGAAAAGAAACCCTTAATTTACCTGTTGTTATTACTTTCCTTTCACAAGGCTGTTTCACAATCTCTCCCTAAAATGCAAACTCCTGAGCAGACAGAAGCCAATTTTGATTTGGGATTAGTATAAATACTGAAGCAGTATTTTGGATTGTCCAAGGAAAGACTCTGCAACACCGTACAGATATAGCTGGCTATCAGCCATCCATACTGTCATTGGCTGTAAGGAAATAAAAGAAGCTGGAGATTATAGCACTAGATAACCATTGCCATCATGATCTTATTATCTGCAGAATACCTGAAGTAGCCCTTGTAGTAGCTATGTGGACCTTAATATGAAGAATCTTTGTTATCTTCTGAATATTGTAATATTCAATTAAAAACATACCTAGCTGTTTTCTCCAGGTACTTAGAATGAGCCACAAGAACTTATCTTAAAGCTACTTAATGTAGTTAAATAGGTAATTTTATAATTATATATATATAGTAATCAATTAAATTTTCATAGCATATCAATACCAAACTGCAAACTCTAAAAGGAAAGTTTAAAGAAATAAGAAAATACAATAAAAACTTACTGAATGCATAGGTTCTCAGAAGGAATGTATTTCTTATACCTATCACATTGTTTACATTCAAGTCGAAATCCACATTGCTATAAGGGAAGAAAAAGAAAAAAAATCAGGCATCATGGTATTCAATTTCTGAATGTTTACTACCTACTTTGTGACAGATATGGAGAAATACAATTTTAATATAAAGCCCTAGAAACTTTCTTCAGAGTTTTGAATGCCATTATTCCCATATTTTTGTTTATAGCACCTGAGCCACTTACAGACTTGACCTCCTTTGTTATAAAAATGTAATTATTTTATAAGAAGAATACATGATATAAATTCACTCTTTAGGACAACTTCAGATATCTTTTTTAATTTTTACCATATCTTTCTCCCAACTACACTTGCACTACATGATTCACTACAGATAACTTTTGACACCAGGAAGGATTCTTTGAGTTATTAGTTTAGGAAATTATGCTAATGAACTGAGAGAGAGAACTGGAAGAGATCAAAGGGTAAGAGTCATTTCTGCAATGATAGTAAGAGAGAGTCAGTACTTCAGAATAAAACCAATTCTGAATAAACACTGCATGTTTTGCAATAGAACAGTTTTGATGCTTTTCATTCTCTTAAGATTAAATAAGGCAAACAAGCACTAACTGCTTTATTTACAATACAACCTGCCCTCAGGTTTGAATTTCCTACTGCATATATTGCCTAAGTACTCACAGAACTCAAGAAATAATATTGCATTCATGGTTAATAAGCCATATCAACACTAACTTGCAACAAGAAGAGTCTATTATTAGACAAAGAAGTAGCTATCTGTGATACACAGATATTTCCATTTTACATGCACAAGTTTCATTCACATAGCATTTGTTCACCCAAATACTTTGGATTTTCTTGACTATATAAGGTGAACACGAACCTGAAATTCATTAAATTTGGTAAAAGAAAGTAATTTGAAGCCTATAAGAATTTTTTAATGTATTTTGAACATTTTACATTTTTCACATCTTTTATACACTTTTTACATAAAAACATTCTTTGCATCAAAACTATAGCATGATTTTAAACCCGAGCTAGTACCAAGCATAACCTTTTACATGTTTTAAGATATATGGTACATAACAGTACAGGGAAAAACCAAGCTTCAGCTATCACTTCACAGTTGTAAATCTAAGTGTGAACACCCATGAGAATATTAACTGCGTGTGCAAATATAATAAAAAATGTCAGATTGCATGTGTAATTCCAATTAATCCAGATTGACCAGATGCCAACTGAAGGAAGTTCTATTGTATGTTTACTGTGCATGTCTCATAGCAGTTGAAGCAGTGGCAAGTGAAAGAGATTTTCTACTGCTTGGACTCAAGTTCTACTAAAAAGCACTAAAGGAGAGGAAAACAGTCATCTGCACATCAACTGTAGCAGAAGAAGAAGTTTTTGTATCTTCTGTAGGATAAAGATCTTGATAATTGAACAAAGGCTTGTTGGGAAGCAGAACCTGCATTAGAATAATTTCCTGGGAAAGACTACCAAAAAAAAAAAAAAAAAAAGATGGTAAGTCTTTAAATGCAGTGGATTTTCTCTCACACTTACAGCACTATAAATCTCCAAATTTAAAAGTTATAAAAGAGAACAAATACAAATTGAATGCTTTCTTATTCACTGAATCAAAGTAAGGGGAAACAGCCATTTTCAGTTGTATATTTTATATATATATATATTTTTCAGTTATTGAAATATACACATTAGAATGTGCATCTCCAGATACAGAGATAACACCCATTGAATTCAACCACCTTTTCCCAACAGCTGGGCATCAAAAAAATTACTTTCACAGGAAGCTTGTAATGTTTAGTCCCTTATTTTGGCAAAAAAACAGGCTTAGTGCCCTGGGTACAGGATACCCAATCCATTTTTCAAGACCTCCATAAAAAAATGCATGAGTATGCATTTTTTGTACATCTGAGCCCATAAAAGACAAGAGGCCAGCAAGAGACTGGAAAGAGACAAATACTTAAATAAAAAAAAAAAATAGATGGAGGTGACAAGTTATATAAGAGAAAAATAACTGTAAAAACAGAAAACAAACCAAAAATTAACTACAATCAAAAAAAAATCCCAACCCAAAACGATGACATTCCCTGCCACTCCTCTCTTCCACAAAAGTAATACAGAAAACCAGATGGTGAACAGCACTGGTTTTCACTGTGCAAAACTATAATGTACTGCTTCTGCTCTTAGAAGATCATACTTTCATTTAGTGGGAAATAAAGAGTTCTTTAAATCCTCTCTGTAAGGTATATAATTATCATGACTTATTTTTTGAAAGTGACTGTACTATGGACTATAAGTGCTTACAAAAATACTTCAATCTTCTCACACAATCACTTTCATCCAGTTCTATATTAAAGGTTTCTTTTTAAAGTTTATTTTCTCATTTTAAATTGAGAAAAAATATATTCTTGCTATAATCCCATAATTCATTCAATATTTGCACCAGGAATTTATAATTTCATTTATATACGAAAAGACTAGCACTGCTATATGTAGCTAAGCCAAATAATCCAAATTTAACTTGATAAGTACCATACTTCCAGAAGCATGGAAGAAAAAGATTTTTGTACTGTTAGAAGAGAAAGTAAAAAATATTCAAATTTTTAAAAGAAGGTAGGCAATTACACTCAAGTAAATATGGGATTGGGTGTAAATGAAGAAAAAAGTATAAAGTAAAAACCCCAACAAGTGTGTATAATCTCAGATGAAACAAAAGGTTAAAATGATGTTTCAGCTGAAATTGTAATGACAGATTTAGTTTCATCAGGGCAAGAACCTAGCCATGATAAAGGTATATCACGATAAAAAACATGTTGTGATATGCTTTCATAGGGAGAGACCAGGAAAATACGCTTATTTGTTTTTAAAAGACAGAGACAGGGTTGCAAAATTTTACAACCATTTAGACAGGTTAACACAGCTGTATTAAGGTTGTTCGAAGGCCAATTTACAAAGAAGGATGAAACTATAGGAAACTGATACATATTTGTTACAAAACTAAGCCAATGAACACAGGAAGAGAGGAACATTACTCAGGCTGTCAACATATTTCAGTGTTTGCATGACTTTTTCCTCTGTCAGATACTGTTATCATGCACAATAAGAAATACATCATTATCTGCCCTAGCACATCCATTTAAATTATTCTTATGTCTTCATAATGAATACACAATGACACAAGAAAATATCACCACAAATTAGTCTATTTCAGGGTTGTTTGTATAGCTCAATAGTTACGTTTGCACAGTAAGCCAAATTATATCTCACAACAGTTTTCTCCCTATCAGTGTTTTTCTGTCAAACCATTTGTTAAGTTGTAGTCCACTACGTACAAATAACCCACAGAAATTTGTGATGTATTACTTCTAATTCACGTCACAGGAACAAAATAGCATCTCAACCACAAGACTGCTTCAGACCATCAAGGCAATAAGCTCACTGCCACTGCATCCTAGCTCTACAAATTTGTGACTCAACTGCAGCATCACACAAATAAACACACATAATGGTGGGATTACTCCTAAGGGCAGCACGCACACAGAACACTTTCCCATGTCAAAGACTAATAGATTAGGCTGAACACAATACTTGCCTGACTTTATCCCTGAATTTCACTATTGGCACTTTTGCTCTGATCAGCTGAGGTCGCTCAATGTAGCTTGCTGAAAGGGAGAAAAGTAGGCAATTAAGTTTCATGCAAGATTGAGATCTTAGTAAAAAATTCTGTAATAGAATCTTATCAACTGATTTATAGCAAATACCAGCTTATTAAATCTAACAGGGTTGTGCTAAACTAGGTAACCTTTAGCAACTGTTGCAAAAAAACCAACCTAGGGAAGCAGGTGAAACACCCCCTACACTAAACATTAGAGAAGAAGTAAGTAGAATATAGAGTAGAAGATTTTTTTGAGGGAAATATATTCCAGAAATTTTATTTATTTCCAGAAATATTCCAGAACGTAAGGAATGCAGTACCACAATGCTTTCAAGGAACAGTAATTGTAATACAAATCCTGAATAGTTGTAATTAAGGTACAAAAATAAACAAGCAAGAACATACCCGACCAGGATGGGCTAATGATAGGCTTAAAACTTGTTTGGAAAACTGTTCATTTGAATGATAAAGTACATACCAGGAAATGCTATTGGCAAACGGGACAATGCTTTCTATCAAAGATGGGATGAGCATTATCTGTCTTTTGCTTTAATAGTGATAGGACATGCAATAAATCCGCATTGATGACGATTATCAGATGATTACCTACAGTACACACAGGCTCAATGCCAGACCATCAAAACTCACACACAGTAAGCTCAGCCACTCACACACAGCCACCAAATGCATCCTCCACACTCAGGTCCCCAAAACTGTTGCATCAGCCATGTTGTTGTGGTTCCCCTAGACTTCATGATACCCCAGCCTACATTCCGTAGTTTCCCACAATCCTGAATGAATACTGTGCCCAAGAAAGTAATGGAAAAGAAAGAAAAGTGAAGCCTGTAGGTTACGTGATATGAATTTGGGCAAAAGGCATGACTTAGCTTGGCAACTTCTGTTACCAAATCTAGGACCACTTGAATTTGTCCATATCCAAGACCATACATTTTCCCACTGGTTCTGTAAATTAACCTCAGATTAGCATAAATAAGCATGCACAGTACAAGTAACACACACTAAAAATAACCTTGAATAAAATCTAATTTTTTTCTCCTCCAGAAAAAGCAACAAGATACAACAGATGAATAGCCACCTTCATTAAACAGCATCATCTCCATTGATTTTGGATGACAAATTCAGATTTGGTGGAACACTGCAGTGCAATACTCAATTAAAACAAACTTTTTTATTTTTGAGATTTTCTGAAAACGTTTTGTGGATATGCATGTTAAGACAGACTTGACCTGAGGCAATCTTTTATCTGGATTTTAATGCATTGCACAAGCCTAAGGAACACACAGACTGGCACTCAGAATAAAGGATAATCTTATTAATTTACTAATGTTAATGGGAGAACCTTAAATGAAGATCTTCAATTCATGTTCACTGTCTGCTAACTAACAAAAGCATCTCTTCCTTCTAGCTGCACCTTCAGACACACCCAGGCTTCTCTCCTCCAGCATCCCAGAATATTTCTAAAGTCAGACTCTAGGCATGCAGAGCTCTCTGCCTCCTTTTCTTTCACTACCAAACTTAAGATAAAGATTCCCAATGCACTAACACATGTTAGGCAACAGTGGATGTCTATTTGTATGCTATAGCAATTCAACTCTCCTCACCATGACCCTTCCCAATGCTCTTCAAAAGTTAACTGAACTCATTCTAGTAACAATCCACTTCCAAACACATCCTTGTCTGCAAATGCCTCCCTACACTTGATGGATGCTTGCATCAAATGAGTTGGCTAAGAAAAAAAGATACACCCCAAAACATAATCCCAATCTGCTTCACAGGATGGTAAAAAGCAAGAAGGAAGGTAGAAGATATAAGAGGAAGTTAGAAGACAGTAACTTTCTGCTGGTATCCTCTTTCTTGGCTCAGATCAATGATGCTAGATGTTAGCAGAGTCAATATTGTACCTTGTGTACACATATAGGGGAAGAAACAGTCACAGACACAGGAATAAATTAATAAGTGCCTTAGTAAACTGTGTGATCATGAAAGCTTTGACCAGAGAGGCTACACCAAAATACGTAAAAAGAAATCCATATAGCTGCTCCACAGTTTTGGGCATGTCTATGAAAAGGTCATGAACACCACTTCAGCTTAGCAAAAAAGAATATAATGGCTTCAAAGAAGACTAAGCACTGGTTCATATATAACTTATTCATGCAAAATTTCAGTCTGAAGAAGTTAATTCCCTCTCTTCTTTTATAAAATGAAAGATTAGGCAATTATACAGAATATTAATCTAAAACATGGTATATGACAAAAAGATCTTTGACATTCTGGGCGTGTAGCCTGTTCTCATTGATTTGGTTATATTACAGCAGGAGAAACTGACAGCACAAAAGTCTGAATCCACATTTGTGAAGAATCTAGGAAGGTACACAGGATGAAATAACTGCTGTTTTTTTAGAATTCACTCAACAATCTGCACAGTCCTTCAAAGTCATTCAAATGAGTTCAAATTCCTCTGTTTGTCCCAGTCATTGCACATTTCCCACTTGACCACCATTAGGCAGAATCCACTCTGATACCCTGCTCTCAATGCTACCATACCTCTTTGTAAATCTAAAGGAAAATGAGCTCCTTGTTATTTATGCAGGCAGTAAACACTTGTCAACCTAGTATTATCAAGGTGTTTTTCAAATGAATCCCACACAGATGAATCTGAAGTGAGGAATCAGTCTGACATTTACTCTCAGTGGTTTAGATATAACCCCTTCAGTTATCACCCCAAATTAATGCTTCACATTTCTAAAGACATTGACTTCAGCAGACAGTTCTGGGAATGTCAGCCAATCTTGTAAAAAACCCAACATTTTCAGGTATGTGAACAAATAAGCCATTAAGTTACACGTGATCAGCTAGTCTTTGATATGGATTATATATTTGCTATCCCTACATCTCTGTTCTCTAGAAGAAACACAATACATACTTTTAAGACTAACACACTCCACAAAAACAATGAATAAAATATCAGAAGCTTTTTTCCACTTTTCTCTGTGATTAGACTATTCAAAAACAGAACACATTTTCATTTCAGTTGGTATTCTAGATGCAGAATGACAAAAGAGAAGGTTTATGCTGTAAGACTTAAAATCTGATAGACTAAAATTCCTTGCTCACACTTGCTACCTTTTACAAACTTGAAATTGAAATAAGGTAGAGCTTATAGGAATTTTGAACTCACTTCCCCAACCTCCTAATCTAACAATCACATTCAACTCCATATGAAGGATAAAAGAGATGGCACCTAAAGTTATGACAACAAAACAAATTGTGAAAGGGACTCATCTAATTTGCACTTGGAATGCTTCTTCATTTATGCATCACAGAATTAATGCAAAATAAGCACAGAATCATATTCTTACTATCCTTACATTGGAATGCACAGGAACACTGCAGAACGCAAGAACAAAGAGGGAGATGTTGTTAGAGGCACAGATAGAAAAAACTTTTCCTGATTTTTTGAACTAAAGTGATCTGGAAAAAGGTTAAGAAAGTTCTAAAACTTTACCTATGCCACAAATATCCTTCTTATTTCTGTTTGTTCTTTAACTCTTTCACAAAACCAGAGCAAAAACTTACTTCAAATAGCAACTTATATTTTCTCCCTCTTGTTGTTTCTCTTACATCTTGGCTCACACTTTGCTAGCTTTCATGTCTGGCCCAAACTATGTTTATTTCCATTCTCTCATGCGAAGTAACAGTAAATTTTATGACTGCTCACACACTTGTTGACAATATGCTGCAGTCTCTCTTCTACAGAAGAAAGAAAGAAATACTTAACCAATATTGTCAAAAAGGTATTACCTTACATTATAGGATAGTATCATACATGCTAACAGGGCAGCACAAAACTAGAGAAGCAGCTTCACACATTTTGAGTAGACAGGCTGTCCTTCATTTATAGTAAGCACTACCAAGCAACACCTGAAACTTCAGTGTGTTACCAACATTATTCTCCTATTAAATCCAAACCACAGCACTGTACCAGGTACTAAGAAGAAAATTAACTATCTCACCTGAAACCAAGACACCTCTTGTTCCAGAACTACTAAACCTTAGCATAGTCCAGCTACAGCTTGCAAATTAGCTAAATCTAAGTGGAAAGACCCATGTCCCACAGCCTTTTGGTTCTGAATAAATTCAACCAACTTTTGTCTGTTAGTTCTATTCACAAAACGTCCATACACAGACCCAGAACAGATTGCTAGGTATAGGAATTAATGCCACAGAGATGCTAAGATTCTGAAGAGATGACATTAGAGGTCTACATACCACAACTAAGAGTGCCTGACAGGAGTGGTAATCTCAGCAGTGCTTTGTCCTGCCTTACCTTCTATAGAATATTTTGATTAAATCAAGCTGACCAAACACAGTTGCAAGGTAATAGAGAACTACAAAAGCATCAAAAATGGGCAAAGGCACAAATACCTTTGGAGATCACTTGCACATGACCATCAAACCTTTCTGATACCGGTAAACAAACTTGATTTTGTCTAACACTTTGTCACAGAACAAGAGCTCTTGAAAAACCTCATTTAGAAGCTTCTTGATCCCTGAAAACACACCTATTTTATCACTGTGCTATCAAAAAGCACTGGAGAGATCTGCACCATAGACAAACCCAGATTAATTTTCAGACTTATGCAAATGTCAACCATCAGTAGTAATAAGCATTAAATATCAGATGCCTATTCAGTAATCAATGTATCAAATATTACACATGAGCTATTAAAAATCTGTGCATGCCTGCTTGCCAATGAAGAAATTTTGAAGTCTGCATTTTAATTTATGGTTTGTTCCTTGTAGTGCTGCAGGAGTGTTCAGAACATCACTATAAAGAGTAGCATCAAAGAATCTATCAGAAATCTGGGAAGCAGGGTGATAAAGTCATTTATACAAGTAAATGTCTTATTATTTTACAGGGGTATTTTATAATTCAAAGGATGATACAAAAGCCTCTATGAAGTAGAAGGCTTTCACATTTAAGTCAAGAACTGCCCATGTGAATTCTTAATCTGAAGGGAGTTTTAACAATAAACTATAGAAAATATGAATTGACATGTTTCATCTGTATGTGCTGGTATTATCAATATTAATTACTTTTTTCATTAGGCACCTAAGTTGATTACTTCACAAAAGAAAAAAAATCAATTCTACACAGTCTACTATGAGTGACATCTTATTTTACAAATTCTTAAAAGTATCTTTCCCAGGAAGACGGTGCAGCCTAAGATATTAGCAAGGGTTCACTAACAGAGGTGCCCCAAACAGAAATCTACTCCCTTCTCATTGTGTTCCACAACTCAAATGTCATCTGAGTTATTACCCATTATTGAAATCCACTAGAGATATTACCCATTATTGAAATCCACTAATTTTCAAGAGAAACTCTTGTTTTTCTAATTACCATTCATCAGCATCAAGTAACATTATTAAATATTTACAATCATTTTTCTTCTAAGAGTACTGTGATTAGAACCTAGACAAGACACAATTACATACATTAGCTGCAATTGAGCATCAACACTTCTTCCAGAACTGGCAGTAATTTACCACCTCACTCCAGAAGGTAACTTACAAAGTTTAGTACTGAAGAGTTTTTGGACTAAGCTGAGTATACGTCTTGCTTCAGTCTTCTGATTCACCTGAAATATGGTATTAAAATTAATGAAAAAAGTTGGTATCTCTCATTTAAATGTTCAATGTAAGCATGCTTTGCTTTTAAAATTAGATTAGTTCTCAGAATAATACATGAACATGTGCCCCAACACATTCTACAGCCTACACATTTATCACAGTAAATGCCAGACAGAACAATCCATACTCAATATGCAAAGTGATTATCAGACATTCGAAAATCACAGACCTAGAAGAAAACCTAGCCCCACTTACACAAAAATGTCCTCTTTTTCCCTTTCTGTTAACCTAATTTCTACCCATAACATCTTTTCTCACTAAAAATATTTAAGATACTACATACATTTTTCTGCCCGTTTACTAAAATTGTTAACTATGAATCTAAATAATAAGAAGTTTTACTAATTAGAAATTATTTCTGCACCTAAAAGAGTCTAAACAGTCTTCTTTCTCATTCTAGGCATCTGCTTCCCTTTTGCTGTATTTTTCACTGATGAACTGAAGGTAAAGCTTTAAAAAAAAAGCTTTGTTAGGCTGATAGAGTGGAATTCTTATCTGCACATTACTGGGCTCACAGTTTGTGCTATTATGGGTGCAAAACTATGTTAATAAATCAGAATGATTTGAGCATTTTTTTAACCATTTCAGGATCCAGCCTTTTTACAGCACAGACATAAAACCAGACTTTGTTTTAATTATGCATGTTTTAAGTTACTTACTGGTTCTTCTTTAACCACCAGGCACAAATCCCCATCACTAGTACGAGTGCCAAATCCATTCAGTGAGGACCCAACCAAAAAAAGTCTGCTCTCTGTAATAGAAGAGCAACAAAAAAATAACATCATGTGATGTATTACAGTTTGAGAGGAAGGAAGAATCACAAACATGAAGAAGATGCAAACTGATATTAAGCAATCAAATTCAAAACATACGTGGAAAAATAAGCTGAATTTCTCTCTGGAGTTCTGTTCTGCAGAGCTCTTTTCTGTCCAGATCAGACGCCTGTTGCCGACATGCTTGAAACAACTCCAAAATCTGTTGACTTAACTGGACACACACATAAAAAAAAGTAAAGATACATCAAAGTGAACATTCTTTCCTGTCAGAGATGCAATTACATGAAACATAGAAGGCTGGGGTTTTTTTAATGCAAAACCCAGCACCATTTCACATGGCCTACTCTGTTTTCTAGAGTTTTACTGCACTTAAATTCACAATGAATAGTTCCCTCAAGAAATCTCTTCTAAGTTTTTAAATTTAAATTTGTTCCATTTGTTATAAAATGTCAAACCAGAGAAAACAATTTTTGCATCATCAGCATATGCAGCATTTCAGGGAATAAGTAGTGAATGACCAGAGACATCTTCTGCTGACTTCAACATCAACAGTTTGCCTACCAGTAATAGGGAGAAAAAAAATAATAAAAAAACCTAATTTAAATTAGCTTTCATTTTTATCCCATGTAAACTATTAAAGAAATCAGATCTTTGTTGGAAGGAGATATTGACTGTTTTCCTTTCACAACACTGTTACATTCTATAATCAACAGGCATATTTACATGAAAAAAAACCAAAATCTTTCTGTCATGTGGGTGCAGAACAAGAAACAGTTCTAAACTCCACTCCATTCTCTTCTGTATTCCAGAACAGCTACGACAGTAACTTTCATGCTTTCTTGAAAAGAGGTAGTGAACATCTTTACAGGCCAAATACTGCATTTACTCAGAATGGGCTTCTCTCATATTACTACAGTGGGGTTTTTTTAGTCAGGATTCTCCCCATCTCACATCATGTGAGAAATGGACTATTTCTTCAAATTTTACTTCCTAGAGCAGACACTTAGGTTTCCTGACATTAGGATGTAAATAAACAACACAAGGAAACAATACCCTGACTTCTCCTGCCCCCATAAAAATGCTTCAAACCCAAGCACAGACAAGGAGGAGATATACAACCACTTACTGATACTTCTTCTAATGGCAGCTTAACAACAGATATCCCACGATACTGTCAAAAACCCTGGCAGAAATTTTTGTGGCCTCTCACAGCACCTCTGGATTCTGCTTACTGGGAAGACAGAAGTAAAGCACAGGCACAGAAATCCATTACCTTGTCATTGGCAACAGGGAGCCTGGTGTCTGTGGGGTCTGGAAACAAAGTATCTTGCAGAGGAGGGACACATCCAACTAAGGCAGGCGAGCCGGGCGCACGCAACACTGGAGACTGAACTGAAATCGATGCTGGGAAGGAGCATCTGCGTTCTTCTGGTAAAGGCACTGCTGGGTTAACTACAGCTGTGTCAGAATCGTGGGAATGAATCCGCTGCCGTTTGGCGTCGTTGGGAACTCCCTGTTGGCTCTGTCTCCTAGAGAGAGACACTGTGTAACTCCTCTAGTCCAAAAGCTCCAATTTAGGATTAAAAGACAGCTCCTGCAAAGTTCAAATACTAACACCTAATGACATAATCACTAAGCCCAAGTATGCTACACAATAGGCGTGCCCATCCTAGGTAGTGTGTGAAACAAACCTACAATGGGAAAAGAGAATACAGAATTGCAGAAATTTTACAAATTTCACAAATTCTACCCTAGAATTGGATTAATGCAATTCTTTCAGGCAAGTGTCTGCACTCAACCAACTGAAACTCAAATGACAAGTTTGTTAAAGCTGACTGGAAATCTCACAATATAGCATAGTTATTCATGGAACAGCCTGCTCAAAGATGAAAAGATGCATGCAGCATGAAACCAGGAACTTCCTCAGTTCATGAGATAATTACACACTCAGCTATAACTTAATAGCATATATTTGATTGTGCTTATTTTTTAAGCTAGATTTGGTGGAGAAATAGCATACAGCAGATAGTACTGAAGACAGAGTACTGAAGACAGAACCTCCTCCCAATCGGCTGATTCCCACAATTATTAGAAACACATATCAGCTAGTATATTTGAACTAACAAAGAGAACTGGTTTTTTTCTAAAACATTGAAAGAAAATTAAACCTTACATTCATTCAAATTTTCCCAATCTGTTCCAACTAAAATAACAAAGGTAGTAATGTAAAATCAATTTTAAAAAAACCTACGAAAACTAGGTTTCTATGAAATCCTCTTTAAAAACAAGAACTTACACATGCTTGAATTTAACACCTTGTATTTGAAAAATAACATATCACATAGTTAAGAAAATTAGGAAAAAAACACCTAATGTGTCATCAGGAAAACATGAGGGTAAAACCTTAAAACCTTGAGGGTGCACTCTTAACGTGAAGATTAACCAAATTATCAGGAAAAGAACATTTGTTGACACAAACCAGCTTAAAATCAAGCCCACACAGACTACAATCCACTGCAGCATTACAATAAATCACTTAAACCACTTCTGCAAGGCTAGAAAAACTTCTGCTAGAGAAAAACTAGGTACTAAACAGAAGTGACTAGGAAGTCACTTGTGATTACTAGGATTCTCAAACAGGTACAATGCTTTAAATATCCAATCAATGGCCTGTTTCCATCAAAAAGAACTAAGTATTTACTATTACAATTTCTAACATAACTCAAATTGCATAAGAAATTGATGTCAAACATGCTTCACAATGGGTACCTTACAACCAGTATTAGTCACACACATACAAAGAACTTACTTTCTTCCTTGGAATGACGTCGTGGCATCCGACCTGGACCCTGGACTGACACTTCCATAAGCCACTGGCTGCAGTGTAACAACTGGAGTAACAGCTGGAGGAGCTTCAATGTTCCCACTCAAAACAGCTCTAGAAAGACTACAGTCCATAACTATTATTTATAAGATAACCAAGATGCTTTTTATGGGTTGGTAGTTGTTGTTAACTGAATATTAAACTCTACAAGTCCTGGTTTGTTGGGTTTTTTTATTATTAGAAGGAATACATCTTTTTTTTCTATTCAACATGAAGATATATTTCAATCTGTAATATGTATTTCATTAAAAAACAGAAAGTGCTCATTCTTGACAGCATATATGTAAGGAGGGGTTAGTAAACAAATTAAGGAACTATTAAATTCAAAACCCTAAAGAACACTACAGTGTCTTCAAATATAGACCCAATACTAAATGATTCTTCCCCTTCTCATCTCCTCCCTGTTCTCCCCAATAAACAAATACGACTGAAGATCTTTAAAACTGAACTGTGGATTAACAACTCTAATCAGTGCAATTGCATCTCATGCATTATGAACATTGTAGGTGAGCATTAAGATTTGCAGGTCCACAAGAAAAATAATATAGCTCTTTTTTTTTATATGTATGACATCTTCATGTTTTGTTGAAGTTCAATGCAGTCCAGAGTTAAAAACAGTGAAAACCATTCTCCATAAACAGAAATATTTCTTTCAGACCCAACCCCTACTACCAAATCTTACTGTACTTACACTGCACCACGAAAATTAAGTGGAGGAACAATAATTTGCTGGTGAGAAAGAAGAGTAGGAGGTATATTTAGAGGGAGTTTAGTGAAGAAAGTATTCTGTTGTTGATATTTTGGAGGAAAGGGTGGACGACCCAAGTTGGAAGAATTTGGGAACATGCTTCTTTCTACTTGAAGTGAACATGTATCCTTTCATCTAAGAAAAAGAAAAGAAAAAACACTAGTTACATTTTAAGCACTTTAAAATGTCACATAAGCTAGAATAGACTTCCAGGAGTTGCTTAGGAGAATGGTGATCACAGGATTTACTTTCAGTACAAGACACTAAATAAAAACACTGCATACTCTTAAGCTTCATAATTACTGCTTACTTCATTTATGTTTAAAAGTGAATTTTTATATGATCCTATCAGTTTTGAGTTTAATTTTTTAAAAAGCAACATGTCACAAGATATAACAGTTCTCATCTCAGGGAAAAGTACCATGTAACGGTGGAATTTGTGGAATGTTTCAACTATGAAACAATGAGGTCCACAATATATGGAAAAAAAACCCCCTTGAGTACATCTTAAGAGCATGAAGATGCAGCTAATCATGAACTACAGGTTATGTCATGAAGTCAGTATTTTTTCATAATATGGCATGTAAAAAAACAGTCAAATGATGACACCAATTGCAAACAACCTAATCATGCTTTGAGAATATAATACATATATAGTGCTGTTTTATTGAACAGACTCTATCATAGAAAAATATAAAAAAAAATCATATAAAATTGTTTCTGTACAACCAGCCAGACAGCTCCGACTGTCATTGCAGGCAGCATTAGCACAGAGCATAGGAAAAAGGATAATGAGGAGTTTACATGGTTGGGATTGGCTTTGCTCCTTATTTCCTGTGATAACAACACTAGTGGACAGTAAATACATGGACGTTGCTGCATTAGCTCCAAGAGAAAGCTATTAGAGCGCTTCCCTTTTTTTTTTTATTTTCCAATTAGATGGCGTGGGGGAGGGGAAGCACTATGCATTAAGGGAAGTTAATATCTGGATGATCACTTTCAGTTCTGCCGAAGAAACGACACCGTGTTGCTTAACAAGTAAGTCACTTGACTTTTAGTTGGAATGAGTGTTTATGTGCTGCCCAAACTTTTCCATTTCCAGTAGACAAGTCCCATTCCTCTTGAGCAGAACAGGCACTCTCCACAGCACACCGTATACATAATAGCAGTACAATAGTATCCATATAGCTAAAAATATAGCTAGTAACAGAAGGATGAACGCCAATTCACGCGTCAGGCGCAGAAAAAACACACGTTCCGTTTAGCCTTTGAAGCTGCGAACACCAACAAGACAAGCAACGGAGGAATTCCCTTCCCCAACCCAACCCAACCCAAAACAATGCAGCAACAACACCGCTGCCCACGACAGCGACAACGACCTTTATCGCGACTTCCAGCACTGCTTGTTACCTCTCCAGGGATTGCCAGGCTCTCCTAAACAAGTTCTATAACTTACAGTTCGGGTACCTTTGTCCCCGCGGGCACTGTTTCCGAACAAGCACGTATTTCCCGCAGAGCCAGGAGCTGAACCGTGCCGGCAAACCCGGCCGGGCTCACGGAAACTCGCCAGCCCCCGGCCCCCCGTGCCGAGAGAGGCGTCCGGGCTCACCGCCGCCCCTGGGGCCGAAACCAAACCCCCCCCAGCGCCGCTCCTCGGCCACCCACCCCACAGCACACTCACGTAGGGCCTGAGCGGAGGAGGCAGGCGGGGCGGGCAGCGGAGAGCAGTTCCTACAGCTGAGCACTGTCCCGTCCCCCGGATGCGGAGCCGCCGCAGGAAGCGGCCGGGATGAGGCAGGAAGCGCTTCCCCCTCTTCCCACCGCGCCGCTTCCTGCGCCACTTCGCCGCCGCACGCCCCCTAGCGGCGCGGCGGGACGCAAGCGCGGGGCGGGACCGGGCGCGGGGCGGGGCCGGGAGCGGGGCGGGAGCGGGGGCCGTGAGGGGCGGGTGGTCACCGTGAGGGGCGGGCGGCGGCCGTGAGGGGCGGGCGGTCACCGTGAGGGGAGGTCGCCGTGAGAGGAGGGCGGGCAGAGCCGGGGCCGCTCCACCGGGAACTCTCCGGTGCTGGCTGCGGGCCAGAGAGACGTGCCACTGCAGCTGCCTCGCTTTCTGTCTTTACTGGCAGACTGTAAGTGAGCTGCTGTTCAGAAGTGTTATAGGGAGTCTACTGTATTTAATGATTCGTGCTGAAATAAAATATTAATAAATTAATGGACAAGCACCAGTCCCGAGAAAACTAGCCTTGCGTTCCAGGTTGGGTGTCTCCGGCAAGAGAATAATGGAAATCAACATCTGAACGAAAGTTCCCGGCCCTGGAGATGGGCCATTGACCACAATTAATCAAGGATGAGGGAAACTAGATAAGACTCAACCCACTCAATGCAGCCTTCCTGGAAAAAAATAATCAACTCACCGACTCTGCCCAGAAATCTATTCAAAAGGGGTACAGCTTCAAAAGAAAATCTCAAGAATACATCATCCCAGAATAGTGGACAAAGGATTAGCCTCGGGAGAAATAAAACGTATAAAAACTGGACTGTTGGTGATGGGATTTGTGAACGGGGAAGGATAGAGGCCTGTTCCTGCGTTCACCTGGTCTCCATCCCGGGGCTGGGGCTGTCCTTTTATCGTGGCTTTCCAAATTTATTGCTCCGCGAAAATAAACTTTGGGGTTTTTTAAATTTTATTTTTCAAATCTGGCTGTTTCATTTATAATAGAAGTGTGTCCAAACTATTGTATTTGGCTAAACACTAGGATTTGGCCAACATGGATTATAGGCATGCTAGGATTAACCTGGGGTCACGAACATAATGAAAGGCTTGCTCCCTGGAGGATGACAGAAGCAAAATCGTAGAATCATAGACTCATCAATGCTGGAAGAGACCTTTACGATCATGCAGTCCATCAATGGTCCATCCAGCACTGCCACCATAACCCTAAACTAAACTATCACCCAGCACCAGATCCCAACACTTCAAGGACATCTTGAGGTGACTCAATTACCCCTTTAAGCAATCTCTTCCAATGCTTGACCACCCTAATAATGGAGAAAAAAAATTAATATGTAATCTGAATGTTCCCTGCTTCAGTTTAAGGCCATTTCCTGTAGTCCTGCAGGCACCGTAGGAGAGAGCAGCTCCCACCTGGAACCTTCCCTTCAGGGAGCTGTGAGAGTCATAAAGAGCCCTCTGAGCCTCCTCTTCTTGAGACTAAACAAACCCAGCTAGCAGCTGTTCCTCATATGACACATTTTTAAGTCCTATCACCAGCCTTGTTGCCCATCACTTGACACAGTCCAGGAACTCAATGTCCTCTTCAATGGGATTCCTTCTTGGGGAGTACACTTACCATAAGAGTGCTCTTGGCATGAGTAGGTACTGAAACTGTCAGTTTGTGCATACACAGACACACTGTTGAAGCTCCCATGTTTGAGAGGAAAGGGGTAAGTTGAAAGCCTGCTCAGCTTCAAAATTCTTACTTGAGGGTTTGCTCAGCTGAGAGCACGCCACAGCTGGAGCTGTTATGGTTCAAGGTTCTGACTACTCACAGATAGACTGAGCAGATTAGAAAATGACAAAACACAGGGGCCCAGTGAAGTGGGACTGCAAATGGACTGGCAAGGGAAAGTTTGGGCTGTGAAAGGACTTTATTTTCTTGGCTATGATATAGGATCTTCATATAAGGGTCACTTCGTGGCTATGGTTAGTTAGCATTATGTTTGTGAGGGACAAATCCTAGTGGCGTGCTTGGAAGGAAGATGTAAAGCAAAGTTCAGGCACAAAGAAATTTCCCTTAAGAACTTTTTATTCTGGTGAGAGGACTGGGGCTGCTTGGGAGTCAGCCAGATAAATGACTCAAACTGACCAAAGAAATATTCCAGACCATGTGACAGCATGCCCAACATATAAACTGGGAGGAAAAAGGAAGAAGAGGGGGCATTTGGAATTTTACTGTTTCCCTTCCTGAGTAGCCATGACTTGTGATGGAGTCCAGCTCTCCTGGGGATGGCTGAACACCTGCTTGTTCATGGGAAACAGTGAATAAATTCCTTATCTTGCTTTGCTTGCATGCACAGCTTTTGCTTTTTCTGTAGAACAGTCTGTATCTCAACCCATGTTTTCTGACTTTTACCCTTCCAATTCTGTCACAGATCCTGCTAGTGGAGAAGGGAGGAAGTGGCTGTGTGGTGCTTGGTTAAGAGAGGGGATTAAACTATGACAATCTTTCTGTGCTGTTTATTTGGAATCAAGACATAACTTTCTGCTTCCTGCTCAAGACAGAAATTTTGTGTCCTAACTACTAGAGGTCTGTGATACAACTCCTTATACCTGCATTTTCCCCGTGTGTTGCATTCAAACAGTGTTCTCCAGATCGTTTCACTGCTTTTCTCACCATAACATATCCATTAACCAAAACATGTTGTGCTTCTAGGTTTTTCACATTTGCCACGGGGCCTAAAATAAATCTAACCTAACACAATCAATATACTTGGCAGCAGGCAGTGTTTAGAGCAGGGTATTAAAAATCAACATTTTTTTATACAGCAAAAATGAAAAAAAAGAAAGGAAAGAAAACAAAACCAAAAATTTAGGAATGCCTTTAGTGATTAGAGTAACTTGTGTTGCTGTGTGTTTTCCTGGTTTCCTGTGCTCCTTGGCACAAGACATCCTGACTTTGTGTTTGCATCAATCTAGATAAGAAATAATCTCTCTTTTTTGGCACAGATTGTTCACTTTTAAGGATTTTTTCCCCATATCTTACCTGCATTCACTTGTCAACCTAGCTGCACATTTCAGTGAGGCACCTGAAATAACCTGACATTTTACAAATTGCCAACAGCCTTCTGAGACAAATCTCTGTGCTTTGATGTGCTGAGAGCTGTTCTATTTTTCCAATGTGTGCTGTCTTTTTTCCTGACCCCGACTCTCATCTCAGACAGTTTACAGATACTCTTCAGTTAGAAAAGACATTCAAAGCCTTACTTCTAGTTTTAGCCAGGAATTGGACTGCTGGTCAAGAGATACTCAACTGAACAAGGATACAACAAAGAACTGGAGAACTTGCACTAGTGATTCCAACAGATTCACTCCAACAGAATGGTGTTAGGACAGGTCCTGTGTTTCTGCCTCAAAATATTCTTGCATTAGAATAAAAATGGTATATTTATTGTAAAAGGGCTGTTTGTAAAACTAATTTATTTGAACAATAGCCGTGAAACTGAACGATCAAAGAGAGAAATTTATGATCTGTAATAGAGGCAGAGTCCAAAGTCAGACTCAATAAACTACGAACTATACTTAGTTCTGAGACGTAGGAAACAAAGTGGTTTCCAGAAGTAATTGACAAAGAGATCTCTGATGAGCCATCTGTAATCTCTCTCATAGAATGAAAACCATTATGCAACATTAAAGTCCCCATTTGGTGCTTTTTGCAATTTTCTGAAGCTTTTGGAGCTGAAGTGCTCCAGCTAGTTAGTCTCTGAAGGTAAACAGTGATGGAAAGTTTGATCAAAGCATCTCAATTGTCAGTAGTTCAAGAAGGCAAAAACGAAAAATAAAAGACAATTCTTCTATTTGTTTAGTTTTTGAAGTCTACAGACATTTCTTGGCCTCTTAGTACCTTAGAAGGCCTATGAGAGCTTGAACAGGTACATGGTTAGAATGTGCTTTACCACAGCAAACAGCCTTATTAAAGGGCATTTACCCTACTGCACTCATTAATAGTGAGGAAAAACATATATTTGCCTACCCTGTCCCAATGGGGAAATTCTTTAACTTGAAACATTTTTTTTCAGTTTCAAAACCACCTGTAATATATGATTATTTATGATGTTGTTGGTCTCTGGGACCAGGTCTGAGATAATGGAACTTGTGTCAATACGGAGCTTCATTCTAAGTATCTCTTTTTCATATTTGGTACTGAGACCAAACTTAGCAGATATATTAAAATAAAAAAAAAAATGTAGCTACAATGAAATAAATGGTACTATAACAGGGATTAATACACTGCAGGATCCACTGTGAAGATTGAAGCTTTTTAGTTATGATACCCATATGAAATATTTTGAATTTCATTTAGAAATCCAGATATTCTGGGATTGAAGCCAAACCAGATACTTTAGTCTAAAACAAATTTTATATACCAGGGAAAAAGCAGCTTTCCCCAGAAAAACAATACAAGATTTTAATAATAATACAAAGAACATAAATTAGATGTCTATAGAAAAAACAGTATTAAAAAGGCATAAAGGCATTAAAAGCAAGATTCAAAAGTTTAGCTAGTAAATACGGAATGAAAAATTAATAATTAATTACCCAAATGCAGTATTTTTCCCCACTGTGCAGCATTCTGGTTCTGATGTTCAACCTTCAGCCAGATTCAATGATGTTCATGTATGCCCTTATATGATTTCTTCAGTACTTTTAAAGTATTCATTACATACAGTGTGCTAGTTTTATATTCATATAGATATCACATAATATACAGGACAGAACTTATTAAATGTTATTAATATCATAGGCACCAAATGAAAATGTGAGGTAACTGCAAACGTGTTAAATCTGTGAAATCCAACTTTGAATTGTAAAGTCCAGACAAAATACAATTTTAAAAATCTATAATAATGATTTATAGCAAAATATGTATTTACAGTTATCTTTATTGGGGATGTCTATGTATTAATTATCCCTATTTCAGATGAGTATTTTGTAGTGCACCATTTAGATTACTGTTTAAAATATACTATATGCATTTGATGAGAGGTAAGGTGTTATGATAGTTAGTGCTCTGCTCTCGTTAGATTTATGAGTAATTGCTATTCATTTTATTACTTCAGTGCTTTGTTTCTGTAAATTTTGGAATTACACTCCTTTAAATACTAGTGTTTTAAAGGAAGATTTTTTTCCTAAATTTTAGTCTTTTCTCTCTTGTGTGAAGCAAGACACATCCTAATACAGGGGGTCATGAATTTTGATTGAAAACAGTGGATAAAGCAAATTTATTCTACACAACTCTATGAAACTGGAGGGGTTTTTTTCAGTTTTGTATTAGCCCATTGTACCCTTAGGAGGATATTCATGTTCTTCATGCCCTAAACTAGTCAGTTAAGTTTTTGAAGGACATGCCTGATATGTCAGTTTCTGAGAGCTAAGATTTTAATAGGGATTTTATTGTTGTTACAAAGGTCTAGTAGATAATCCACTGTTGCCCAGTTTTTATAAGTAGTTGAGAGAAATTGATTTAAGGTTAATGGATATGGAGGCAATATCCATCAACTTATCTTCACGCACATAGCAACATCCCCAAGCTGCCAGACAGATACAATTTTTTTTCCCTCCTGAAATAAACAAGTCAGTATTATCTCTATTTTATATTTGATTTAAAATTGATACATTTAAGCATGCACATAGAATTTATGAGTTCTCAGTGAGCATACTAGGACTTGAACAAATCAGGAAGGTTCTGCTGTAGATTAGTTAATAAAATATAACTTCTTACCTGAGTTCTCTTTTCCTCACATCTTCTGTGTGTACTGCCAGAGGCTGAGTAGGGTGAAAGAATTGTCTGTTGGTAGCCAACATAAATTGTCTTGTATTATATTTCTTTAATGTAATACAGGTGTCTTTCAGGTTTTTATCTCTGGTTTCAGTTGTTAACTTGCTTGTGGAAAATGCATCTGAATGCCCAGTTTTATTTGATTCATGAGCTTGTTCATGTTTAAGAACTAAACTTCATCATTTGGATGTAAATGATGACACTATTTTATGGAAAAAACCACCTTATATAATGGCTTTGTTGTCAAAGATGTGTACCTATCAACTAAGAAATTCCTTAATTTTAATCTTACCCCCATGGAGCAGACTGTTGATGATAGTAATATTCTGAGTATTATGTGTATTAGTACCCTGAGCATTACACAAAAATTTGCCAAGTTTCAAATACATTTGGCAGAATCACAGAAAGGGTCAGGTTGGGAGAGACCACAGTGGGTCATGTGGTCCAACCTCCCTGCTCCAGCAGGGCTGTCCCAGAGCACTAAGCACAGGATTTTGTCCGGTGGTGCTTGAGTATCCCCAGTGAGGGGGACTCCACAACCTCTCTGGGCAATCCGTGTGTGGTCACCTGCACAGTTAAAGAAGTTCTTCCTCATGTTCAGGAATTTCCTGTGCATCAGTGTCTGCCCATTGCCTCTTGTTCTATTGATCAGCACCACCGAGAAAAGTCTGAATCCATTGTCATTACATCCTTCAGTCAGGTATTTATAGACATAGATGAATGAATGACATTTCCTTGTACCATAAAAGCTTTGAAATAAAATGTACTAGTGTTTAGGAGTTTTGATTAAGAAATCAGAACATTTTTGTTAACAAGGACAAAGATTAGCTTAAATTTTGCAGTATGTATATAGATGTTTACTTCAAAACTTTCCTATGAAGTTTTACAATAGGAATAACTGAAGATACAGTTTTTAATAACCATTTAAGTAAAGCATCCTATAAAGAGCTGGTCCTGTCTACTTTGGCTCTGAAAACCAAGTGCCTCTCTCTCAAGTCAATAGCATTTATGTTACTAGTAAGCCATAAAAGTTGACACTCATGTTAAAATGCAGGTAGCCAAGAGATGGACACATTTATCTGTGCCCATACACACTTCCTGAAACAAGTTACATAAGTCTAAGGAAAATTTAGAAGTTCAAAATTGGAACAATTTTAAACAGTATCCACAGTGTTGCTTATATTCACTACTACCACCACCACCAATTTTCAAGCTGTACTTGCTAATGTTTTTTAATGAGTTGTAATTCAAATAAAATAATTTTTTCCAATTTTATATTTGCAGGCATGTTCCTTCTCATCATCAGTTTTATTACGGTGTTTTTCAGGCCAGACGGTTCTTCAGCCAGTGTCACAGAGGCAATGAAACAGAGATCCAAAGGGAAGCTGCCAGACTTTATCTATGAGGAGGCTACCACATATCCATAATACATTACACCAGCTTAAGGCAAGTTCAGTCTTTGTTGTGCACTATGTATTAGTACAGTTTCTTCTGAATAATTTATAGTTGTTGCTGTGTAAATTGGGTTAGTATTAGGAGACCTAGAAATGTCAGGTTTCAGAATAACCTTTCTACTGGTGAAAGTATTCAGTGTTAAATACTATATTAAAGGAATAGTGAAATCTTTTGAAATCACTAAAGGCAGGAAATGCAGAGGTAAGGTTGCCATGGAAGCCTTAACTCTACACCTTTAGGCAGGTAGTATACTCTGGTTTTAATTACTATCCCTTTATCCAGCTCTGTATAGGTGTCCTTTTTTATGTGAATTCTAATTATATTGAGTGCTACTTACAATAGATATTAATGGCACTGGCTACTCAGCAAACATCAGAAATCAGATGTTAACTGTGGCTGACTATATCTGGTGCTCTTATATTAAAGTGATTGTATGATGTGTAGCTAGAAAATAATATTATGGCTAGCTTTTGGCCAAGGAGTTAAAATGCACATCTTCTGAGTTAGAATTGCACAGTATAGCCATCACTTTTCAAAGTATCATCACATGAAGAGCAAAATCTTAGAAAGTAATCTACAAGAGGTAAACTGAAAGCAGTAACTTCAGTATACTTCAATTTTACCAGTATAATGGTACACTTCTTCAACAAGGTGTGAAAATAAATCAAAAACATTTGTGATTTGCAAGTGTGTCTTCTTCTCTCCAGCAGTTCATGTTGTACTTCACAAGATATAGCTCTTGTTCCTTCTCCTCCAGTTTCCTTCCCAACAATTTGGTGAGCAGTATCAAGACTCTGCAAAGCTTGCATTAGGCTACAAGCCTGAATATTCTCTTGACCAATTCAGAATTCCTGCATCTACCACATCAAAGGGCAGGTTTATGCGAGGTTGTGTCTTCTTTTAATTGGCTATTCTCAAATGAAATACAAGGAATGCACAGATGCTGAACATTAGGAACCTCAAGTCTTAAAAATGCTTTCCCCCCAGTCCTCCCTCCTTCTCATACATACTCTCTCAGTACTCACATGTAAAAACCACAGTGATTATTTTACAATATTTTTATAATCTTCAGCTGAAACCACAAAAACTGAGTGGTGTCTCTAGATAAACTTGGTGTAATAAGACAGAAATTGCAAGTTGATCTGATCAGTCTAGTGGCATAAACTGTGCTTTTTGTGTGGTCAGAAAAAGCACTGAAGGAAATAACAGCCACTGATAAACCTAAGTAAGAAATAAAAGCATTAGTCAGGGATCAGTATCTTTAAAAAATTCCAGTAGGGGTGTACTGCCACAGAACTGTGTAGGAGATGTGCAATACATTTCTGGTGGCAAGACAATGAAATGTTGGAAGTGGGTGCTGGAAAATTAGCATTCACTGGCAACAGCACAGAGTTAGAAATATTGGACCATAAGGCATCTCAGGGAATTATGTCATACAGTTGCTTTCAAAATCTAATCTAGTCTTAGTTTGAGAGTACCACATTTACTTGAATATAAGGCAACACTTGTGTTTCTTCGTCTATTCCAGGAGAAAAAACAGTGGTTGTAAAATTGGTCCAGAAGCCCTCCAGGCCCACCTGATACAACAGTGAAGTTTATTCTAGACTGATGAAAATGCAGACAAAAACCTTGGGCTCAGGGAAGAGGATGACATTTACTCTCCTCCCCTCTTTTCTCCACTTATATATTAAATGCAGATCCTGCAAGGGAAAATGATGGAGAAGTGATCCCACTCACTGAAAGAATCATGTGTGTGGGGAGGGAAATTTGTGATGAGACAGGAGAAAAGAGGGCAAGAAGAAGATATAAAGGAGTAGGAGAAGGAAGGAGAGACTAAATAGCAGCAATGGATGAAAAGTGAGGCAAGTGTGAGGTGCTGGCTCCCTCACCTTCAATGGGAATAAACATCCTTGTTTTCCTTGGGGATTGTAGAATTTAAACTCATCTTGTATTGAACAAACAGTACAAATAAACATAACAAAATAGCTGATGTAAGGAAGGAGCAGTAGTACCCCAGCCCAGAGCTGTGGGGGAAGTAGTATCTGCAGGCTGTGAGCTGCTATAGGAAAGATGTCTATGTCCTTAGCTACCTCTACCTTCTCCCAGATGGAGTCAGAGATGGCTGCCATCTGGGATTACTTTTCAGTCATTGCTTCTTTTGCACCCAGTCCTTGTTTAGGAAGGCTACTCCTGAAGGTATGAGCTTCTTGAAGAGCAACAACCTTTGGAGTACGAGAAAAAACATTTATAAAACGTTTACACTTGTAAATACTTTTGCTGTTTAATAGCTCTTTTTGCTCCTTTGCTTGTTTAACCTCACCCAAAATATTTGGAGAGCATAATAATATGTCATATTGGATTATACTTTCATAAACCAAACAAGGCAATTTTTAGTTTTCAATTCTCACATAATTGCTCTGAGGTTCCCTAAACAACCCTTAAACAGTTTCTTTCTGGTATTGCGGCAGCTAGAATTCCTATGTTTTGAGTGTGTCAACTAGACCTGAACAAACAATTGCAGTTCAAATCTTTTCACTGCTTAATATAGTTTTAATGGGATTCCCTTGTCTTTTCCATGGGAATGGTAGCTCCTAGCCAGTGTGCAATAAATCAGTGTGGTACAGATCTGGTTTTGAATGGAGAAAAAACAGGTACCACTCAGAGTCAGGCAAAATACAGACCTTTGTGGTGCTTCTTGATGTTCCAGCTCTGTACTTTGGCTCTTCCAGGACTTTGAGCAGGACAGTGGCCATGTTGATACACAGCAGGCTTGACATTCAGATAGCACAGCCATCTGGGGTTTTTTTCCATCTACAGGTATCCCACCGAGAGACTCAAAGTAGCATTCCTTTCAGAGATACCAGTAACTGCTGCCAAGTTTGCAGGTGTTGCCCCAGCTGGCTGGCCATCCTGGGCAAAGGTGTCGGGACTGGGCTTGGCAGCTGAATAGCTGGTATGAATATACACACCAGGCATACGTCACTTCAGCTCTGCAAAATAACACTCTTCCTCCTGCCCCACCCTGTGCTTTGCCTTGCCTGAAGCCATCCATCTCTTATTTGATTGTGGCATTACTTGGTATTTTTTTCAAGGAACAGGCACTGAGCTGCTGATGGTTTCCAGGCATGCTCAAGTCTGCCTCCATCCAAGCGCTCTAGACAAAGAAGTGTTCAAAAATAGCAGGAGAAAAACCCCAAAGCAACTAACTTAGAGCTGAAAGTCTTGTCATCACTGCTAAAATTCTCAATGTTTTATCACTTCAGTCTTCAAGATGAGGTGATTGTGTATTTCTCCTATTAATAACTGTGATTAATCACCTGGCTTGCTTACTTTGTATCTGTATGTACAGTTCTGCCTTAGCTGACATAGATCACCATGGTTTTGTATCACATATTAATCTAGGGAATGGCAAGACAGAAAAGGGATTTCAGTAAGCTTGGCAAGTATAAACAGAGGCTTTTTCCACAAGACAAATAATGTTAACTCGACAAAATCAACCTGGAAACTAATCAAGATTGTAAAAGGGTGTAATTGAGACAAAGCTTCAGTCTTAGAGAAACCTGTCAGAACAGGAGGCAATGTAACGATAAATATGGAAGAGAAGTAATCAATTAGGTGGACTTTCTGCACTAAATGTAATAATAAATAAAAACTGCTTAAATGAAGAATTAAAAAAAAAAAATCCCACATCAGATCTACTTGAAGTGAAGCTTTCTTTGTCCCTACAGTTCTGTTCCCCTACCCAGGGGATCCTACCCAGGATCTTATCTGTCCCAGTACTCATATTTTATTACTTATAGAAGCGCATGAAATATTCAGCTCATTTATTTCACAAGTCAGTAAAGACATCCTTGATATTCCACATGTTTCTTTGTCCATGATTTTGTTCACACCTCTGATTCTCAAGTGGACACATTATTCTTTACCCCAGGGTTCAGTGTGCATTTGTCTTCCTTTAGTTTTTTTCTCTTTTCTCTTCATTCTTGGGGATTTCTGGGTTTGTATCCATGCTGCAGAAAAGTATACTTCATGCAAGACAAACATGTGAACAAGTTGAAAGGCAGAGACAGATGGAATCATCTTTGTGATATCTAAACAAAATACTGTGAACATAATGAGATACTAAAGCATTTGCATTAGTATGTGAGCTTGAGCTGAAAGAACAAAACTGATGCTGCAGTTACTCATATAAGATATTGAAGCCTTAGTTTCCTTGCTGTTGGCCTGCCATTACTGCATGCAGAGTATCATTTCAGACTTTTAGAAGCTAATGAATATATGCTCCTAGCTACTTGACATTAGTGAATATGTACACATAAGCTACTTGTTGTTTATGCTTGCCTAGTTGACATTAATTTTGATCTTTTTCACTCTAATCACATGGAAGAAGGAACAGTTGTGGATCTCCATCTTCCCCCCCATCCCATAACCAGAGAGTACCTCTGTTGTATGACAGAAGCCTGCACACATAGTTTGATTTTTCATGGAAAATACATAGAACTTCATGTTTCAGAGCTAGCAAGTGAAGCCCAACCACAGCAATTGCAGCCCAGTGAAGTAATGCAGCCTCATCATAACTGTGCAGGTTCTGAGCATCACACAAAACAAACCTTAGACTGTTGTCACTCAGACTAAAGCTTTTTTAACTCAGTGCCTTCACTTTAGCTTATGAGGTGGTGTGTGGGAAATGAGAAATGGGCAACTGAGGAAGCTGTTCTTTTCTGCCTCGTGAGGCAGTATGCCTTGCTGCTACTCCCATAGTAATGATTCATGCTGGGTTTCCTATGAATGTTTGTGATTGGAGGAGGTTTGCCTTGATATTTAATTTGTCATCCTTGCTTTTCCCATAGCTGATTACTTTTAGAGGTCAAAATGTTGAAACAAAAGTCTGTAAAACATGCATCTGTAAATTAAAATAAGTTTTGGAAATGTGCACCCTGACTCTGGGAAGATCAGATTGTTAGGTGAATGCTTTCGCTGTCTTTTATTATAGCCTCTTCCTAAGATACACTTGGTCCCAGGTAAGGTTCAATGAGAGGACAAAAAACTCTTTGTTAAAGCAACAAGCTTTAACATGGTTGGTTTTATCATGCTTTACAAATCTGTAACACACACTGGTAATATTCTGGGCTTCTTCAATTTTTTTGTGAAGATTGGCATCTGGTATCAATATCTTCCTCTTATGCTTGTTGTAATTTAATGTGCCTCTGGTAGCTACACCCTCACTTAAGCAGAAAATACCATGAAAATACTGGAAGACATCCTATCAAGGATGCTAGGATGCTCCACCTGGGGCACCCCAGTGACACTGGCAGTGTACTGGAGTAGTTAAACCTCATGTTTACAAATTGAGGGTATCTCAGGGAGTTAACAGAAGTATTTGCAGAACTTAGGATGAGGTATATCCCCTCGAGATAGCACATGGTTCTGGAGCTCGGGCAACTCTGATGGATTAGAAGGGTGCTGTTTGCCTGGCACAGCTGAAGGACTCGGCCAAATATTGTCGGTCCCATCCAGCTTACAGCGCTGGCTCTCTCTTTTCGATACTACTAGCATGGATGTGCTGGAATCTACATTTTCGGGGGGACAATTTTAGAATGGCTGCCGTGTCTCTTCCCCGCTTTGCTGGCTGTGTTCAGTGCCTGCAGAGTGTCTGCAGAGCGGGGGGCCGCGGGCCCGTGTTCTGGCGAGGCGGAGGGCTGGGAAGCTGCGGTATCCACGTTCCGGAGAGCCGCCTGCGCCCCTGACTCGGTGACACCGGCTGTCCCCGCCGAGCCGCCGGGCGCGGCGTTGCCCTGGAGACGGCGCCGCAGGGGCCGGGGGCGGGAGGAGGCGGCCCGGGCGCCGCCAGCACCCCGAGCCCTCCCCGCTCCGCTCTCCCCCCGCCGCCGTTCCCTATTATAGAAGAGCTTCCGGCGGCGTGGACCACTCTGACATCATCCTCCGCACCCCGGTGACGTCAGCGCCGGGAGCGGGGCGTGACGTCGGTGCGTAGGGGAGCGCGGTGACGTGTTCTATTTAAAGCTCCCCGGGCGGAGGATGGAGGCAGAGCGAGCAGGTGCCGCCGCGGGCAGGAGCGCGCTGGCGGCGTGCGGCGCGGGGCTGTAGGGCAGGGCGCGGCTCCCCTCCGCTCCTCTGGCCTCTTCCCTTCCCTCCCCGCTCCCCGGGAAAGGAGGAGCGGGCTCCGCGCGGCGGCTGCGCCTGCCCGCCGCGAGGGGACGAGCGGGCGGTGCCGGAGGTGTGAGCGGGCGGAGGCGGGGGATGCGAGCGGGCAGCAGCAGCAGCGGCTCGGTGGCGCCGGAGCAGCCGGGCACCGCCTGAGGCGGCCATCGCACCCTCCCTCGTGTCCCACCGGCGGGGCTGAGCCCTCGGCCCCGCCGCACAGCAGCGCGGGCTCGTTGGCGGCGGCGGTGACAGCCCCTCCCGCCGCCCGCTGTCAGTGACCGATCCGCCGCGCCCCAGGACGATGCCCGCCCGCTCGCTGCAGAAGAAGGCGTGACGGCGAGGAGCGGGCCCGCAGCCGCGGGAAGGAGGAGCGGTGCCCCGCATCTCCGCAGCCGGGGGTGGGCGGGCGGGCGGATCGGGGGAAAGCGGCGCCCCGGTCGGTGCCCGCGGGCGACGCGCGGCCGCAGCTCGTCGGTAGCGGCCTCTCGCCGGGGAGTCCGATGCCAGCGCCGGTGCCACGGCTCGCTCTGCCTTCCTGCTGGGAAAATGCATCCGTGCCCGCCACGCTGCTGGCGGCGGTGCTAGGGGGAGCGGCGGCGTGGAGCTCTGCGCGCACCGCCTGCCCCATCCCGCTCCGCCTCTGAGGCGCGCGGAGCCCTCCGCGGCCGCGCACGTCCCGGCGAGAAGCGCCGCAGCCTCCTCCAGCCCCTCGCGGAGAAGGCGAGCGCCTCCCCGTTCGCCTGCAGGAGGGGACCCATCCTCCCCCGAAGCCGCCGCCGCCCGCCCGGGGGCCGGAGCCGCTGCCTGCGGGCGCCCGGCGGGGCCGGTGGCCATGGGAGCCCGGCCCGCGGGGGGCGCTCCCTAGGGCGCGGGCGGCCCCGCTCGGCCCCCGGCAGCTGCGGCGAGCCCAGAGCAGCGGCCCCGCCGCCACGGGGCTGCGGAGCTGCCGGCGCGGCGAGGAGCGCCCCGGGGACGCGGCACCAGCGGTGCCAGGCGCTGCCGGCCGCCATGGGGTAAGGATGTCGCGGGGGCCGCCGGGGCTGGTGGCGGGGCCGGGGGTGGGAGCGGAGCTGGTGGCGGAGCCGTGGGCGCTGCTGCATGAGCGCGGAGTCCAGGGGGGTCTCGCTGGCGGGGTGCGCCAGCGGCAGGAATCCTGCCTGCTGCAGTCGGTGCCGAGCATCAGCCCCGGCGAGGGGAGAGCGGTGCGATCCGTGAGGGGCGCTCCGCGGTCTGCAGAGGTTTGTCTCCGCCACATCGGAATGCTGGAAGAGCCGCCTCGGCTCCCGGCTCCACGCCGTGAGGACACCCCTTCCCCGGGTTGTTCAGTCCTGAAAAACGAGTGGTTTAAACTCGGTGCGCTAGGGTGAAATTCCAGAACAGCGAAGGCTCGGTTTCACTCTTCTGGAGTCTTCAGAGAATATCCAACAACGTGGGAATTTCTCAGTAAATTGAAGGATTTAAGGAAATCGGCTTCGCAGCAGGTTCCCCAGTAAACCAGGGAAACCACTTGAAAGCTTAAGGAAATGAGAAGCAATAAAATCTATTAAATTAGTCAGATGTCATATAAATTCTTAGAGAAAATGTGACCTATAGATACCTATGAAAACTTTCTACAGTTGTATCCTTAGGAATTTGTATTGTGATTTGAAAAAATAGTCCATGCTACCGGGCTTGTCTGACAGTGGAATGGAAACTCATCCATGTTCCAAAGCGTCAGAAACCTGGTATGATCTGGCAAACTGCAAGGTGGAGGCAGATTTTCAGAGCATTAGCAAGATGCTGTTTTAATAAAATTTTATGATAATAGTTCAAACTCGACAAAAGTTACAAATCATGGCATTTGTATTTTGGCCATTTAGGAATTCAGATGTGAAATTGGCATGTTAATATGAGAGTTACAGATGTGTCCCGAGGCTGTTCAGGACATTTGGATTCTTCAATTTATTAACTTCCTTGCCTGTGTGGTGATAACAGCTGCATCCTTGTCTCTGTCCTATCACTGAGGGTCACAGGTCAAGATGTAGGAGGAGATGGCTCCTTGCTCCTTAGGCTAGTTTTTATTTTTCTGTTATCTTCCGTTCCATTAAAAAATTCAAGCAGAATAAACCCAAACTTGCAGCTGTCTACATATTCAAGGAAGTGATGTTTCTCCCAAAAGTCTAAATGATATTATAATTTTTGGGGATATATGGTTAAAATTGCTAGTCGGACACAGGATTATTTAAAATTAAAATAATGGAAACCTTTTCATTGATTTAAAATCAGTACTGTGTTTGTAGGTATTTGAGTTAAGCATATCATATTACAAATCCACTGAACTGTGGAAGAGGAGCAAACATTTTGTCTCCAGAACTCCAGTTCTCCTGGTGTTTTAGTGTCACAGCTTCTTAATAAACAGTACAAATCCCTATCTGTGGAGAGTTGAAATAGTCTTTAAAAACACAGTTGTTGGCGTGATGAATTGGGCAGTATCTTGGCACATGAGGGTCAAGAAGGCTCACTTGCTAGCAAATATTTTAAAGACATTTTAGACAGTATGCTTTGGGTTATTGCAATATAGAATTCCTTTGCAGACTATCTTCTAATAAGGAGGACATACCCCAAAATTAGGAAGGGTTACTGATAAGCCCACATCTCTCTAAATCTGAGCACACCCAAGCCAGGGCCAGCACCTACTTAGTGGATCCATAGTTAAGTATCAGACATTTGTTACTGTTCAGAGCAGAAGTCCGGATTCCACAGTTGTTTTGTATTAATTTCTAAATGCAAGTGCCTGTTGTTTTTAGAGTATTTCTACACCAAGGTGCACTGGGATTTTAATTCAGTGGTTGATACTGTATACTAAGGTCTAAAAATTGAGTATTCTAGAAGAAAGTTGCAAAATCATTGGTAATTCGATGCACCTGGGTCATATGATGATCTGAGTATTATATTCAGTGTTTAATGGGTACTGCTATACTGTAGCTTGTAGACTGATCTTGTAGTACCTGACTGGTGGAGAGCTCACCTCTTTCAATGGTTAGAGCACAGGAAACTTGGGGGAGGGAAGTTGGCTTGCCAAACCAGCAGAGACTTTCTTAGTCTCCTTTCATATAATGAAGAATTCCTGGTTCTGCTGGTGTAGCTCAGATTATTTGGCATATGCAATACCATCAGGCAAGAGAGGTAATCGTGCACTGGGTGTGTGGTGGAAACCAACTGGTGAGTAGCTGGGCTTTGGGCCAGTGCTGCTGTTAAACATTTTTTGGGGGAACTTGAAACTAGAGAAATGTAGAGCAGTTCAGGACACATTGTTAGTGCTATATCCTGTGTGTCTCTCCTCTCACAGAAGGTAAGTGCATCAAGCCCTGTGGATTATAAAGGCTAGACACACAGGGTGCCCCATCTTATTTCTCTATCTGCCAGTCCGTCTCACTTCTCCCAGTTCCTCATTCTTGTTGCAAAAAGGCAAGATTTTATCAATAGTTACTGTTAAGTGATATAACCACCGTGGACAACCTTTTGTTGGATTTACCACGTACATTATAGTGTTCTTCAATAGGGAAACATGGATTTTGTGTAAAAACTATGTTCTGTCCTAGTTGATAACGTGTATTCATGTGTTCATTGTCAGAATTGCACAGTCTTCTTTGAGCAGAAGTCTGCATTAAAATCCTCAAGTAACAGATCTAAAGCATAGTTGGGATTTATATTGGCAGCTTAGGCTATTGTATGCATTGACCAGGTAAGTACTGTGTTACAAGTTGGAACTGTTGCTATATTTTTCTTGTTATTGTTGCTGCTTGGACTTCAGTCTGTGAGCAGGGGAAGTATAGTCAGTGATGCAGTTGTTGTTTAGGCTGGAATGAATACACTTCTTTCCAGACAGGATGGGGAAGCTGCACAGCTATGAATTCTGGTAGGGATGCAGGAGCTGATATCCTATTAAACATAATATCTAGTATTAATTCCGGATTTATTGATGGGTAGTCTTTCCATAACTACTTCACATGATGGCCTTAACATGATGGCTGTGGACAAATATCTAAATTTGCTACTTGTTTTTCCCATCATTCATGCTGATTCGTAAGGAATTACAAGGTAAAAGCTTCTGGAGGATGTGCTCATCTCTGTCACGTCATGTTAATCAAGGTGTCTTTATAAAGGCTTTGTCTTCAGTTTTGTTGGACTATATTTAGTATGTTATCTTTGTAAAGGTGGTTATGATACATGTCAGTTTGAGATGGCAGAATTAGAATACTAGGGCTCTTAAGTTGGCTGGAGAATATTGAGAAAAATTAGTATTTTAGTATTTTAGAAAAATTAGTATTTACTTATTAGTGCTGCACTTGCCTAGAAAAAAGTATTTTAACTTTTGGTGGTCTGCAACTGGTTGATCCACTCCTAGATCTTACACTATTAGAAGTATGTGCAGTTAGTCAAACACCTTTCTTTAAACAGGACAAACTACAGTCTTGTCCTGAAATGTTTCAATTTGCTTTCTGTATCTAGGTAACAAGACAGGAGCACCATAAAGCTATTGGGAGCCAGAAGTATTATTGATCATTGAACTTGTCCAGACTCAAATTCTTTAATCTGTTTTCTTCCCACAAGATTTAATGGTAGCTTTCCCAAAACTTTGTTTTAGCAACACTTCCATCAGCTGTGCTCCACAGAAATGCTGCAGATAGTAGAGTGGAAAGTGTAGCTTCTTGGCAGTAGTTCAGTGTTACTGCAATTCCTGGCCATCTTGCTGTCTCAGGGGTAAAATGAGATGCTTATTGTGTGGAAGCAATGGCAGCAAAGTAGTTTATGCCGTCTTCTGTAGCAGAATGGAGAGTCTAACAAGTTCTGTAGACAACACTAACAAAACTTGACTATCTGTAAAGAATTAGTAATGTATAAATACCGATACAGACTGCATGTAAGTCAGCCTGAAATGATTAATAAACTACTTTTCAGAGAACAATATGTGTAGACCTCTACCATGCTTAAATTATATTCTGTCACAGTCACGTTACGGCTTCAAAACAAGCATGGAAAATCTGAACCAGATATTCTGACCTGGCAAAAAAACAAATAAGTGTTCTGACCATCATGGGAGGATGATTACTGATCTAGTGAAGGTATTTGTAATGACTTAAGGTTACAATTGATCTGTTTTGGTACTTCCTTGCATTATTAAGATTTTATAAGCCAACTCTCTAGGAAAAATACTACTTCTACTGAAAAGAAACATTTCAGTCCTTACAATTCATCATGTTGAGATTATTTTTATTCTCAGTGTCTCAAGGCAAGCATCAGATGTCTGTGTCTTCTTGTGATTTATTTTTACAAAACAGTGCTTGCTGTACCACAGTTGCTATTATCTTTGCAGGACTCAACTTGATGTTGAGCCAGTATCCAAAAAAAATACAGTCTTGAAGCCACAGAGATTGCAATGGCTTGTACTTCTGTAACAGGTCAGCACTTCTAATCAGAGAAGGCAATGACACTTAACTAGAGTTGAGCAGAGTATTTCTGCCTGCTAGTTAACAGAAGTTTTAAGTAGAATTTAGCTATCACTTTTATGGGAATTGTTGTTGCAAAACATTTATTCTTTATGATTGTCTCATTAAACTGTAATTTGATTTCAGGCTCTTAGCTAATCATTCTTTAAATCATTGCCTTTCAAATCTGTGTCTATGCACTAGTGTACTTTAGAGAAGAGCATTATCTTATTATGTAACTCTAATTTTCTGGTAGTTTCTCATTAGTATGGGTGCCTTGGACATTGTTTTAGTTGACGGTATGTTTTTCCAAGGTACTCTGGAGGTTATGAAAAATGCAGATAGTTCAACCTGACTAGAACTTAGTTTTCCTTCTCCTTTAGATGTCTGTAATTTGGAAGCTGTTGAGGCCTAAAGGGATTACCAAGGACTAAGGTCTCTGCTAGTCCAGAAGTTAAAAATTAAGAAGTGCTTACCAAGGAAACCAGTGTGGTGTGTTCATACCCAGCCAGGCTGTGACTTGGTCTGGAATGGACCCTGCATGAATATATGTATATGTGCCTGTGTTATACCGATGTGCTCTGAGACAGTTTTGCGTTGGAGAAGACTCTCAGGCTTCCCCATGAGTGTGGTTATAGCGTTAGTAACAGTTAACTGTGGCACTGAACAAAGAAACAAAGTATTCTGTATTATTTAAAGTGGAAAAAAACCCAGAGTCCACCTCTTCTTCCTTTTTCTTATTTTTTAAAGATACTATGAAACATGTATTTAAATGCTCTATTTAAAACCTTATTTTGTTGAAAGCTTTCTGTAAAAAAAAATTCGAAGCGCATGCTTTCTAGTTCAGGGTTTTGTGCTGTTCTCCCTGCAAGGCTTTTTCAGATATATTCAGTCTTAAAGGTAAGGTGTAATGGGTGTGAAAGCATTGCATTATGAAAAATCTCCTTTTATATCCAGTTTTGATGGTAGACTTCTTTTCCCCATTCTGTTTCAAGTTTTTTATATTTCCCAAGGCTCAGCCATGTGAGATCCACCAAAATTAGTATTATGTTCAGGACAGAAATACTAGAGGGGAGAAGAGGCTAGAGGGAGCTGTGGGTTTATTCTACCTGGTCCTTGCACAATGCAGTGTTGAGCTCTGTTTTATCTGCACAGGGCAGTGGCATTACTCCATTTGGTGAAGTAATGGAACTGTGTTTCAATACTATATTGATTTTCTGGGCCTGCATCACAATCATGCTTCTGGCAACAGGCTGCACTCTGATGTGCTTCTTTGGTGGCAAGTAGTGATGAATGCCAGTCATTGTTAAAAAATTAGTCTAGGAAGATACTGTTTAAACAAGCAATAGATGATGCTGGATTGCCTGATATATTGACATTTCCAGTAACTAGTCATGATTTCCAGGTTTTTTTTTTTTTAGTTAGAGCTATCAAGTTAGCTGACTTAAGCAGACTGCATCACTTGTTTTCTGTAATGGGAGGGGAGAACTTGAAGTACGTAGCTCCTCTCAGGTTTTTCTTCTTCTTCCACATACTTGCACAGGATTCACAGGCACTGTTTTGCTGTTTTGTTATGTTTGTGGTTGTGCTCTTTGCCAACATCTCAATTATTAAATTTTCACAGATCTTCTATGGGAGCCACAGAAGACAAGCACTGCGTCTTCTACTTGCCTACTACAGCATCAGTGTTTGTTCTGTGATCTGTGTCAGTACTGTAACCTTGCTGACTGCAAATACAGGGGTGTGCACAAGGGAAGGGCAACTACAGCTGGCATAGACCTACCTTTTACTACAGCAGTGTCTGTTTATTCTGGTGGGAAATGTTTAAAAAGCTCTGAACTCAGACCTACCCCTGTTAAATGTTGCTCCTCGGTTTTGAAGCTCAGGTCTGGAAAGATTTTTTGTGGCTGTACACTAGGTTCAATCTCAGCTTATTGAGAAATCGTATTTTTTTCCCCTTTGAATTCTGTATTTTGTAACAAAACGAAACAACACCACAGCCAAACCCAAACAAGAAGAACTCATTCAGCCCAAACCATAACAGGTAATATGCTGGGTATATAATTTGGGTTTTTAAAGTGCTTTAAAATTACCTATTCTGTAAATATTATGCTGTAGTCTTGGATCCATAGTTAATCTTGAAGCTCTTCTTGTAATAGGACATATGATGAGATCTTCCCTGAGTTTTGAGAACTGAAGAATAAGCTTTAAATGGTCAACATTTTACAGTGAAGTGTTGGTGAAATAAATCATCTTTGACATGTGTTCTCATAATTCTTAGGCATACTTCTTAGGCCTGTTCATTTCCAACAGACTGTTAGCCCTGGCTTGTCTGTACAAAATTCTGAAAGAATGTACTATGTGATGTTGGAGAAAACACTGTTTTCTTCAGTATGACTTACTGTAGAGTACACAGCCATGGCAGGTATCTCAGGGTGCTTTTCATGCTAACAAAAATAGGCGTATGCAATAATATGTGTTGTGTATCTCTGTTGTCAAATGACTGTATGCAGTAAACTGGAGTCCTAAGGAAATAGTTGTATGATTGGCTTTAACCAGGACACCTGTGCTTTTGCACTACTTGGGTTTTTCACCAAATGCATGTGACTAAGAATAACCTGCAATTAGACAGGAACACTTCTGTTGGATTACTTTCAGTTTCTAGATTCTGATATCCAAATGCTTTTTCAATGTTCAAGTGTCCCCTTTCTACATCCAAGCATATGGAAATACTGATTTTTTTCAAGAAACAATGAGCAGTGCTTGGGAATAGATAGTGTCCTGCTGATTTGAGTCCTTAGGTACTCATGGTTCTCAGAAGTACTGCACAGCTCAGATAGTATCTCTGGCTATGCATGATAGTAAAACTCAAAGGATCTTTGAGAAATTTTCATGGAAAAGACACAGGTGCTGAAGTACATGATTAAATAATGGTCCATTTTGGCTGAATTTTGTGAAATGAGCAATGAACACTAGATTCCCTAAGATAACCTCATATCTGAATGTAAATGCTCCTCATGTCTCTTACAGTGGATCTTAATGGGCACTTGAGATCTGAAGTAGTTTTTACTGAGAATTATGTATTTGGTGAGCATAAATGTAACATAGAACTTTTTTTAAAAACAACAAAACTTCCTCTTTTGTCCACATTATTTATAGTTTTTCAAATCAGACTGCAACAAAAGCTAGAATAGCTCTGTCGCTGGCATGGAATGATGAAGAGTATTATAGGGTCCTTTTCAAATGCCATTTTTATTGTTAGCAGAACTGGAGAATTAATATTGTTCTGGGGTGAAATTCTTAGACAAAGAAAGACAGTCTGCTTCTTCCTCAATTGTTCTTACAAAGAGCAATTTTACTTGGCATTAAAATATATTTAAAGAGTCCTTGTCTTCTCCTTAGTAACAACAGCAAATCCAGTATTTAAAGAATACTGCTGGTCTTGAGTGCTCAGAGATGGACACAGTACTCCTCAAATCACATGCACTAAGTCAGCCTTTGCAGGTAGAATCCACAGCTAGATCTTGTTAAGGTTACCTTCTGCTCCACCATCGTGTTTGTCTTTTTGTCTTATTTATCATACAGCTATAAAATGTTTTTAAATGCAGCTTTCTTTAAAACTGACATTGCAATGCAAGCATTCTGTAAGTAGCTAATGAACCTGCTTGGTTCTGGCCACTGTTTGCTCAAGGATACAGAAGCACTGGGGCTTGGTTTCTTACATTTAATAGCTGTTCTGATATTTATGCACAGGTGGGGGTGAGGGAGGCTTTTCTAGTTCTTGTTTCACACAGGTTTTGAAGGTATGGAACCCTACCAGTTCATTCAGATACTATGTAAAGAAAATTGTTCATAAAAAAAAAGATCACGCTGCAATAACTAGCTCTTAACAAAGACTGGTTCTTGCTCTTTGATTAGATGCTTCTTAACTCTAGTAGCATGCATTTATTGCTGAATATTAACAGCTTTTTTATTGAACTGGTAAATATAGGCCTCTAAAGCAGGCAGTTTGAGCTGAAACTCCTGCACCAATGGTATGGTACCCTTCCCCCCCCCCCCCCCCCCCCCCTCAGTTTGTCAAAATGAAAAGCAGTATTCTGAGACTTGATTTTTTAAAATTATTTTCATCTGAGTAAAGCCCTGACACCCACCTGCTATCTTGGGGTTAGGACTAAGGTCATTGTATGTGCCTTTTAGAAGTATAAGCTAAATTCTGAAGTGGTGTTTGCAAAGTGGTTACTAATCTAATTCCAGTACAACTCATAATACTTAGTCTTTACGAGCCTCCATCAGCACGATCAAAGTAAGTGCATGAGCCTTCAGTAAGGAAATGTGTCTTTACATTATTTTGATAGCATTACCTGAGGGTAGTACTGGTGCTGTTTTGTGTTTCCAGAACTGTCATCTTCACAGAATCACAGAATGGGTAAAATACAAAGGGACCACAGTGGGTCATGTGCTCCAGCCTCCCTGCTCAAGCAATGTTATCCCAGAGCACATTTCACAGGATTGCATCCAGACAGTTCTTGAATATGTCCAGTGAGGGAAACTCCACTACTTCTTTGGGCAATCTGTTGCAGTGCATGCTCACTTGCACAGTAAATTCTTCATGTTCAGGTGGAACTTCCTGTGCATTGGTGTCTGCCCATTGCTTCTTGTCCAGTGGCAGCACCACTGAGAAGATGGTCCACAACTGGTCCATCATCTTGACACTCTTCCTTCCAATACTTGCATATACTGATGAGACAGTCTCTCAGTATTTTTCTTCTTGATGTTGAACAGTGCTACCTCTCTCTGCCTTTTGTCATAAGAGAGATGCTCCAGACCCCTCATCATTTCTGTAGCCTCTGCTGGACCCACTCCAGGAGCTCCGTGTCTCTCTTGTCCTGAGAAGCCCAGAACTGGACACAGCACTCCAGGTGAGGCCTCACCAGGGCTGAGTACAGGGACAGGATCACCTTCCATGACCTGCTGGCAATGCTCTTCCCAATGTCCCCAGGATCCCATTGGCCTTCTTGGCCACAGGACACGCTGCTGGCTCATGGACAGCTTGTTGTCCACCAGGACCCCCAGGTCCTTCTCCTCAGAGCTGCTCCCCCAGCAGGGCAGCCCAAGGCTGTGCTGGTGCCTGGGGCTGTTCTTCCCCAGGAGCAGGACCCTGCACTTGCCTTTGCTGAAATTCAGATGGTTCTCCTCTGCCTGTCTTTCTATCCTGTTGAGGTCCTTCTGAAGGTCTGCACAGCCCTCTGGGATGTAGGCACTCCTCCCAGCTTATCATCATAACTGAATTTGCTGAGGAGAAATCTGCCCCTTTATACAGGTCAAGTTAAACAGTTCAGGGCCTAGTATTGGACCTTGGGGGACACAATTAAGGACAGGCCTCCAACTTTGCCACTGATTTTGACCCTCTGGGATCTGCCTTCATCCAGTTCTCAATCAATCCCACTGTCCACTCATTCATTCTCCACTTCCTGAATTTGTGTGTGAGGATGTTGTGAGCAATGGTGTCAAAAGCCTTGCTGAAGTTTAATAGACAATGTCAACTGCTCTCCCCTCATGAGCTACTTCTCCGTGGAATGAACAGTCTGTCCCAGGTGTGGCTGTCCTTCTCTGCCTGTTGGGGTTCATCACCATGGCACAGCACTTGGCACAATTCCTTCACTGATGCTTATTATACAGACTTGTTTAACTTTTCCCTTGTCAGCTGCTGTAGTGGGCTGTGCAGAGCACTCTTTGCTCCATGCATGGTGTGTGTTCATACTAGTATATTTAAAAATGGATTATGCCCTTTATCATTGTTTTGCATCTCACTACAGTGGGAGGCTGCCTGACAGTGCGAGGCATGTCGAGACGAGAGACAGGATTTGGAGCCATTTTAGGGATACCTTCAGTGATCCAATGAGTGAACTACATTACCTGTCAGGAATGGTAGTATTAGAATAGTAGAATTAGGCCTCAGAATGTTTAGTGTAAGTGTGTGGTGAACAATCAGAGAACACACGTGGGACTCCCAGTTATAGGTTCAACCACTGCATCCAAAATTCAGTAGTGTTTACTTGGCTGTAAGTTATCAGAAGGGAGAAACTTGCTGGCATGGTAATAATATGCTCAAAGTGAATTAAAGACTCTTTATAGTTCCTGTAGTGCTTAATGGGTGATTCAAATTGATTTGTTATTTATGAATATAAAATTAATTTGTTTACCTTTCTAGGAGTCTAATTCAGTTTCTTGATACAAATAAAATGATCTAATTCTCATCTTTTGATGTGGACCGCTGATTTTTTTTTTTCCTTTGAAATTCAGCATGCAGCTGTAGCACTCTGGTTGGCAAATTGTTTGAAGATCAGGTGCTGCTGATGAAATGCATGTCAAATGCTATTCAGCCCCTCCTTATGAAAGTTTTGATCTTCCACTAGTGCTGCTGGAAGCATGAGTTCAGCTTTGAGGTGTCTGCAGTCAACATGTGGTTGTGCTAGTGGTTTACTTCAGGGTGTTTATTTTTGAGGGTTAAGTGCAAAGGCTCCTAAAATGACAAATTCTTAATGTCAAATATAATGTTTGTGGGTTTTAAGCTGGAAATGAAAGGCATAAAAAGTGCCAGGCCTACTTAAAGAAAAAAGCTTTTTCGCATGGAGAAGACATGTCAAAATTAATAACCTGGAGATGAGGAAAAAGATGGAGTGGATGTGGTTGATTGGGTGGGAAGTGGTAAGGAGGTGTGACTGTTTTTGTATGAAGCTCTACCAGGAAGTAAAATGGAAATTTAGAGCCAATGAGAAGGTGCATTAAAGCTATTAAGAAGCAAAGAGAAATTGCTAAAGACTGGGGTGCCAAATGAGGAAATCTCATTTTAGTACAGACATATCTTTGAGATAAATTCCAAATGTGGAGTAATAGACAAGGAAGATATGTATTCTTGTTTTGTCTGCTGTTAACAAATTGTCTAGGCATCTAGTCTTAATAATAACAAAATTATGACTAGTATTATACTAGCATTGTCTCTCAAAGTCAAAGATGATTGGAAAAACAGCAGTTAGACTAATTTTTAAATTGTATCACTGTTTACCATATAATTGCCATTTATCTCAATGGAAACCCATGATGACTTGATTCTATGATTTTGTATTTCTTCTATTATTTTCAAGATTCCAGAATTCTCATCAGGCTATTGTCAAAATCCCCAGCTTTGCCACTTTGCTCCATAGCTATGAAATGCAGCCATCAGAACAGAAATTCTTGTCATAGGCAATGATGAGATTTGATGGAGCATGCAAAGTGACACTGAATGTCAAATCAGAAAATACTGTGTTTACATTGTTTATTGAACTGTGCTATATTTTTTGGAATTTAAGATGATGTGGGATTGCCACTCTTATTATTTTAGTTATCTACGTAGCTTCACATCCTAGTGCCATCCCTCTATTCTCACTTCTTCATTCTGCAGTACCTGTGCATGATAACACTTGTCAGTGCTGCTGAAGGATTTTATTACAGCCACTAAATTGATCTAACCAAACTTTAGAACAGAGGGTGTTGATTTACAGACAATCTTATGCTTTCATGTCAGGACAAAGCGAGGAGTTTCAGTTTGTCAATTTTCTGAATCTGCTGCTCTGGGTGGCATTTCTACCACTGCTGTCTTATGACCCTTAAATCCCACCAACCACTATGATTAACATCAAAGACCTTGCAAGGTGCTGTTTCTACCTATCTGTGCCTCAGCAAGAGCACCTAAGTGGTCCCATGCAGTTTGGCTTAATTCTCACCTTGTTTAGTCAGCATCAATTGGTCTAATTATTTGTGAGTGGCATAAACAGTCCTTATCACAAGCTGAAAATTGTTTTGCAAAGCAAACTACTTAACTTTAGGTCTTAAAGAATTCATAAATTAATTTGTGGGTGTTTGTGAAATGTGAAAAGAATAATACACAGGTCTTGAATAGGTTTGGATTCTGGAAATTGCAGAGATTGAAAATTATGTCCCATCTGGAGCCTTCCTCCTCATTTTCCTCATCCTTCTCCATGCCCCTGGAAAGGAGGGTGCTGCTGGACCTGCTTGTAAAGCAGTGCATGAACTCCAGCCTCACTAGCAGTGTCTTTGGATCCCAAAGCAACTTTATGCTCTTGCTCTATCTGCCTCTATTATTTGGACAGCTGTGCTTGTGCTGCTGGTGTAAAGGGTTTATTTTTTTTTCTTCTGTTTTTGGTGTTTTTTGTTTTTTTCTTTTTCCCTTGAAATTGTAGCTCTTGTAATGGTTCTGAAGACTACAGATATTGTTCCTGAGGACCATGTCTAGAAAATGTCTGTTCATTTAAACTCAAGAAAACTGCTGGTGCAGGAAGACAAGAAAATATAACTTAATGGTTGCATGACTTTATATCATAGTGCCATGTGAAGTAACAGTAGAAATTCAAGCTAGGCAGTTAAACTACTTAATGTTCCCCTTAAAATATTTGCATGAGTTCTGTAAGAATAGTCTGACTGTCAGAACTCCATTGCAGGCAGATTTTGGATAAGGATTGCAAAGGATAAATTGTCTCTGTACAGAATCTAGGAACTAGGGGAACTAACAAGAAAGCCTGCTTCTGGATTGCTTTCAGACCTATCTAAACTTATTTTACTAACAAGCATGAATAATGGTAGTTCTTCCTTTCTGCTTTCTTCTCTTTTCTGCTTGTGTTGTGTGTATAAGTTAGATTTCCTTGCTGTAGAATGGAGAGAAATATTTTTAAATCATTCATTGCCTGCTTATTTCTTATTCCAATGCAGCTTAGCTTAGCTTACTGCATGTAAGGTCTTTTGCAGGAATATTAATATCTAGACTTCTTTCTGAAATGTCTCATTACAGTCATTGCAGGATTCTTTGTTCATAGACTAGAACCTGAAATTGGTTTTGGAGTTTTTTTGTTTACTTCTGATAATACTTTTAGTGACTAGATATGGAAAATAGCTGTACATCTTAAAATTAATAGTCTAATTCTAAAGACAGAACTCCTCTCTTGACTTCCTGACAAGAATTTTCAAACAGAGCAAAATTCAAGAAAAAATACAATTTTTTACTATCATGGTTTCTTAGTATTTTCACTGTAGATAAATATCTATTCTAAAATTCAACCCAACATAATTTAGGAAAAGAACATTGAGCTCTGAAGTCATTAAAAGCTAATGGTTAGTTCTATCCAATTTTGTAATTAAAACAAATTTAAGGTGAACGTTTGTTCAGAGATACCTTTGTCCACTTACTTGCACAATTTAAAGGAATAATCACTTACGTACCTAGGAAAATTCTGAAGGTACCTATATCCCTGGAATAAGTTACTAAATTGAAGTGAGAGCTTTGTGAAGATAAAACTGAGTACTTAATAATACACTTTTTGTTTCCTTATTTGATTCTCACAACTCTTGCTTGATTCCTGATATGAAAATGAGTGTTTCAAGGTTGTGTGGAAGGACAAAAATGGAAAACCCTAGAGAGATGGACCATCATTCAGCTACGGGAGTAACTTTCACAGTCAGTGATAAATTATTGCTGTGAATGTTTCCTGCGACACTTCAGCTGGTTGCCTACCTGCTGAGCTTGAGCAGCATATGATAACAGCATATGGGGGCATTGGAGAACAGGCATTTAAAACAAACCCAGAGAATTGCAGAAGTGAAAGCAAATCCAGGATTTTTTTTTAAAATTTAATTTTATTTTATTTTTAATCAGTTTAACACTGCCCTACACATAATCTACAGGTAGCTTCATTAATCTTTAATATAAGCACCTCTATGTTCACTGTCATTATATGAAAAATCTAAGAGTTTTGTTGGGATTTTTCTTTCCTCTATTATATAAGCCTTAATTTTAAGTACTGAGCACTGATTTGTCCTCTTCTTTGCAACTCTGCCACCTTCCATGCTGTTGATGTTACTGAATTTGTGAGGCTGTAACGTCTGACCTGTCCTACCATTAGATGTAAATCTGTGGTGTGGAAAAACCTCTTTACTCTTCTAAAGTTTACTAAGATCCTTCATAAGTCCCTTATGAATGGGAAGCTCAGATGGGAGAGAAATGAGGTTAGGTCAACTTTCTCATTTGTCTTCATGTTTGTTCAATAGCAAGAGCTTTATTTCCCAAGGTATGGTATTCCTAACTCCTGGGTTTTCATGCATTTTTAAGTGCTGTCAGTGGTTGTCTTAAAGCATGTGTTTGTATGAAACTCCCCTACCCCTTTTCTTTCCCTTCCTTCTCTGGAAGGTACTGTGCATGGGTTTCCTGAGCATTTGGTTGACATTGGCACATACAGAGTCATCCGTTTGTTCCCCAAACAGACTGTTATATAGGACTGCTTACCTGTAGAATTGTTAAGGTTGGAAAAGACCCGTAAGATCATCAAGTCCAACAATCAGCCTAGAACCAGCACCATGGTTGCCACTAAAACATGTCCTCATATGCCATATCCAAAAATGATGACTCCACCACTTCCCTGGACACTCTGCTTGATAACATTTACCAAAAATAATTTTTTCTTAGTACCTACTCTAAACCTCTCCTGGTGCAAATTGAGGCCATTTCCTCTCATGACATTACTTTTTGCCTAGGAGAAGAGACAGACCCCCACCTGGCTATAACCTCCTTTGAGATAATGGTAGACAGTGATAAGGTCTCCTCTCAGCCTCTTTTTTTCTTCAGGCTATATTCCCCCAGGTGCCTCAGCTACTCCTTGTGTGACTTGTGCCCCAGTCCCTTCACCAGCTCTGTTACCCTTATGAAGATGCCATCCACCTAAGTAGATGTACCAAAATGTTACCAAAAGAAATTAATTTCAGAAATACTTGAAGTTATGTGCTCTCCTGACTTGTCTGCTATCTAATATAAAACATCTATTAATTGATGCAATAATCACAAGTGAAGAGTTTTTCTGCTACTGAAAGTCCATAATTGCTGACTTAAGAAGAGTTCTGTCTGCTCACCTGCATCAAATTTAACCTCTTTTGTATAAAACTATATTCTTTGCATCTAGCTGTCTGTATGTGTGTATGTATATATATGTTTTGTATATAATTCTTGGCCCACAGTAAAATGTTGCACAGTTGTAGTTTGAGTTTTTTATTAGGTATTTTTTTCTTTTCAAAAGTGTGGAGTGTTAAGTTATTCAACTAGAGTGCAACTTTTCCCTCTGTGGTCCTAATAGCTCACAGATTTTCACTAGTCTTTATGGAGATAGTAGCATTTCAAAGATAATAGATTTTTGGTTATCACTAAATTATTTTCTACTGACTTCCTGTACCTTATGTCCCTTTAAGTACTGTGCAATATCCTGCTTCAAGCTGGAACAAATTGGTAAAACTTCAGGTCCTTGAAAATGTATTGGACAGTATATAATTATGTTTCTGGCTAAGGTAAATTTATATTTTACTTAACCTAACAGTTTAGTGAAAGTCTCTAGATAATTTTTCTCCCCTCAAATCCTGAAGAAACAGCAGGTATTACTTGTGGTGTTACACTAACTCCTAAGTGCTTAAAAATCTAAGGTTAAAAGCTAATTCTTAAATGGAAACAAAACAGGTTAGAAAAAAGCTTGATGACACTGCCTGTGTAGTGTTACATAGCTACAGAGCACAGCCTGTAAAGCTTATATTTTGAACTTTATAGGTAAATAGGCAGGTATGTGTATAAACTGATAACTGCATACAGAAAACAAGTTTTTTGTAGCAACTGTCTCAACGTTTGTGGACTTCAAACAAATCTGATTCAAACCCAAAACATAACAGCAAAACCAGGTCTAATATAGGTGTAGAGCTAGATAAACCACTGGTGGTATGGGAGAGATTTTGATTTGGTTAGCTGATTGTAACTTCCACTTTTTTACTATCTCAAGACTTGTTTTGAGATATGAAAGTTGCTATTGTATATGTACATTGTACTTGAAAGTTATGTGTAAGACAAAAAACAAAATCTGAAGTAACAGTCAAAGGACAAAAAGCAATATCTGAAGTCATTACGCAAGTCCACTCAGTGGATTTGTTCAACTTTATAATTTTTACTTCCAGATGGTATTGTCAAGATGGAAGCCAGTGTTATGCAATACTTTCCCCTCAAGTGTATACAGTTTTTATCAGACCTGCGAGCAGTTTTATGAACATGGAAAATTCTGTGGTTTCCTGTTACTTTGAACTATTTGCAGAGCTTGTTGACTCAGACTCCCTGAACAACACTGAGTGTGCTTGGACACTGTACTTTATGAATTATGGTTGACTAGAGATGCACTTTTAACCACTCTCTTCACTTCTTTTCAGGAATCTCTTCTCAAACTGCTTAGAGTAACAAAAGCTTGCTACAGCTTCAGAAACAAGCTAGAGCAGAATATTTTTAAGACTAGCAGGACACCAGGAAAAAGTTGTGGGATTAGTATGCTGACATTTGAAAAAAGCAAAAAGGTCTTTGTCCTAGCCTAAATCTGAGGATAATCAGCAGACGCCTGAAATTCCACGTGCAGTGTTTATGTTGTCTGACCTGGGGAGAAATTTCCTTGGATGACAGCTATTATAGAGGCTCAGGATTCAGTGTATGCAAAATGATCACCTGCAAAACATGTTTTGCATATGGTTTGCAGTCCTCAGGACTAGTGGAGGCTGTGTGCTGAGCATGCTGTCTGTCATGTGGCAGGGTGTGCTGTGCCCAGGGCTGTAATGGTGGGAGGACAGCTCACTTTTTGTCCAGTCTCCACCACTCCAGCCAGCTTGCAATGTGGTTGCACTCCCATTTTGAGCTCAGGGATATTGTCCTGTTTTTGTCTGCCTGTGACATCATCTTCCTCTGAAACTCTTCATATGAAACCTCATGGATGAAATCTTGCTCTGTTTGCAACAAGAAAAAATCTCCGAGGTTAATTTTGTTGGACTTGTTTTGAAAACAATCTTGTATGTGGACTCCATGTGCATCAAAGCCAGGAAGTCTGGATAATGTACTGGAGTTTGTAAGATCCATGTTGAGAATAGACATTTACATGAATCTCATGGAATTTTCACTATCAAAACTGAGCTGAGTAGAAACACCCCATCAAACATGCTTATTCATTCCCTTTTCATTTTACTGGTTATGGAAAATACCTCTGCCGAGGAATTTAAAACTTCCAGGTCTCAGGCAGTGGTTCCTTTTCTTTTAAAACTCAGTTCCTCTGTGGGCCACTTCACCCAGTGTTAGCCTGTTTCTGTGTCTGCTTCTGCCTGGGAAGCTCTTTGCCCCAGCTCTTGAATTAGGAGTAATCGCTCATGTCTCTTTTATCTTCATCTGCAATCCTGGCCTGGTCTTGTGTCCACACAGGGAAGTTCATTACCTCATCCTACATAGTGCAGCAACTTCTCTTCCAAAACACTGTCAGTTTAGCCCAGGATGGAGGAGGAAAGGAGGGTTGTATCTAATTTTTACTATTTTTTTTTAGCATCATTAACACTCCATAAGGGGAGGCAAGTAGGATATCAAGTAATGTTGTAGAGGTTCATACTTTCTTTTCAGTGGCCTTATTGTTTTCAGAGTAACTAAGACAATGGAATCCCAGCCTTGAGAAATAATAGGTTTTATGGCATTCAAGGTAATTTTGGAGTCATGGTAAATAACAGTGTGAGGGAAGAAATAAGCAAAAAGAGGTCTTCACCACTAGTGCTGTAGAAGTACTAGACATGAGAGACTTTTTTTTTAAAAAAAGCTTATATTAATTATGGATTAGCAAGGAAATACTTTCTAAGCTTTTATACTAACTTAAGCTTCTTTCATGCAATCTTTGATCAGTGTAACATGTTTCCTATATTGAGCAGTCTGCTTGTTTTTTTTTCTGTAAAGGCTGTGTCACGATGTCAAAATGGAAAGAGTGGTTGGAAATTACTCATTCAACTGTTGGAAAACAGGTTTATCTCTTAAGCTTAGCTTAAGGTATCAATGAATGAATTTCTATATTGATTATGGAATAGCCTGCTGTGACTCTGCCTGCTAAAATGATACTTCTTAAGCTTCTTTACTCATCACATTGCTTCTCAGTTCCAGGAGGACTTGGCACTTACTTCTTGTTAGTCTTTGTTTGACCACCGTGATGCTGCAGCCTAAGGCAATTAAGAACAGCAGGATATGAGCCTTAATGTTTTTGCCACGCCTGAGCAGACATTTCTAATAGTCAAACTGTGTTACCATGGCATTTTTATTAGTTTGTTTTCTTTTTGTTTAGCATCAGTATATTTCTAGAAAAATGAATTGCTTTGCTGTGTAATTAGTGAGGAGTTCTTGTCTTAGTTCCTATTAATGTCTTTAATGAGTACTGAATACCTTCTGATAATGAAGGATGAAGAAGAGAAAGCTGAAAGGGGAAGAAAAGAGAGGGAAAAGAAACTGGTAGACTGGCTTGCTTTTTTTACAGGATTGATTTTTCTTTAAAGCTGTTCTACCTTTCTCAACTCCAAATGGATGAAAATAAGACACTATACAGGGCCAACAGTTGGACTTAATGGTCCTTGAGGATCCCTTCCAAATGTTTATTCTGTGATCCTGTGAAAAATAAGGGACTTATTTTTATATATAGAAATACATATTATTTAAAAATATATATATATTATTAGACCATCTATCTTCCTGTTATTAATATTTATTAATATTATTAATATTTATTAATTTTGTTCCCTATAATTAATATTATTTCAGCTGAATTGGTTGTAACTTCCATACTGGGAGGGCATCATGTCCTTACGCAGATAATAGAAGAGCAAAACTTTTATGCAAAAGTTACATAAAACTTCTATGGCTGAAGTTACAAATATTTTTATATGTTTTATACATTACCTGTTGCTTGTTCAGAGATATTTTAGGGGTTCTAAAATTTAAGTAGCTCTATATACTCTCTTACTACAGAAAAGTACAGATGATGTAATTGTACACCAGCTTTGAAGAACTTCAGTGGTGCATCAGTGACTGGTTCTATAACACATTTAATCCTGTAGATATATAGTGCACAACTTCCATTAGCTTGCAGAAATAATCTTTATAAATGTTCATCGTCAAGTGTCAAAACAGTGGTCTAATTCTAGAGTCATCTGAAGTTTAGTGTCTTTGTCAGAAAAAAAACCCTAATTACCCCAGTAATCTGGTAAAATCTTGATTTATCCAACTCATTTAACAAAGGGAGCTATGCTTTTTCTACAGAGTGAAGACAGCTTGTCATTCAGTAAAGCTGTACTTAAGAAATGGAAAGACAAGACTGTAACTCTAGTTTTATCAGAAGTGATTAAAGAAGTGGAAGTAAGCTTAATTTATACTGTTCCATACCTAACTGTACTGTCTATGCCAGACCCACACTGTGTCCTGCAAAGTGCTCTGGTTTGTCTTGAGCAGCACTGCTAAGCAATTATGAGGAACATGCAGGCCACCTCATCAAACAAATTGAGGATATTTAGGCTGTGGAAGATTTTTGTGATGACAGTGCTGCAGAGCAGCATCTCAGGGCTGGACAGTTGATTTTCACTGACACTTGATTTAGCCATATAGTACTCACCTACCTTTTACATATTAAAATCCTAGGCTGTGGTGTGTTGGAAGTCCCAGTTATGTGACATACTGTACTGGGAGTGGACTGAGCATCAGTGCTGGTCAAATGTACATTCATTAACCATGCATCTACATCTTGGATTCAGTTCTTCTTTGGTCTTTAATTAAAATGGCCACAGCCGTTATAGTTTCCTTTCAATGTCAATATTCATCAAAACAGTTGGTCAGGCTTCTAAGATTGTTTTCATATATTTTGATGGGCTCTTTAATTTTTCAGGGTTGAAGAGCTGGTGCATTATGTTAATATGCATCCATTGATATTGACATATGCTTAACTCAGAATCTTGACTCCCAGCTGAGTAATACAATTCTACTACTGAAAGCTGCTCTCTCTGCCAAGCAATAGAGGAATTCAGAGAGTTCACATGTACCCCTTTGTAGTGAGGCCAAATTAACCCCCTTTGGCTACCTATAAAGTCGGTGGGTATTTTTCACTTTCTTTTATTTTGAGAAAGAAAAAGTATTAAAAACATACCTCTGAAAGGAAAATGAGGGCAGGTCAAAAGGTATGTTTTTTCACACTCTCAAAATGACGGTCAAAATACCTAAAAAGTTAAATTCAACCTAAAGTCCTGATACTTAATATCCTTAGAATTTGATGGCTGCATCCCTTAAAGAAGACAGCAATCAGTATGTCATTAAAATGTAGCTAAATTTAAACTGACAGCTACAATATCATAGAATAGTTTGAATTGGAAGGGATATTAAAGATATCTAATTCCAACCTGCCTACATAGGCAGGAAGCCCTTTTACTAGACCAGGTTTTGCTCAATGCCCAATCTAGCCTGGCTCTAAACAATTCCAGGGATGGAGCACCCACGTCATCTCTGGGCAACCTGTTCCAGGTTGAGGATGGACAGATGGATGTCTCACCATCCTCATGGTGAAGAATTTCCTCTTAATGTCTTATCTAAACCTGTCCTCTTTCAGTCTGAAGCCATCACCTCTTGTCCTATCATTGCATGCCCTCGTGAAAAGGTCCCTCTACCACCTCTCTTGTAGGCCCCCATTAGGTGCTGAGAGCTGCTAAAGGGTCTCTCCAGAGACTTCCCTTCTCCAGGCTGAACAATTCCAACTTTCTCCACCTTTCCTGATAGGACAGGTGCTCTATCCCTCTGACCATCTTTGTGGCCTCCTCTGGACTCACTCCAACAATTCCATGTCCTTCCTGTGCTGGGCCCCCAGAGCTGGTGCAGCCCTGCAGGTGGGGTCTGAGCAGAGCAGAGCAGAGGGGTAGGATCCCCTCCCTGGCCCTGCTGCCCACACTGCTCTGGATGCAGCCCAGGACACGTTTGGCTCTCTGGGCTGTCAGTGCCCATGGCTGGGTCATGTCCAGCCTCTCCCCCAGCAGCACCCCCAGGTCCTTCTGGGCAGGGCTGCTGTGATCTGTCCATGCCCAGCCTGTGCTGGTGCCAGGGCTGCTCTGACCCAGGGGCAGCACCAGCACTTGGTCTTGTTAAACCTCATCAGATTCCCAAGTGCCCTCTCCCAGAGCTCGTCCCGGTCCCTCTGGATGGCATCCTATCACTCAGGTGTGTCAGCTGCACCACTCAGCTTGGGGTCAAGTGCAAACATGCTGAGGGTGCAGTTGGTACCATTCTCTATGTCATTGATGAAGATACCAAAACTGACATCCATTGTGACTCTGAGCCATTAGTCACTGCCCTCTAGATGAGACAGTTCAACCAGTTCCTTATCCACCCAACTGTCTATCCATTGAATTCATCTCTTCCAATCTAGAGAGATGTTATAGATGACTGTAAAGTCAAAGGCTTTAAAAAAGTGGAGAGAACTGATATCCACAGCCTCCCCCTTATCCACTGATAAAGTCACTCTATTGTAGAAGGCCAGCTTATCATCATCTTAGTAATATTAAAATGTTTTTAGATTTCTGTGCAATGCTGTATGTCATGGAAGTGGTCATGGGGGAAAAAGGTTGTAAATTCTAAATTGTAATAAGGGGGTTTTGCCTCATATAACTTTATTTCCTAAGCAATTTACCATTTAAAATGTATTTTATTTAATGTTGGTATAAATACCTTCAGGTGTAAAGCTGCATTAAATGAGGGATTCACAACATATGTTCCTAGCCTTAATTAATGTTAGTTTTAGAGTAATTGCACTGAATCACCCATTTCAGATCCAGATTGCAGCCAAAAATTGATGAGAATAATCAGAGTATTAGAAAATTTTGGGGAAGAAGTGGACTTGAAGTTATGCACGTTCTGCAGTGTGCAGTGTAATGAGAGAAGTTACACATGCATTAATGACATAGTTTAAAGAGACAGATGGGCAGTGAAGAGTTGGGAAGATGATGGGATGATGCTGACTCTGTCTTAGAGGTGTCTGTGTTTATCTGACTCCACAAGTGGATGCTGATTTTTGCCTTAGAAGACTTGCATTTTTTTTGCATATATGTATTAACAAGCTTACCTGCACTACACAGCAACACATACAGAAGTTATCAGGCAAGTTTTATCATGCAGAGTAACTTATGTTCATCCAAATGGGCATAACTGGCAGATAGCTCATGTGCAATGATATTATGTACAAATGAAATTCATGACTTCTTCTCTCTGTCCTTCAGGGAACAACCCATCTTCAGCACCCGAGCTCATGTCTTCCAGATTGACCCAAACACTAAGAAGAACTGGGTTCCCACCAGCAAGCATGCTGTTACTGTGTCCTACTTCTATGACAGCACAAGAAATGTCTACAGGATAATCAGTTTGGATGGCTCAAAGGTAAGTTTTATTTCAGAAAACCTAGTTGTTTAGAACATTTTTTTTACTATTTTCTAGTCTGACGTTATTTCTTCTCAGATGTTTGTATCATTATCTGACCAACAGATCACTGATGTTTTAAAATGGTGGCATTGCCTTATTATATGTTTTAAGTGTTTATTCATGAATTCTGTTTTCCATGTGGTTTTATTGACTTCAATAACTATTGCTGAATTGAAGTGATGACCTATTCCTTGGTTAACGCTATGACAAGGCTAAAAAGGCAAATAATTGTACAAAAAGTACAAATAAGGTTACAATAATTTGTTTTCATTTCTGTACTCAGTCATATATCAATATAATTAGCTTCAGCATTATGAAGGACATCTGTTCAGTGGCCATAATCACTTAGTAAATCCTTTGTTATATAATCTTCCAATTTTTGCTGTAGAGAATGCGAGGATTGCCTCCTAATAAAGCCTGCCTAATAAATGGTAAGCTTTTATCTAGACTAAGTTGGTTTGGTTTTAGTGGGGATTTTTTATGGTTGGTTGGTTGGTTGGTTGATTTGGTTTGGTTTTTTCCCCTGTTTTAACTAGAAAGGATATTACGCTGACCTACTGCTGTTGTAAAACATGTTTTCTAAGAAATTAATTTGATGTACAGAGAATCCTTTCTACCCACATAGCTAAAATAACAGTAACTTTACAAACAGTGTAGCAGAAAACTCTACACTAAGGGCATTGAAGATACACAGACTGTAATTAAGAATTGTGATCCTTTTGAGAGACTTTAATTTGAAGCCTTTGGAAATACATCAGTTCACAATGATTGGAAACAAAGTAGTCTGTTAAAAGCATGGTGATGTTCAGAGAGATTTTATGACTACTAATTGAAAGCTGAAAATTTTTACCCTGATTTTTTTAAAGTATCCAAAATATTGCTATTTAAATGTAAAAGGAGATTTTATATCACAAACAAATATTTAGGGATTGATCGTATTGTCAAAAATCTCTGCTGATTCTGAATGACTGAGACTGGTGTCAGAGCCTACCAGATTTTTTCCAGCTTTAAGTTTTACTTAGTTTTTTTCATTCTTATCCTTCAAATTATCCAATTAGTTTGTCAAATAATTAAAATACCTTTGGAGCAGGATTTATAAATAAAGACGCTGAGATTTGAACTAGATGATGTATGAAATCAAGACTACCAGTTATAAAATGTAGTGCTTTAACTCGTCTGGAGAATATACGAAATCCTTATTCTGACATTCACTGGAGTTCCTCTGCCTTCATCCTGATGCTGCAGCTCCTGCTGAGTGCCTGCTGAATTAAACTGTAAAGTAATTGTTCACCTATGTAGTTCTTTTGTCTGCTGCAGTATTCCCTTTACATCCAGTACTAATGGCAAGCTATACTGATAATGCAGTTCATCACTTTTATTTACTCTGTGAGTGCTGCAATCCTAATAATGTTTTCATCCAAGTCTTAGATGAAGATCTAGAATCCCAGTCATGGTTAAGAGAGTCCCATTCTTTCAGGTATTCACAATGCTGCTCTGCAACATATAAAGGTGAATATCAGAAGGGACACATGGAAGAATTTTAAGTGGGTTTCCAGTATAATTCCCAGAGAGTTCTTTTATTTTTCTTAAAACCCCATCTTTTTTTTAGCATGTCTGTTTCTATACAATATGGTATGTGTAAGGAGTTAAATGTAAATATAAAGCATTTTTAAGTTCGAGTGCACCCAGAGTGAGTCTTTGCTATATGGCATACAGCTGAGTGCCAGTAACACTGCTGACAATGCACATATTGTCAAAACCACTTGTCAAACCCTACTGGTTTTGAAGCTGTTATGCCCGTCCCTCAGAGGGAATATATCCAGCCAGGTTTTGTTGTATATCTGGGTGCTGGTGGGGTTTACAGCATCCTTTGGGTTTGTATGGTGGAGAGAATGATGTGCTCAGTCCTCAGGTGATGAGCAGTAAGTCAGTAAGTAAAGGCAGCTCACATATAAATTCACCTAGACTGCAGTAAGGAATGCTGGAGAGAGGTACACTTTAGATTTGAATGGTAATCCTGTTTCTGTCCCACACCCTTCTTTCTCTTTAGGCTGGTGCATTTCAGAAGTATTTCTGGATAAAACTGAACTTCTATCCTGATTATTCTGAGCATCATTAAATCTTTCCTCTTGAAAACAAAAGGGGATTTAAAGACCTGATTTTCACTCTCCTGGTGTGAATTGCACTTTCCAACCAGGATTTGCTTATGGGGTCTTTGGTTAATTCTGAAAGAGAGGAGTTTTTTCCTTATTTGAGCTCGATTTAGCCAAGACAGTTCCTACAGACGCAACTCTCACTTTTAATGCGTTTTGTGAAATGTTTTCTGAAGCTACAGTATCCTCTTGAAATATCTTACACCAGATATGATGCATGTCCCTCTATCTTGACTACAAAAAATGTTCTAGGACCATAAGATGTTCAGTGTACAGGCCATATATTTTATAGTAATTTGTAATATTTGGAGCCCTGTTGCCCATGGCAGAGAAATCTTGATGCAAGTAATCTGATAGAATTTGAATATGGTTTCTCTGACTTCTTGAGTAAATATGTTTTATATGACCTTTTTCTCCTACCAGTACCAGAATGAAGAGAAAGCCTGAAAAACAAGATTTCTTATGTAGTATGACATGACAACATTGAGCAGTTGTTGCTATGGCTTTTGGTTCTCATTAATTATATACTCATTTCAGAGTTCCTTGGAAAAATGTGTTCTACTACTTCTTTCTCCTGGGTGATGGAACAAAGCTTCCATTATTTCTCCAGTAACAGTACAGGCAGATTATTCTGAGTCCCACTGCCTTTTCCATTTTGTTTCTCGCCATCTCTGAGAAAAGGAAGCAGATCAAGTTTTGTGTGGTTCTTGCTATGCTAGATAGCTCTCTGATAATTTTTTTCACCGATACAAGGTAGGAAAACAAACTTGAAATTTTATATTCATCTAGAACAAGAAAAGACTCTGGAAAAGAGTGGCTTCCCAGTCTGCAGGTTCCATAAACCATGCATATATTATTACTCAGTCAAGTCTCCCATCATTTTTACTGCAGATGGTCTTGTTATTTTAATCACTGTCTCACTTTAAAGTGACAATCTTTTAAACACTCAATACACATTTTAATTAAGACCTGTATGCACAAGTGTGCAGTATTTTCCTTTGAAGAATTTAAAAAGTGTCTTAAATTATTATTGCCTTTCATTTTAGCAGAAGATAAAATCTTATTTGACCACTACTATATATCTTACAGCTGTTGGGTTTGCAAACGGTAAAATGTACAGCTCAGACACATGCCCTATTTTCCCATCACTAAAGTAATATGAAAGGGAAACATGAAAGCTATTTTATAATTCCAAAAAAGCCTGAAGATAACTAAATCAGTTTCCTTCAAAAGCTAAATGTCTTCCTGTCACATTGACTCTGTTGTGTTTTTAAGATCTTCTTGTTCATTTATGGAAACAACATTCTTAAAAGTTGAAGAAGTATTTGACACTTGTTATAAAATCTGGATTAGAGGAGAGTAGTTAAAGCAGTACCCATTTGAATGGACAAGACAGGCTTAATTATAGATTCTGATTTTAAAAATAAATGACTTTTTAAGCTAAATATGCAAAAGTTTGGTGTCTAGTTCTTTCCAGAGGTAGCTGACACTGAACTGTATTTGTAGGATGTTCTAGCATTACACTTTTAAAAAGCATAGTTTTGCAAGTGAGACATCTAGCATACCAAGGCTTTAAATTTAGAGAAGATGGAACAACTTGATTTCCTTGTAAATTGGTAAATTCAATGAAAGGCCGTTGGTTTGGTTTTTGTTGGTTTTATTTTTAATCACTGGGATCTGAATGTAGTTTCCCCAGTCTCTGGACTAATGCTGCCTACTGAAGTGAAGCCTCTTTATTTTTCTCTCTTGGAAAATAAAGGGAAGAATCACAGCCAACTCTCTCTCAACACAATTATTTTAAAAAAGTTTTCTTCCTACCTTTCTGTCTTGCAAGAAAGCAGTTTTACAGTAAACATAACCCAGTCTAAATGCTGACTGCTGTCACAAAAGCTATCCCATTCTGGACCAGGCAGCCTGTTGAGGTTCTCCATGCTGCAGCCTGTCATGTGGTAATTTCTCCCAGGTTTTTGACTGGGTTAAACTGCAACCTGCTATGCTGTTGTCACTGCAGGAAATGGCAGCTGTGAAGGCTTTAAAGCTGTGTTTTGCTTGGAGGTCTTAGCCCTCTGCAATTGGAGTCTTTTTCAGAATTGATGAAGTTATGTCCATGGCATATGTCCACATTCTCAAATATATGGTGCAAGTTTCAATTAATCAAGCACAGGACGGGCCTGGGCTTAAGCAGACTGGACAGCATAGCTAGAGCTCATGCTGGGAGGAAGAATCTATTCTACACAGTGCCCAGGATATTTAATTTCAAGCATATTATTGTTGACAGCTTCCGCAGGAAGCAGGAGCATTAAATGAGCTTGCACAGCTCTGTTCTGGTCTTCCTGGTTATTTCAAAAGTGGGCTTCCAATCACTAACAGTGCAAAAGGAAACAAGAAGCATACAAGTAAAAAAAGGTTCCAGGGCACCGCTTTTCTGAGAAGTCCTGTCTCACATTCTCTCTTTTGTTCTGTGTGCTGTAGACAGCTGTTTTCTAGGTGGTCAGTTGGAGGTGATTGTGCAGGTGGAAGTCTGATGTCTTTATTTGAGCTCCAAACCTTTTGCCTAAACAAAGGAGAGTAATGTTTCCTGTACCAGTGACTTCACTGGGCAGCTTCTATATGAAAATCTGAGGGATGTCTTTCAGGCAGTGCTGGAGATAGTTCTCCATTTTCTGGTCACACAGCAAATCCTGTCTTTGATCTGATGAGGCTTCTTGGCTCAAATGGCATTCCAGAATTTTCAAGGAATTGCAAAATTTGGAGGCAAAGATTATCAGAAAGAATTGGCTATGTTCACATTTGCTCATCTTCATTAATGTGAGTATAGTGAAGCTGCCAAAGTCACCAAGGAAGAGTTCTGTTGAATTTGTCTGTGCTGCAGTATCTTTGCTTGTATTCTACATGCTGCAATACAACATATTCTTTTGGACTTCTTTGCAATACTCCTCTCCACCACTTCATCTGAGAATAACTGTATGAACATGAGTGCTGTTTGTGAGCTTGGCTGGCCATTCAACTTTAATTTTTTCAGTCTTTCCCTGTAGAATTCATAGAAAATTTTAATTTGATGTTAGCTGTGCTCCAGCAGTATCCAAATCTCTCAGCAAAAGCAAAGGATGCAAAGTAAACTCCTTTAAATAACTACTTATTTTGGTATCCATCTAGAAGTCCATATCACTGAAGTAGTATAGACTGATTTTGCCTTCTGGAGAATCTTGGCCTTAGGAGAGCAGTACTTGTCTCTGTGATGTTAAGTTTCTCAGTCACCATCCTAAGAAAATGGTGTTATGTTCTTCACACCTGTACAGTTTGCACTTCATGTATGTACTCTTTAATGTGACAGAAATACTGTTGAAATCCACAGTGAAACTTCAGTTGCTTTTAGTAGAACCAGCATACCACCTAGAAATTGCATTTTGTGTTTGTATTATCAGAAGTTAAATGCTGGAGGATGATATTCTTGCATCCTGTAAATGCAAGAACAAGAACTAGAGAAGAAAAATTGTAGCAAGAGTAGCTCCACTTCTGTAGTTGGTGTATGACCCTGCCATTGTTAGCCTTGCTTGTATGTGTGTAAAGGAAACAGACTCTTATAGAACAGAAATTTAAAAAGGAAAATGTGCTTCTTTGTTTTATTGAGTGTTTTTCAGTGAGAATCTCATATGCAACAGGAGTGGGGGGAGAGCAACAGTGGAGCTGACAGGCAACTTGAGAAGCACTGCCTTAGGGGACAAAGAAATACAAGTGTTCGACAAAAAAGGACTTGGATTGTCCTTACATGTAGAAGCTTTGAAGGACTACTTGCAACTGCAAATTGAAACCTACTCCCCTCCCCGGCTTTTCCTCCTTTTACAAAATGTATGCAAAAATATGCCTTTACAATTTTAGCTGGGATTGAATTATAAAACTGTTCTCTAGTTCCCAGTGTGTGTCTCATCCAGTGTATTCAGATAGTTACCTACAATACTGGCATGTTCAATTATGAATTGCCTTTAAAAAAAATAAAAATCATTATGTTCATTTTTTTACAATTATTACCTTTTTCAGGCAATAATAAACAGCACCATCACCCCCAACATGACATTTACTAAAACATCCCAGAAGTTTGGCCAGTGGGCAGACAGCAGGGCAAATACAGTCTATGGCTTGGGATTTTCATCTGAACATCACCTTTCAAAAGTAAGTATGACCAGTGGTGACTCTTCAGCTAGTGAAGCTGCTTAAGTGTGTTCCTGCTCACTATATCTTGACTCAGTACTCACTACTGTTGTTATTTAAAAATAATTTACAAAAAAATGTTCTGTATCAATCCTTATAATGTAAAAGCACAAGAGTAAGTGTGATGTCTGCAAATTTTCTTTAGAAAAATTTTAGATAGAAGTTAAAGAAGTAAACAATTTGGTGTTTCTTGTGTATTTAGTTCTCATAGAAAAAAAACTGCTGGTAGTCTTCAGATGCGTTTTTGTCTTCTAGTCTACATTCACTTTCACTTTGCTACTATGTACTACATCAAATAACTGTTATTTCAAAGCTTGCAGCCCTAAAGTAAAGCTAGCGGTAAATATATTCAGTGTAAAAGAAAAATACATTTTCTACTGGAATGCAAAAGTTGAAATGTTTGCTAAAGCAGTATGTGCCATACATGAGTTTCTTTTCTAGTCTACTTCTGCAGGAAAGAAATAGACCTCATTCCAAGAAAAGCAGTAATTTCTGTTTCTCAAACCGATGTCATAGATCCTCTGGGCATCCTTTCTACAGTAGTTGTTTTTGCTACTGCCCTTGTAGATGGGTCCAGGAACCTGTACAAGTGTGATTTTTGGAATTTCAGTTCAGTTTAAGAACTCGTGTTTATATTAAGCAGAAATTTTTCATATTTGAAATAAAGAAAAGATTTTGACGTCCAAGTGCCATAAGAGAAATACATGTTTCAGGAAGGAATAACTGTGGCTAGCTTTTGAAGGAAGAGTAATCATAGCAGCCCTTTTGAGAAAGTACTTGTCACTATCCAAGGATGAGCATGGCCTGCCAGAAAACCATTAAAATGAGACCCAGTACAGCTACTTTATTTGGGCGAGCATTAAACTTGTAAGATTTCTTCCTTTCATAATCACTTGGTTTTCCTTTCCACAAAGCAACACAAACACAGGACATTCTGAGTGACTCTGGTATTGCATATGCATTTGTCCACCTATCTTTGCTTCAATGATTTTGGGAATCTCATCAGTTAATTTGGTGTGTATGTCCTTACCAACATGATAATACAAAATTTCTTAATATTTCAAGGGCTTTAGCACAAATGATAATCTAGTTTACTACTCTTGCAGACTAGCTTGTTTTTCTTATTCACAGATGGTTCTTTGAAGGCAAAGCATCCTGCTTTAGTCATGCACTCTCTGTTTGCCTGACTTCAAACTCTAGGTTATCCTTGCCAGTGAAAATACATTGGGTTTTTCTTAATCTGCTTTGTCCTCAACTCTTGGCTTGCCCTCCCTCTGTCACCTTTATAATTACAGTTCTTTCAATCCCATTCTTTTCACTGTCCTCAAGCAGATGTCTAGGACTTTTAAATATGCCTTTGACATAGAACTCTATATTGCTGTTGAAAAATTAGTCTGTAAGGCTACAGTAGACATTCTTTCTTAATTTCTTTTTTGCTGAGCAGTTATTCAGATTGCTGTTTTATGGAGAATAAGCAGATTTATTAAGAAAAATACAGAATCACAGACCTTTTCTGAAGTTTGGTGAATCTATGGCCCTTTTCAACATACTGTTCCTGTTGTATTATATCTTAATTATTAAACTGATATTCATGTGAGTTGCAATTGCCAGTTGTTACTACTGAAATTCCTAAAGATTAAAATTTTTGTGTCATTTAAAAAATTATAAATATATTGATGAGGAAAGAAAACTTTTCTTTAGATTAGAAGCTGTTCAGCTGCTGGAGCTGGTAGGTGCGTTCGGTTGGGAATGAGAAGAGCTGAGTTAGATCTGCCCTGTAACTTTTGAGAAATTGTGTCTATATTCTTTTTCTTGTTTTGTCTCCCCCTCAGATTTCTTACTTTCACTTCTGTGCATCTTAGCCAGGTTTACCAGAGCACTCTGATAGAGCTAGTACTTGAGGATTTTAACTGTTTTAAGTTCCAGGGAGCAAAAGAGAGCCTTCAACCAAATAAAAAAGTTGGTCTGGTCTGTGACCAATTTCCACAGTTTAATGATGCAAATAATCACAGCAGATAAAGTAAACTCTTTATTCTCACATTATTGTCTGCAAATCTTATAGTACATGTTTGATTTTGTACTACTTGTTTTTTGTTCACCTGCCCCTGTCCTTTCTGAACTAATTGCTAGGGTAGAGTGCAACAATGACAACCTCCTTTCTGTACAATTATTGTGAATAGGAATTAGTGAAGTGAGACTGTCTGACAGAAAACCAATGGCACTCTAATCAACCTCACATACAAACAGTGTAGAGGAAAATTAGTTAAACATTCACTTCTGTTCACTAGGCCTTTTCTCAATGTTAGACCACAAATTTTTCTCAAGACTGCGTCATCAGAAGGTGGCAATACTTGAAAGAGAGCTGTGTTGGAGGATACTCACAGGACCATGATTTGCAAGCAGAGTTGCTCTTGCTGCTGCAGTAGGAGAAACAAAATGTCCTCTCATTTTCAGGAAAAATTGAGAATATGTCTATACTTTTGATAGGATTCTGATGTATGAGAAGAAATACTCTTTTTAGGGTTTGCTGTCTTATCCTCTTGAGTTAGCTGATGTGATCTATTCCATAAAACTTAAAGGATATGCTAAATAGAAAGTGCCACCATGGATACTGGCAGCAGCCTTGTGTAGTCTCCATGCACAATTTTTCATCTTTTCCTCAAAAATGTGATCTTCCAGAAAACTTCCATACCATGAGACCTCATCTTTGCTATTCAGGAATTTTATCAAGAGATAGCTATTCCATCACCTGATTGTGTCAAGAAATAAAAGAAAATTTGTGAAAACCTCAACCAAATTGGGCTTTTTGGCTCTTTTTTAGATTACTGTCTACCGATCTATGATTTTTTAAAAAACGTTTCTATGGCTGTCATATTTACTGCCTTTGTCTTCAGCCATTTATTCCAAAACTCGGCATCATTTAATAGTTCTCTGGTCTTAAGGCTGATTTAAATAATAGGTTACCCATGAGATTTTGAGCTTTAGGCACAAGTCTTAAAAAAGTATTATCTGGTTCTAGTGATCTGTTGCCAATTTCATCATCTGTTCTGAGACTTCTTTTTGATGCTGGACTAAACTACCAGGAAAACTAAGCTTTCAAATCACCTAACAAATGAAATACACAATACAATTGGAGAGAAATGACATTTCCTCAGATTCTAGTAGCAAACCAGAAAAAGGTTTTAAGACAGTAAGGTTTTTTAGGTCGTGTGTGAAGTTCTGGTTGAAAATAATTGGTGAGGTTGTGCCACACAGAAGGTAACCTTTGTACCTTGTATATACATTGAGTGCAAAACAATTTCTTCACATGCTGCTGCCAAAGAGATTGAGAAAGTGCTGGAGAAGCTTCTGATATTTTTGCAAAATCATTTCACTCTTAAGCTGATCGTATTAAGGTAATGTTCTATATAAAAGCAGTAGGACACAAAAACAAATGTGTGGCTACTCTAGCAATTAGTGTAGTGGAAAGGTGAGAACTATGAAGCCAATTTTTTTCCTAGGCAAAGATCCAGGTCCTATTCTTAAAAAATTGATTTAATCTTTCAGGTTTAAAGGGGCATATGTTTTTAAATTGCTGCTTTAGCTATTTTCTGGAGGAGGTACATGTATCATAGAAATGGAGCCTCATATGGCAGTTTCATGTCCAGTTTCATGATTTAGGGTTCAGTATAGGCAGTTCTAGTTCAATGAATTTGTTCTTTAACTTGATTGATGTCAATGAACATTCTAGAGATGAACACAGTATTTGCACTGCTTTTCTAATCAGCTATTTAAATTATAAATGCAGTTAAATTTTGGGAAGAAATCAGTATTGTTTCAGTCATGAAAGAACAAAGTACATTGAAAGCTTTCTAGGCTCATGGTGACTGCATTGGGCTTCAGAAGCAGATTATTTGTTGTTTGAGGAGGGTAAAACCAGGATCTGAAAACAGCTATGCAAGGCAGTTTGTCCCTATTATTAGCCATCTCTGAGGTGAGTTTCTTAAAACTACCAGCAACGGATCATGCTTCATTGCAATGTCAATTTCCTGACATATAAAGAGTGTGTATTATGCCTGAAAGATATGTCACTGTGTAACTCATTTAAGTGAGTATCTAATAAGAAGAAAAATTTTAAAAATTACTGACAGAATTTGACTTCGTGAAATGCAAAGTACAGCATTCTGTTCTGCATGTAATGTATTATTTCACGCCTACTCTTTATCTCTCTTCTTTTTTTTTTATTCTTTAAATATATGTACCTTCAGTTTGCTGAAAAATTTCAGGAGTTCAAAGAAGCTGCACGAATAGCAAAGGAAAAATCCCATGAAAAGATGGAGCTAACAAGTACACCCTCTCAAGTGAGTCTTATTGCCTGATTCAAGCACCATACTTCTTGTCTGTGCTACTTACTGTATTGTTCCTTACATACATATGTATTAAAAATTAAGAGGCAATTTCTCAGTTACTGTGAATCCTCTCATTGGTCAGCAAGAGTGTCAAGAAGTCTTAAAAATACTTTTAACATTTACTGCACACAAGTCAAAAGGACTTGCTTTAAAATAAAATTTGGTACTTTTTAAATTCCTTTTCCTTTATTTCAGCTTTCCCAAGAAAATAAATAAACATGGTTATGTAAATGAATGATACTAAATGCTTTTTGTTCTATTTCCTATTGTATCCACAAAACTTCTAGTGATGCACTGTGAATAACTTTTATAGAACAATCATTGCACCAAAAATAAAGGTTAAAACAGCAAACTATTTTTATTTATTTCCTTCTGTGTAGTTTTCTCCTGTGAGATGTGTTGAAGGAAGACAATAGATTCACAGGCTGGTTCTGGAGTTTTTTTACAGTTACCTGTGATGTACAGGAAGACTTTAAAACATGAACAGAGTTAATCTAAGCATAATTGGAGCATTGGTTATTATATTAATATTTACATTATGGCTAAAATTAATTATGAATACTTTGAATTTGCTTTGAAAAGAGAAATTCCTTGAGGCTTCTATGCCTCATCTCTCTTGTATTCTCCCTGCCCAAGATTTTTGATTCAGGTAGCTATTTGCTTTTTTTAAGCAGTGGTGAAGACAAAGGCAATTCCTTCTCTTGGAGATGCAACAGCTTTAAAATTACAGCAGGGATTCCTGAGTTCAGTAGACTGAACCTTTTTTCTGGGGAATATTTTCATTGAATCAGTGTATCTCCAGTGCTTTTTACTGTAATAGCCTCCTGCTCTTTGATGGAGTAAGGATGGCGGGTAGTTTGCAGCCTGCTGCACAAATAGTTTTATTGCTACCAGAAAGCTACCTCTGATGTCCTACCAAGAGGAGTCAGAGGAAATCAGAACATACACAATGAGCAAGTCTCATGTTGTTTTCCCAGTAGGCATTTTGCCCAAACACTAGGCTGGCTTTTGCTGTTAATGGGAAACGCTTGCTCCACTGAAATGGAAAAAAAATAAGACAGAGAGTTTTATGAGTTTACTGTCTCTAAATTTCTGATAAATTCCACAGGGACGATGGAAGTATGTATTTCAATATTATACACTTGTCAATAATATACCCTTGACTTTAGGAACAGTGAAGTGCTTCATCCAGGCTTCTAGTTACTTGATGTTATAGGTAAAAAAAAATTATTATGCTTCTCTTTTGACACATTGATTAATATTTTGGATGCAGAAGTTAAATCTGACACTGTCATGTGGAGTGACTTATTACGTGGTTTGGACGTAAATTTGAGCTATTCACTCACAGACAAGATGCTTTTGTCTTGCAGTTCATCAGGGTTAAAGCTTTCTCTTAAACTGTGTGAAATATTGATGTGGTTCATTTTCCTGTACAGAGTTCTTTTTACAGTTGAAACCTAACATTTTATACTGTAGGCAGTTACAGAAATGTTATTCTGAATGATTCTATAATGCCTGTTGAGGGCTGCAATTTTATTATCTCACGCTTAAGAATAATTTCCCATTCAGGCCTTACTTTTCTTCTCTTGGCTTTTGGCTGTATTGATAAGCTACTGTATTATTCTGAGTAATACAGTTAGTGCAAGTGCTGACACATGAGCATAGTAGTCTTCACAGGCTAGTTCCCTAGAGAGAAAGGAATCAAACCAACAACTTCTGAGTTTAGAACAGGTAAGAAGTGATGGCATCATGGCAAACTCCAGCCTTTCTGTGGTACTGGGCTGATTCAGTTGGATTTATGACTGGGAAGAGGATGGGTGGGAAGGGAGGAAGGTGGGACTGTAGAGACATTTGAAAGAGCACCTGCTCTCATTTGTGTCATCTGCAAAAAGGTGGCTGCAAGGCAAACAATTCAGTTGTCTTTCTGAATCATTTTATAGCTTGTCTTTCCCTTTTGTGTAGTGATCCATTGCAGAGGGGGAGAGTGAAAGAGGAGGGAGATATTTTTAGTGGTCAGTAAACATGTTGCAAGAACCTGGCTTTTTAAATGGAGCTTTGACAGCGTTGACAGGAAGGGCATTGGGAGGTGTATGAACTCTGTAATGGTAACTCAGTTATCTAAGAGGATCAGTCCCTTTGCTGTCTTGGACACATAGATATCTTTCTGTGTTAAATTAGTAACAAATAGAAAAAAACTGCATATCAAAACTGGAAAATATATACATCAAGCTTAAAACTTAAATAGAATGTTTTATTTCTCTTGGTACAGCTTTAAAAAAAATGTACATAATTCAAGTATTGGATATGGTACATTTCCCACCCCCTCTACTAAAATTCTAAAAGAGTAAAAGTACACTTTTCTGCCTCAGTATACAGACTGAATGTTTAGGAAATATCTCTACAACTAATGTAACAGAACATTGCACAAGACATTTGCTGTTTCACTGTGGCTTGATGCAAGCCTGAAAATACATCTGCTACACGTGAGTTTCAATTCTGAATGCCATGCAAAAACTTGGGAAACTGCAGAGAGATAGAAATCAAGATACAACAGAAAAAATACATCAGAAATTGGGTGTGCATTTGTAGTTCAAATATTTAGCAGACTCTAGCAATGTTAAAACTTGAGAGCAATTTTGCCTAAAGTCTACTGAAGTTAGATTGGTTCCATCAGGTGTTACGTGCTTTAATAAAGTGTTGCTCCTATAAAGTGCCTCAATGGCCAGGAAGTAGATGTTCCCTAGATTTTTTTGATATTTTGTTTCATTGATGGAATATGTTCTTCAGATTTTTTTTTTTTTTAGTGTGTGAAACACATGGTAAAGGGAAAACCTTACATAGCCTAATTTGCAGTTACTTAATAGCAGGAGTTCCTTTTCCCCTAAGCAATGATGTTGCTAATTTTAAACTCTTCATTCTCCCTGTTTCTTTAATACTCCCTGTTCTCCACCTGTCTACCAGCAGGCTTTACTTTAATTTCCCAGAATATCAGATAATAGATAAAATCACCATGTACCTTTAACTGTAAGGAGAACTTCACTTATTCAGAGAAAGACAGTGGCCTGGACTACCAAATTAGAAGAGAGATGCTCCTTTTTATATGTAAGTCCATTGAGTGCACTGGGCTTTCTTGAGATGAAGAGTAACACGTCGTTTCTGTGTCAGAGAACCTGTACTTTTAAGCCATCTGTATGAAGACAGATTCATATAATAGTACACAATATATCTATATCTGGAATATCTGGAGGCTTTGGTCTAGAAAGAAGTTGCCTATTTCAGGACTTCTAAGACCACCTATGTGCGTAACTACACCATCTGGTGTCCACTTAACTGAGCCTTAGGTAATAAAAATTTGCAATTTTCTTACCATGTTTATATAAAACTGAAATACTGGCTCCCCAGCTCTGACACCTTCTATTTCCCAGATCCATATGGGGAATAATTTTGGTCTTGCCATAAACTCATGGATCTTGCAATGGCAAACTACCCATGGTCTGTTCTCAGTTAGAAGCTTCCCCATGCACATACACTTAGATCTGGAGTTCACTGAGCTGCATGAAGCAATAGCCTGATAATTGTATCCACCTGCCTGCACCCTTTAAAAAAAAAATAAATTGAAAGTAACCTTAATTAGGTTTAAGTACAGAACCAAATAGAGCAGTTTGTACAGTTTGCAGTTGTACCTCATCAGTCTTGAGAGGTTTCACCCCAATCAGTTGGCATCTGAACCTCAGTTCTTTTTTTCTAAGGATGACGGTACTCTGATAGTTTTTTGACCATGGTCATTTCAGATTAAGACCTTCTTTGGTTTCTGAAATTGTGGGGTGGGGTAATTTAATCAAAATAGTCTTGTCTGTGATGCTGAGCCCTTCCTGTGCAAACTATTAGGAATAACTATTACCTGAAAAGTTTTACAATCACATAATTTTTAGTGCAGAAAATGATTGGTTTTGGCAAAACAATCCTGGTTTATACTTTTTTGTCTTTTTTCTCTGTAGTAGTACAAAATTTACTTAGAGCTTGTGAAAAAGTTCTGGGATGTTATATGAATTTCTGCAACAAATATTGCAGCAAACACTTCATACATGTTAAGGTGACAGTAGCCAGCAGACTTTTGCCATTGCCAGCTAGTGAAGAGAGGCACTATGGAGAATAGCTATGCCAGGGAGGTGCATGGAATCCATGCTGAGATGACAATATAATACTCAATAACTCAGCATGCTGGACTTGTTTTTGTTTGTTCATGATTTTAGAACTACTGACTTCTTTTTTTTCTGTTCCTTATTGTTATCACTAAAAGGTGGTTTGATCCATGCTGTAATGTCTCCCTGTTTTACTTTAAAGACTCTTCTGTAAGTGTGTGTGGGGTTTTTTTTAAGATGTTGAAATTTGAGATGTCTTTTCATGAATACCCCACTATTATATTTAATTTAAATACTAAATACCACAATGTCATCCCCAATTTTGTAAAATCTGGAGTGGATATGTGAAGTTACAATGGTATGCAATAAAAACTTCTTTACAGATGCACATCTCACAAAATATTTCTAAAACACTTTGATTCCTCTGATTAATATAAAATAGGAACACATTATTTGTAAATATTTTTGAAAACTCTTTTCAGTGTAAGTGCCTTTTCTATTATATTTGGTGGTTTGTTCATAGTCAGGTCCATTAGAGTTGTCTGCAAATAAATTACTTATCAGGCAGGAGTAGTTGTGAATATGTGAAAGCACTGATTAACCTTTACTTTTTGTGGAAGAGAAACACACTAGAAACTGATGTTTCTTGTGTTCATGAATTTGGAGGCTACGATCCTTTAGCTATTACATAGACTGGGATGTTTTTCTGCCTTAATTTTTGTTACTTGAATTTCATTCGTATTAGAAGTCTATGGAAGTAAATTACTGAAAAATAAGCCTAGATGGAACTTGTACTTTTTTTTTCTTCTATTGAAATAATTTTTGTGCATTCCCATTTAAAACATTTTAATAAGTAGACTGATTTTATGTATCTAGTATTAGTATTGCAGGAATTTTATCATAAAGACACAAGCTATGCAGATTTTTTTAGACTGTGATGTGTAATTTTTTATAATACATAATGTAGTTTGAGAAGAAGAACAAAGAGAAGAAAAACCTTTACATCCAGAAAATCTTTCATTTATTACCAATGGAAACTGTCTATCTTATTGGATGGTAATAGTAATAACAATAATATTAATAATAGTAGTACTAGTAGAAGACAAAACCATGCCATTCATATAGAATAATTTATTTGCCTCTTTATATTGTCATCTCTCTTCTTTTTCATACTTAAATGTACACACAAGCATACATGCTGGTGTGATGAAGGATAAAGACCATAGCAGTGCCTTCTGCTGGGAGGCAACCATTAAGTTCTTCAGGTGTCCAGTTGCATAGCCATAGCTATGGGTACACCTGACTGTAACTGGAATATTCTCCTTCCCAGATAATACCATGGCCAGCAAGAGCTAGGTCAGACTAACATGCCTATGAATTTTTTTGGCTGTACTTTGCTGAGCAAGTGTTCTTTACAGATGGCTCATAGGTAAAACTGGGAACACACCACAAATAGACCTCCCACTGTTCATTTTGGTTAATAAACAGCACAGAAGCTAGATTTTGAAACAAATACCAGAAGTGTTTGTTTTGCTGCATTAGGATGCAAAGTATGAGACAAGAATTCTGAGTGTCAAGAGCCACCCACCATGTATCAGAATAAGGGTGGAAAGTAGTTCCAGGTAAGAGAGAGGTCTATAATAAGTGGAAGGTAGGATCTTATAAAGAATTCGTAGGCCACTTGTGTTTTGTACAAGATAATGTGAATCTTTTGGTAATATACCTCCATATGAAATATACATGATGAAATGTGACCATGAGGGATGCTGGAAATCTGAACTCTATATTACTACTAACTAAAATCTGTGTATCGTTTGAGAACGAATGTTAGTGCTTTTATGTACATAACCTTTCTGGGCAGGTCAGTTTGTAACTTCAACGTATTGTTTGTTTCACTGAAGGAATCAGCTGGAGGGGATATCCAGTCTCCCTTAACTCCGGAGAGCATTAACGGGACCGATGATGAGCGGGCGATGCCGGAGGTGACGCAGAACTCAGAACCAAGGGCTGAACCAACACAGAACGCATTGCCATTTACCCATAGGTACAGATTCCATTCCCACATCCTGATAAAGTGATGACTATCTCCTTCCTTGTTAAAGGGACCTTCTCCCGTGTTGTTTGGGGAAACAAAGCAAACCCGCTTCTCACCCCCAAAAAATGGACTCACTTTTTGATTTATAATATTTTTTCTCCTTAAAAAAACAAAAACAAAAACAAACTTATGAAAAAATCTCATGGAATAAGATTTGGGGGAATGTTATAGTTTAATCAGCCCTTGAACACTGGTTAGTGTAGGTGTCCCTTTAACAGGAATCAATATTTCAATGTGTGAGCTCTTAGTGAAATTACCTGCTTTGTAGAATATTCCAATTAAATGATTTTTGTACACATTCTTTAAATGGCTGATGGGACTGGATGTCAACCTTTCCTTGACAAGTTCTTGGAAGAAAAGGGACTTTTACAGCATTTTTGAATTATGAAGTTTAAAGCAGGCTTTAATTGAACACTTCTCTGACAGTTGTAAAATTTTTCAATTTTTTTAAAAAATGCGAGAGAAGTGCAGCTCTGCTTCAAACTGAATTTTAGTTTTTTGCACTAGGAATGCTGTGCTCTGTTCTTTAAGAAAGGTAGGACTTCTTATTTAATTATACAAGTGACAAATGGATATATCTTGCCTATTAGAAGTAATTGTAAAGGAGTCACTCTCAATAAAACACATAATTTAATGGCACCATGGAGAGTGAGTGAAACATTTAATAAAGTTAGAACACAGCTAGTAATACTAGATTTATTTTTTAAGCATTGTATAATTCAGCCTAAGTAGAGTTTAAGAGCTCTTGCTCAAAATTTGGGGGATATCAACACATAAGATATGTAATGCAATTCAAAGTGAGCACAAGTGAAACCAAAATTGTGCAGAACATCTCAGTTTTTGTAAAAGAATAATACTGTTAAGCATCTGGAAAAAAAAATAATATGCATTTTTCAAATGAGGAAAACACTCTTATGCTATTTTTTTTAACAGAGTGATTGTGTTTATTTTTATACTGTCACCAGTGCATGTATAATATGTTTCAGAAGAAATGGTGCATTGTGAGAATGCTATGTGCATGGTGAAGGAGTATTGCAAATGTTGCAGATCTATCCCTGTTCTGTAACAAGTTTGTTTAAACTGTGTGAGTATCGAAACTTGCTATCAATATTTTTGTGAAAAGGAGTTGTGATAAAGTCCACACACGAATAGTATGGTTTGTTCTTTTAAAAAAATGATAGTTTGAAGATATTCCCTCTGGTTCTGCATATGTAAATATGTTTTCTGGTATGCCAATGTAGTAACTAAGTTTGGTCTCCATTGAGCATTACTGAAGACACTTTGAAAACTTTGTTGTCACTTTTAATGATGTAGAATAGAGTTTACAAACCTTTTACATGCATTGCATTTTTCTGTCTACTTAATGTATGCAGTGTGAGTGCCTAGTTTTAGGTTTTTGTCCTGTTAGATACCAGTAGCTAGAATTAATCTTCCAAGAATAACTCTGCATTTTGAGGTTTACTTCTTGTTCATTTACAAAAGACCAGTGTCTTGTTAATGGCAGCTTCAAATTTGTTAGTGTTCTATTTCTGAAGAAAACCTAAGTTTATAAACCTCTTTGAAATAAAGTAAATTTTGGAATAGGTAAGAATTTTATTATAAATAAATAAGTATTATTTATTTATTTATTTATTATAAATAAATAAAGATGCATGAAGCACATGCACGAAAAGATGGAAAGTGAAGCCTCCAGGACTGTGTTAATCCTGGTTAAATGGGCAAGTTTTTGTAGAGGGTTTTCATAATAATAAATTGGCAACTAGGTAGACATGCCTAGCTGCTCGTGCTGTCTAAAAGGATGCTCTCTGCAGGCAGTTTGCTTGCCCTGATTTACACAGAAAAAAACCCTAAAACCTTATGTCCCAATTAGTGGAGACTACCTGGAACTTCTCATGTGGCAGGAGTACAGAAAAGAATTGTGCTTCCCCTTGTTCCCTGCCTTTCTGGTGAGGTGGTGTGTATGTAACACTCCACGTGTGATGGAGAAGAGTTGCTGAACTGAGCCCTTTCCTTGTGCACCCTGGTAACTTCTGCTGGTCCTGAGCCTTTTCCTTCTGCATCCTACATTTCAGCAAAAGTAGAGTTTAGTCAGCACTTCTGGGTGAGGAGGGTAATGCTGCTGCAAGGGCATTTGAGTGTCGTCTTGTTTGTGGCATTTCTTTTCACTTATTTGCCTTTAGTCCTGAAACTGCTGATCAATCTCTAGGTGCTTTTCAGAAGAGAAGGCACTGTGGATTTCCCTGCATTGAGTTTAGCTGTGGGGCACATGAGAGTCACTCAGACCAGTTTATACTGCACTGAAATAACACTACCATAGCAAGTTCATTCATTCATTCAATAAATGGGAAAGTTCCATTCTGCTCTGGCATTAACAGTAGATATTTATTGTGTGAAGAATGAAAAGGAGTGGTCCCCAGTGTGTGTTGGAGCACACGGGGGCAGGCGTGGGGTGGCACAGAAGGAGCCCTGGCAGTCTTGAGGCAAATGTTGTAGCTTGGTGTGCAGGATGAGGTGAGCAGGAGCTCTGTGTGGCAGCAGTGGCTGCACAGGTGAGAGCTGTGGGTGCCAAGAGGGTCCTCAAGCACAGCAGAGCCAGGTGCCTCTGGCAGCAGAGAGGGAGGAGTACAGGTTTGAAGGGGGCTGGTGTCAAAACAGTGATTCACATAAGGGGTTTTGTGTCCTTGTATGAACTGGAAATCTGACAGGAGTGGAAAAGATCAGAAATTACAGGTGTGAAGGTCGTGCTTTAGTTTATATCCTACTGTCATTAAAAATGACTGCTTGTCATTTTTAATATGCACACCTGGAAGATGCTCAGTTAGTTTTGTTATAACATGTCTTTGCTGGCCAGATATGTTTTCTTCTGGCCCTTAGGTCTTAGTATAAGTAGCTGAGTTTATTTATTTCGGCAGCATAAGTGTAGACTACTTTTGTATTAATAATTATTTTCTGACCTCAAAAATCAGCATTACTCGAGTCACCAGAGTTGTACTTGAACTCAAATGTCTTGTTATTTCAGTAAATAGTTGTAAGAAGTGAAATTAACACTCTCCAGAATATGTCTAAAATTCCATTAATATTCCTTGAGCATTGCAGTGCTGAAGTCTAGTTGCTTCAATTTTATTCTCATCTGGAAAGTCCTAAAGCTCTTCACAAGCAGTGTAACTCAGATCAACTGCTTGAGAGATAGGTGTACTAAACAGTTACAAGTCTTGCACTGAAGATAAATTCCTGTAATTAAATATCTTGCCTTTTTAAAGCTATGTATGATGATTAATAGTGAACTATTAAGTAATATTACTGTGAACTCCCACACCCTATAACATACTATAGACTGAGCACTGCTGTCATGGGTATGTGTTGCCAGAACAAGTGAAGTAAAATGTAGGCTAAGGAATGGCATTAAAATTTTTAAAAGTCTTGTCTGCAACATGGATCAATTCTTTTCTGAACAACAGCTAGTCCGAGAAGACTTTTTTCTAGCAAAATCTAGGTAATCAAATCTAACATTTAAATGAAGACTAAAAAATATACATATTTTTGCTCTATGTTCATATTTCTGTTCCTAAGTAAAATCTAGTTTCCTCAGATTTATTTCCTGTTTAAAAATATTTTCCACATTCTTCAAGTTGTGTTTTTCTTGTCTTTTTCTCCAACTGAAAGCTGTTGATTGTAAAGTAGAGTTTGGAGAGAAAAAAAATTGCTAAAAAATTCTGACTACTGACTGACTTTTAAAGTTTTCACATGACCAGGAATTGCCTACTATGCACCATGAGGATTAAAACTATTCAGTTTTAATATTTGAATTACATTCTAAGACTGAATAGTGTATCTGGTGAACTTCGCAAGTGCTGCTTTTTGATAACTGTCGAACTTGCTCTTTCACTCTTGAAGGGAACACATTTGCTTATAACAAGCTTTATTCCATTTTTGACACCTTAAGAAGCTGATAAAACACATTTTCAGAAGGAAAATATAAGTGGATTCTTCTGGGACAATCTTTGAAAGTCTTCAATTTCCTGTCAACCGTGACTTGTACCTGTTACCTCATTTTATTTTGTAATACATAACCTTGGAATTTCTATTGCATAATGTTTTGATCAGACAATATATTATAATGTGTGTGTTTGTTGCTTGTTAGTTAAAACTCCTATTTTTGTATTCAAGTTTTTATTAGGGAATTTGGACTCATTGCCTTAGTGAAAATGGATTTAATTCAAATGATGCTTATATCTTAGATATGTTGTTGTCTAGATAGATTATCATTTAATAATGCTGCATGTAAATCCAATGCTGTACAACAAAGAAAAACCAAAAAGTCTTGCTGCTAGGTTATGCTCTTTCTCTGAGTTTTCATTAAAAGTTGTATATAGAAATCTCTTCAGTAGATTTTTTCACTGTGTGTATTAAAACTACTCACTTCTACAAGCTTAAATATTGTAGTTGTGTTATAGTACAGATATATATTTTGTGAATCAGGCAGAACTGTTGGTTTTAAGGAAAATCCTTGAGTTAATAATTATTGAGGTGTTTTATAATTGAAATTTAAACTCAAATCCTAGTATTTAGATGTTTATTATGGAGTTACGCTTCCTTATCAGGTAGTCCTGGGGTGCATATTGCTTTTTTAAAAATTCTTGGGTTTGAATGTTATTTAACCTGGTCAGAGGATAATTTATTGTTGTGAGGAAGCTCACAGTCTCTCTAATCAAAGCTCCTGCTCAAAGAACAGCTATGAGATGAGATCAAGCTGCTCTAAACTTTATCCACTTGGGTTTTGATAGCTTTCTGGAATGGAAAAGGGTAAGATCAGGCATTTTTGAAAGGTTTCTATGTAACATAAACCGCAGCAACTTCACATTGCACAGTACTATAGTGCAGTGTGACATTTTAGGGCACACAAGAGGAATTCTGCAAAATTCAATTGCTCTGTTGAACAAGATTATTATTTCCTGTGTCACAGTCAGAGAATAAATTCAGAGGTGATATTTTCCAGCTGTCAGTGTAAGCAAAGAACTGGTTAATATAGAAACTTAGACCTAGATCTGACTTGCCCTCAACCAACATTTTTTGATGTTGTGAGGCCAGCTGTACCGTTCTTCCAGCCTCTTGTGCTCCACTGGCATGGGCCTGGTGCTCCCCCTCCTTCCCTGACCCAATTCCTGCTGCTTCCCAAACTCCTGTGTTTTTGCCTAAGCTGCTGGAATCTAGCTCAAGTAGGGTCTCCTTCAAAATAAAAGTTGCTGCTAGGGAATTAGTAATTTGAAAGGAAGGTCTCACATTGTGTTTGTATAATTATTCTTTTTATGTCTGACTTCCCTGATCTTGGCAATTTCTGATGATTCTTTAAGATATCTTTGAAATACATAATAAACCATTTTCTGAAGATATCTCTAGTTCTGGAAGGAGAGGAAGAATGTCCATGTTGTATGTGTTGCTTAACTCTTCAAAATTAAGAAACTCTGGAACTAACAGAGCTAATTTTAATAGCTGGGGAAATAGGTGAAAGCAAAATACTAAAAATAATCTAACGCTTAAGAGAGTCATTTCAACATCTCCCTTGTGCACCTAGACATGTTCTTATTTAGGATACGTGAATTGCTTACTTCCTGAGGTTTATTTAGTGAGAACTCCAAGAGAATGATGTAAATTATATGAGCTGGGTGTCTGAAATCAGATGATATAAATACCATCCTCAGGGACAAGAAAGCGTTCTTGAAACATACCTGTCAAGTACATTCTTAGAGGAGGAATATAATATCCTTATGCAATTTATACATTAAAAAAACCCCAAAGCAACAAAACCAGCCAAAACCATACTGCTTTTACTATGTGAATTTCCTCCCTTTAATCACATACATAAGAGAAAAAAACCTAAACAGGTAAAACCAAAAGAAAATGATCTTACTTAAGGAATGAAATTCTATTTTAAAAGTAAATCCATTGGGTCCAACCTATTCAAAGGACAGACAGCATTAAAGACTGTTATTACTTCAGCAACTGTAAACTTTGGCTTTGTGAATTGGGATACATGATACTTAACACTAAATCTGATTCAGTAGGACAAGTGGCTTGGGTTAGATTTTTTTGTTGCACCCATTATTTAATAATCATTACTTTTGTTAATATCCTCAAGCATACAATTTTGGAACTACATTAATTCATTTTAGGAATCTACTCTTAAGCATGAAGTCACCTGTTTTTGTCATTTTGAGGCAATAGTGGAGGAGCTACTCTCTTTATTCTAGATTTTCCAAGTAATTTACTTGAATAACAAGCTTTTTCTATTGTGCGTTTTAATACCAGAGTGAATACTTGTTTAAATTTGTGAGCAATGTCTGTGGAGTTTGTACATGGTATGATTTGTACATATGTTATTTAAAATCTGATGGCTTTTGAGTTGTAAATTTAAGCATGCCATCCTCTTTTCAAAAAGCATTATTAAAACTGTAGTTTCAGAAGATGTTATGTAGCCAGTTGATACCTCATGTCTTCTTTACTACTCCTCCCATCAATGTTTTTGATATTGTTTATAGTGTCATTATAGAAAACCTTTAAACCAGTAAGAAGGGATTAGGTGTAAGGATTAGGATTAAGGGAACTGGAGCACCTTCTTTATGAAGACAGACTGAGAAAGTTCTGGCTGTTGAACCTAGGGAAGAGAAGGTTGTGTGGGGGACCTCATGGTGTAGCCTTCCAGTATCTGAAAGAGCCTGCAAGGAAGCCAGAGAGGGACTGTTCATCAGGAACTGTAGTGATAGGACAAGGAGTAGTGGGTACAAATTGAAAGGCGCAAAATCAGATTAGACATTAAGAAAAAATTATTTCCTTTGCGTCTGGTGAGGGGAGTCTGGAGCCCAGGCTGCCCAGGGAGGTTGATGTCCCACCCCTGTCAGTGTTCAAAGCCAGGTTGGACAAGGCCTTAAGCAACCTGGTCTAATGGGAGGTATCCTTGCAAATGGTATGGGGGGTTGGGACTGGATGATCCAACTCTTAGCATTCTGTGATTTTATGATATTATAAACTGCAAACTGAACTGTCCTGAGGCACCATGAAGTAGACCAAAGTTGATAATATATTAGAGATCTCTTTGAGTTGTCTTTTAAAATTTTTTTCCAAGACTGAAAATTGTTGTTAGTATCAAAGGGAACAGATACACCAAAAGAAATGCTGTCTCGACACACTATTGTGTATCAACACACTATTCTCCAAGAAAGCAAACAAAAAACTTTGAGAGGAAATAGTAACTTCATAGAATTGCTTTTCATTTTAAACTCATCTGCGGAAAGACTTAGCACTCTGAAACTATAAATGTCATACTTTCTTTGCATTCAAAACTTGACTGCATACTTAACCATTTTTCAGCCTCCCATTAAAGAAACAAAACCAGAAAGCCAATAATACCTGAAGTTGCCAGGGAAGAAAAAGCCAAAACAAGAACATAGCTGTTGATCTTCCCAAGTCTCAGTGGGTTTTGCAGAAGTCTTGACCTTGAAAAGAGAAGCCTTTTTAAAAAAGAAAGGGGGAGGGGATGTTTTGCAGGACAAACACATTTTTCACCCAGTCTGATCACTCAAACATCACAGTTTCCTCCTCATTGGCTAGGAAAGGAGATACATGAAAGTATTTCAAGAGCAATATAACATGAACTACCCATGCCTGTAAATTCCGCCTAGGATTAATTCTTGATGAGAAAGCTGGGGACTTTCTTTAGAACCTGAAATTTGGACTATTTGTAATGAGACTTTCTTATGGCAGTATGTTCTGCAGGTAAGAGTATCACAGTTTGCACCCGTCTGCACACACATATTTGCCTTGCCAAAGAGACCCCTTTAGTGCCCCATCTTATGGCTCAACAGTGTACTCAGAAGTGTATGTTAGAAAAGGACTCCTAGCAGCTGGTGTGTAGCTACTTCATTTCAAATGCAAGACTTAGTCCCCTTACCTTTGCCAGCACAAAATACAACGCTTATGCAACCATCTACATGGGAATGCAAATGCTAAAGAAATGTTTTCAGACTTATTCATTTACTGTTTCCTGTCTCTAAATTGACTCTCTCATTATGATGTGTTTCTGTGAAACGCAAGAATAATCTGGTCTTGGGTTTCAGGGTAGATAATCCCATCCACGTAGAATTTATTGAAAAGGTTATACAATTTTAGAGAAAAGAAACTAAAGAGAATTGAAGATTTGTGCATAACAATCTCTATCACTATCTTATTTTGATTCTTGTGTATTATACTCATCCCAATGTTCATGTCATGTTAACTTTTTTTTTAGTAAAATCAGATACACTTGTGCAATTTACAGTCAGTAGTCATGGGAGAATGCCTCTGTCATATGCCTTTGTGAAGGAAATTCAAGTGTTGCTAAAGAGCTTTGAGTTCAAAGTCCACGAGCTCCAAACGTCTTTAAAAAAACTTCAGCAAGAGGAAATTTGGCTTTTTGTCAGTTTTTGATATTAAAATATGTTCCAACTCCTAGCAACAACGTAGTTTCAAAATACAGCTTTAAAGCTTTCTCCTTTTAAGTCTATATAAACCTGCACCCCCAAGCCATACTTTCTTGAATATTTATGAAGAGTATGTTTTTAATGAGGAAACATCTCCAGCTGTTCAGGTGATCGAGTATTTGAATATCTTCACCCAGATGTTTTACAGTGAGGGTGGTGAGGCACTGGAACAGCCTGCCTGAGAAGTCATAGATGCCCCATCCCTGAAAGCATTTGTGGACAGGTTGGATGGGGCTCTGAGCAACCTGGTCTAGTGGAAGATGACCCTGCCTATGGCAGGCAGGTTGGAGCTAGGTGACCATTGAGGTCTCTTCCAACCCAAACCATTCTGTGATTCTATGATAAAACAAATCAAACAAGCTTGAATCTTTCAGTTAGAGGCTCTTTTCAACTCTAGGGTCTTTACATTTTCAAGTCACTTGGCCCCTCTACCCTGCACCAGGTGTTGTGTCTGTTTTGCCTGCTCCTATGTTGTTCTGAAACTTCCCTGTGTTGCTATTCCTTATCTGTCTGATTTATTTCAAGAGAAAGAGTGTATGTCACACTTTTTAGGCCGTGGAGCCAAACTGAGTAGAAAACTTGAAGAAAGTATTTTTCAAAAGAGGGAGAGGATGAGAAAAAAAGCCTGTAGCTGAGTACACTTTTTAGCAAAAGTGAAGCTTCATTGGATGGATATATCAGTATAGATCTTTTTTACTGATACCAACAAGTTACTCTGCCTCCTGAGTTCTTTGAGGTGTAGTGGTGGATCATGGGATACGTGCACACCTCATATAAGAGGCTGCACATATAGATAGACATCTGCTTCTGAACTTCTATGTATACTGTGTGATTATAGTTTCACTGCCATCCAGTAGGCCTGATGATAAACAACTATAATGGCAATGATAAAGAAAGACTAATTAATTCCTATTCTTGAAACGGTGTAGAACTCATTTTTCTCAAGCTTCCAAGCAGAAAATAAATAAATGGAACTTCATCCTTGAACATCTCTTGTTAAAGATGAAGTGACCAGTTTAGTCTATGGATTTTTATATTCCTTTCAGAATTTGCTGTATTACTCTCTTCCTATCTGCCCTCTTTCCTTGGACAAGAGATACATTCTGAAAACAGAAAGGGGATGGCTAGCACCATCTTCTGCAAGTATTTTAAGCTCAAGAGTCAATCTTTCATTTCATTTGTGATGTCATTTATGAGAATAGTATTAGATATATGATAGGGCAATTTACATTACATCTGACCAGAGTTACAAGATGCCAAACATCTTCAGTCAAAAAACATTTCCACTTTGAGTCTTGGTGAAGTGTTGACTGTGGATTCCCCTGAAACACACGGCATACATTCTTTTATCCATGAGCTTTGCCATTTATAAAGTGCTTAGATGGTGTTTATGAAGCCCATATGGACTTCAAATGAGCTAATTTTAGTCAATTAGAGACCTCAATGCTAGACGATTAGCATGAAAGTCAAAAGCAATGAGAGCTGGCAAGAGTTGCTTAAGCTATGAATTTATTCTTGTGGAAGATACGAGGTAGAAGTGCTGCCATACCAAATTCTGCTTGAGTTAAGAGAAGGCAGAAATGGTGTGTGAATTCAGGAGATGTGAATGCAGCTCCTGTTCCTTTGCTACACTTCTGATGCCAGAGTAAATCTGCAGAATTGACAACTGTACCTTGAGCTGGTACAGGCTCCTCCAGCAATTACACAGAATGGGCAGGATGGGATAGAGTTGCAACAAAGAACAATTCTGTCCCTGGAATATTTTTCATTCACAGGCACATGTGTCTTAGAGCTAGCTTTGTTGTGCCTTTTGACATCACCAGTTCAGAGCCAACGTACAGTTGTCTGTGTGGTGTGAACAGATCATGTTAATGAAGCCACTTGCTGGTTTTAGATATTTATTTATAGGATTCAGTCAAATGGATTACCTCTGCCCACTTCATGAAAGAATGCATATATAAAAGCTAGAGTTCATCAAAGAAGAGAAAAACAGTTTAGAAAACTCTCTACATTAAAAGAGTACTAACGTAGTGTATTTTTAAGATGGAATATTTCTTGTTTAAATTATTCACTTATACAAAAAATAGCTTTCATCTAAGTTATTTTTCTAGAATTTTTCTGGAATTCGTAAAACTTTGTGTGTGTGTATGTGTGTGTGTATATGTATGTATGTAAAAAAGACGTATATATTCTTTGAGGAGTCATTTTGTGTCCCTGCAAGACCAATGGACCAAGGACCAGAAGCTCTTAATTTTTACATGAAGTTAAAAGCTTAGTTTGAAGTCCAAGGCAAAAGATCCATGTTGTTTTACTTGTATGATACTTTATAAGTGTCTTGGTTTCATCAAATTAATCAAGATTGCTAAAGATTTTCCCCTTTTTTAGTGAAAGGTTAAGGTAGTAATTCCCTTGGAGGGTGTTGTGGCCTGAATTCTCTGATGGAGAACCAGCAAATTTGACATGTGACAATGAAGGAAAAAAAAATCACCTGAGGGGCTTCCATAGTGCCTGATGCCTTTCCTCCTAGACGGGCACCTAAGGCTGGCTGGATGAAGTGCCATATGGGGATACTTAACCTCTCTTAGCTTTTGAACATTTAAACCTGCTGAAGATAGGTCTCATCCACTAAACCCTCCTTCCCAGATACAGCTTTCTGTTTTCTATGGAAGCAGCATAGTGTGATGTTCCCTGGGGTTGCAGTCACCCTGCTATGGCTCCCCAATGGACTGTTTCAATTACTCTCCCTACTGTCCAGCTCAAGGTTCCTGTCCAGATAGTGTAAGCCCCAAGACTGGAGTAAAAACCTCATTGATCAAAGCACCCAAAGCTGCTTTCCTCTAAGCAATTTCAGGATGTGTCTAAATATGCAAACAGCATTCAGTCTGTACCTGAACAAGTAGTTTGATTAAATGTAATTGTGTCATATTAATTTTCTGTCACATTGTAGTAGGCAGACCCCTTGAAGTGGGACATAATAGTGTGAGCCTTGTTCTGGCAGACATGGGTGAAGGCTAGGAGCAGGCACACATAAACACAACTATTTTGTCCATCAAGATTGTGTACTTAATGTATTATATTTTGAGGTTAAGAGTATTTCACACTGACACCAAACAGCCATTGAGTTTTGTCTGTAATGAATTGTGTTGGCACAAATCAGCAATGAACTAGAATATAAGAGAGTTTTTTAATCAGCTCTTAAGCCATTTGGCAAATGAAGCTAGAGCTGTGTGAATGTGCTGAAATAAAATGTCTGGAATGTCCAGAACTCTGTTTTCTCAAGTACACAATAATAAAGCATTATGAGTGGTCCATATCTCGTGATCAGCTTTCATTGTACAGTTGTTGTCTTTGCAGATATTATTCCATGGCTCTGTGATGTAATGATGTTCTGTCCTTCTGATATGAAATGCAGAGGGTTTGGTTTCTAAATTAAAGTTAGAGTAGTGGAAACCATTCTTCTGGGAGACTGCAATCCCACAGGTAATTAAGAAGTAATTTTGTTCAAATAACATGGTTCAGACAAAAAACCCAAACCAAACCTAAACCCTGAAAGTGAATTGACTGAATTCTGCTAAGTTATTCAGCTCTAGTAATTTGCAAAATGAAGAAAAATAAAAGGATTTTTTTCCCTTCACTATAATGCAAATAGATAGAAAAGTACAGTTTTGTTTTCTGAAGCCAAATGCATGTAGGTAATACATCCAGATTAATTTGGCCTGATTTTAAGAAAATAGCCAAAGTAATTTCCTATGTGTGTGGAGTGTGTTCTAACTGATTACTGTGTATGACTGCAAGTTACTTGTTCCCTTTATTTAGGAAATACTTTGAAATGTAAAACTCATTGTAAAACATGACAACACCAATTGTGTAGTACCTTCCTTCTGTACTCTACAGAGGTTTTAGTATTCTGGTTTAATTATTCTTTGGCACTTTAGGAATCATTTGTGCTGGGCTTATGATCAGCAGAGTGGGAGGCTGAAGGAAGCTGGCTTTTAAACATCCTCATTGTGTTTGCCCTACCCTTTCCCTCATCTAGTGACCCTATCAGGGAAAGTGAAATAGAGCTTGCAATACTAGAAAACAAACATGCTGAAATGTGGCACATGGGCACAGCCTCATGAGAGGATGAAAGCTCAGTCTCTCCTTTGCTGTCTGTGAACTCACAACTAGCAAAACTCATGTGCAACTTCGTTCTTTTCCTGTTGCGTTGGGATGAGTTAAGTGAGATGGGACAAGGAAAGAAGAAGGGAGTCAAGCTTTATATTCTTTGAAACTGCTACATCAATTAAGTGTCAAATTGGAACAAATGGATCAATAAATTACTATATTTTACCTTCCAGCTGAATTCTTGAGCCTAATCGCCTGCATTATTCCAAAAAGAAGATGAAGAAATCTCGAATCACTTAGTCTAGACTGAATAAATAAGAACTATTAAGTACCAGTTAGTTAAGAAATATACCATGTTAGTTTTTTTCTTTCAAAATGGGATTTCTTACAATTACGGAGACAAACTTACATAGGGACTGCTTCCTCTGAATGTCAACCTGTAGTTAATGGGAAAAGTATCAGTATCAGAGACTTCCCATTTATTAAATTGAATCTTTTGATCTATCAATTTAATTTAATTGATTTTAGTAAATTTGGCTTTAGAATCAACATAGTGCAAACAATATGTTCTCTTCTTGGATTCAGATTTTGTTTAAACAAGGCAAATGTAATACTTCCATTCTCTTAAAGAACTGGAATGGAAAAAAAAACAACTTGCAGTATAAGCATGTTACAACTCACTTGTGATTTGTTTTGTTCAAACATATACAGTCAATAAATATTTTACTGTGATCATATCATGCGACTTACTGCTTGTTCTTCAAAGTACTTCTGAGAGTTCCATATATGGTTCAGTTTGAACTTTATATATAGACTATTGACTCTTAAGTAATTGTATGGCTACCACAGGAGATAGTGAAACTTAAATTTTCAATGCTTCCATGTAGCTTCAGTTCCCTTAATGGAGTAAGCTTATTTTGTTGTCAGCATGTAAACTGACTGTCCATCTCTGGCACTACCTGTGCAATTAATGCATGTCCTTGTATTTACTGGGATGAGCAAACTGGCAATTGTAATGCAAAAGTTAATTGCACTAGTAGTTACTATTTGATATCATAGGATAACCTAATGTACTATCTGGATGGAGGCCCAGTAGTCATAAATAAGAATCTGTATGCAAATTACATAGAAGTATTTCTGTAGGTCATTTTATTAAAATGCTTTTCTATTGCTGGCAGTGGAGTTGTGAGGCCCTGCAGCTGTATTGAGTCTTCTGCTGAAGTCAGTTTTTGCTATGAAAGTAAGATGGGAATCAGCATTAGGGGGTCTTATGGGCTGAGCTGTCCTATTGTAGCAATAACAGAAGGTTCAGCTAAGAACTAAAACAGGCATTTGTAAATATTTCACATTGAACCACTTGTAACAGCTGCTCCATCTTCAGCAGAAGCACAGCACATTCCAGCTAGAGCTGTGACAGCACCTATAAATGCAGGCAGAGGCTTATGCTGAGGATCTCCACAACTTGTGTGAGGTTTATGACAGGCTTACAGAGTTGGGAGAAGTCTATTTAGCCAGCTCACTGTTCTGCATGTGGCTATAGTTGCCCAGAGAGCAGCTCTTACTGTCTTCACTCTGCTGCTGCAGAGCTGAAAATCTGTGCTGAGTCCTGCAGAATCAACCTATAGCTGCCAAAGCCTTCTGAGCCACATCTAGGCTGCTAAATAAAATGTGCCTTGGCACTGAGGTCTGTGGGCTGTATTGTTTCCTGTTCCCATTCAGTGTCCTTCTGGCTGTAGGACACAGTTACTGTGTTTTTTATGGCATTTTTTTTCCAGTCCATAATCCCTGTAATGATCAGAGGGCTTCATTGCCACCCACTTGAGTGGTATTCTCCATGCACAAAGACACAGACCAGCACTGCATGCCTGGGAGTGTTTCAGATGGGAATGGAAGGGTTACAGATCCCAAAAGGCCTCAGAAGACTGTGAAGATGGAAGGGGGCTAAACCTGATTATGGGCAAACTGTGCTCAGAGTCTCCTTGGCCAGGTGTCACCAAGCAGGGCAGTTTGAAGAGAGTGCAGACTCCCCATTCCATACAACCTTTGGAAGCTCAGGGCTTTTGGACCTGTTTTATCAAGTGGGGGAGGTGGCCACTGTGAAACAAGTTGTTCCATGTCCTTACTACCACAGCATTTTTGTGACAAAACAACTCTAGGGAAGTTTTTCAAAACTCAGTTGAGGTGTAATTGAGAGCCCAATTCAGTGAAACTGTTTAAATCTGAATAGCACTCAATAAAAGACAACCTGAGTAAGTTCTGTGTAGAGAAGTCGAATACTCTGTTCTGTTACATTTCTGATAGACTGCAAATTGATTCAGTGCACATCCAAATTGTTATTATTAGGATTTTTGAAAGAAACTTGGGACTTTGCCTAGCCACGGGCCTAGTGGAATTAATCCATACTAATTCAGAGTGTGAATTTGCAGTTAAACTGCTTTAAATTCTTGTGTGTACAGATGAGTTCCACAATGAAGGTGTCCATAATTCAGATCATTTTAGTGTCAGGGTTACCGTGTCCTAGTATTTGACTTGCTGGTAGCCACATCATCTAATTGATTTCTTAAAGCGATTAAGTGCCATAAATGCCAGAGTCAATTTTTACTTTCTTTGCAGTCAAATACCTCATCATTTCAGAAAATAGGATGTAGGTTCCTAAATAATTTGGGTTGATTTTAAAAACATCATTTTGTCGGAATATCTGAAGTATTCAGCACCATAGCAACAGCAAGAATTATGCCTGATGTTCAGTGCACTAAAAAAACTTACTAGGTATCAGTTATATACTACAGATCTCACAGGAAACTACTTCCAACTATACCAATATGCTATTTCAATAAGGTAATAAAGGCAATTTCTTTTTTTACTTTTTCAGAATATGTGATAATTGTTAGGTCAATAAGGTTTTAATGATTCCTACAAAAAGAGTAGAAATTAATTAGCCATGCTTGTGCTTTCAAAGGGCTTAAAGTTTATAAGGAAGAGTTACTGTTCTTTTTTTGTACTCTGTGGCCTTCACAAAGACATAAGAAATTCTGTTTACTTTATAAAACTTAATTACTAAAATAAAAATGAAGTATTTTTAAAAGTATAAAATTAGAAGTTGAGCCTCTTCAGAGAGATCAGGGACTTTATTCAGGTTAAATACAGGGGTTTTGCTTTGTATACTGCATATACAAATGCAGTATACAAAATCATGCTTAAAACTGCTTAACAGCATAATTTAAATTAGAAAGAGTTTAAATGTTACCGTGTAAACACATCCAGAGTGCATTAGCATGCAGTACAAGAAACTTAGTAATGTCACTGTTTTGTCCTCCCTTTGTTCCTCCCTTTTGTCCTCCCTTTGATCCTCTCTTTAGCTTGGGTCAGGACTGGGACCTAAGTCCCACATGATTAGAGGTCATTGTTGAAGCATTAAATTTGTGTTAACATCCTGCATCCCATGAAGTGTTTTAAGAGCTCCTCTCTTCTACTAGTTCTTAGCATTTCCATAAGCATGAACACACACTTAGCCATTTTTAACTCTGGCTTTGTTGCCTTTTGCAGGCATATGGTACTGGGTTACTGGATGTGGTATTTATGTGAAAATCCCCATTCCTAAAAAGAGTTTCATATCCAGTCTATGATAAGTCCCATAATGAAAGCAGTCTGTGTTATGGTGTGATGAATAAAGGCTGTATTACAACATACAGAGCATGACTTTAAGTGGTGAATCTAAATAGGGTATGGCCACCCATTTTCACTGCATAGTGGTCTGCTCTGTAGTGGAAAGAGTTATCATTACTCAACCTCTTTTGTAATTTTCATTCATTAATTCCACAAAGGTATTGATTCTTCCCCAGTACAAAAGCTGTCTAAGAGTAGTACTGCCTGTAACAGAACTGGAAAGGCAAGTCTGCTCCTATCCATGGGCTGCATGGGTACTCTGGGTGGTTGAGAGTCCAGTCAAGAGGTTGACCAAGCTGATAGGCTAAATGAAAGTGAAAGCTCATATGTGAAACACCTAGAGGGAGAAATCTCTTCTATTTCCATGTATTGTAGCTGCCCAAATTTGCAGAAAAAGATTCTGCATTTGCCTACTACAATTGACATAGAAATTGGGAGTTCAAGCCTATTGTAGCTCCAAGTTGAACAAAGGTGTGTGCAAAACAAAATAACATGTCCTGGAGTGGGACAAACCTTCAATATTTGTATAGAATGATGGACTCCCTGACACATAATTCTTTCACCTGCTGATTGCTCATTTCATCAGCTGCCTTTCTTGATTTCCAGCAGGGTGGCTTTGATATTAGGCACCTCACCTAAAGTATAATGTGCTTCAAGGGCCTCCTTCATCTCTTTTGCTACGAGCTGATTCACAACCATGTTTCTCTGGTTTTGTGCTGATATAACTCCACTGAGATCATGTAGATATTCCTTATCCCAAAGGGAAGAACAGATCTTTCATGCTTTGTAAATGTTCCTCCTTCTCTCCCTGGGGGACCTATCCTCCTTTGCTAAAAATTCTTTTGAATACTCTAATTAAGGATAAGGATCTCTTTGAATATTAATTAGTTTTTCATTGGCCGCACTCAAAATATTTAACTCAAAGCGATTTCCTGGTAATTATCTCTGGATTATAATTTTGAGAAGATTTACTTTTTAAAAAATAAACTCGAGTTTATCAAGTAAGACTTCTTTTGTATGTGTAGAGTTATTCACTATATGTGTAGAGTTATAACTATGTGTAAGACGATGAGCAGTGGCTGTGAAGAAGCAATTGTTTTGTGTCTTAAGTTTTCTTCTTACAAAATCTGTTGTTCTTACTGTACTTCCCCTCTTTTGCTGCTCTTTAATTATTTACCTGGGTAACTATGTCCCCCCTACAAGCAGACAGCTCTGTAGGAAGGCAAAAATGGCAGACCAACTCACACCCTTTCTTTCTTGGCTCCTCCTGGAGCGGTGAGGTAGAACCTGGTCCACTCCAAGACTCTTTCATCAACTTTGGCTCATTATAGAACTCCTCCTCCTCCATAATGTAATAGTAGATAAAACTTCCTTCTGTTCCCTATTGCTTTGAATATTCAAGACAGGGAGAGATTTCCATATCATTACTGAGGGCTTATGGTGCTTTGGGCCGGCAAGAGCACAAATTCCCAAAACCTATCAAGTTTAAATCCTTTCCATCACAAAGTTGTTTTAGATATTTAATGGATGGCCACAGAAGATGCTTTTTGAAATCTGCAAAAAGGGGTGTAATTCCCAATTTCCTTGTTTAAAAATTCTTTTACATCAGGACATAAGCTGAATAGTCTCCTTTTCAACATGAATGAGAGCAGGTTTCTCGTGAGATTTTAGGAATACCTTGAGGGATGCTGCAATCCCTTGCTCTACCAGCAGTCATCATCTCCATCAAATCAGGCAGTCAGCTCATTTCAGTGTGGGCAATAGCAAGCATAGCCTGTACAGAGATCTTGCCCTTCCAGCCTTCAGGATTAACTGAAGCTTACTTGATATAGGGGATTTCATAAGGACCTTTTGCAGGATTCCTTTCTAAATGCACCAGGGAATTTGACATAACCCCAAACACTTGCCTTACCCTTCCAAGGAGAAGAAGTGATGCTTTGTATTCACTGCATCTCTTGGATGCTGCTGCAACAGAACCAAATGGTTCACAATGCCCCTGTGCTTTGTTGAGCATGAAGAGCTGCGCTGTAAGGCTTACCAGCCTGGCTGTCAGAAGGGGTCACTCCTTGCTGCCAGCACAGCTAATTCATTGTTACCAGCTGGTTGACATACCCCTCCCTCTGCTCGATAATGCTCACTCCACCAGACTCTTGGGCTGCTTCCAACGCATGCCACTATTTATGATCTGGGCAGCTGCTGCCAGGACTCTGCTCTGTTCACATTTGTCAAGTCTTTAGGATTTAGTTATTATACCAGAATCCACATTTTATGTTGCAAGTACTTCATTCTTAATTCCTCTTCACATCTGCTGTCCCAAGACAGGATTGCTCACCACACACCTGCAGAGCAGATCGCAGTGACACTTGAAAAAAATTATTTACCTGCTCTTAAATAACAATAGTTCCTTGAAACCATGACTATGCTATAAAATAAACTTTAAACTGATTGAATTTATGGAATGGATACAGTATTAAACCCCCTAAATATTAATAAAATGGAATTCTTTGCACATTTTGTTGCTATAAATCTGAATTAAACCTTAAACCATGTTTCACAGTGTTGGTACTGCATTCAACTAAGCAAACAGTGAATAAGCAATAATGACTCAAAAAGCAGAAACATAATTTGAAATGCTTTTGTTTCTTTGTTTCATGAAAGCATTTCTCAAAATAACTTCATTCTGAATGGAACTCATCAATGTGTGCTTATCCCCCCTTCCCTTCACAAGCCTTCTCCAACTGGCTAAATGTGGTGACTGGAGCTTTTCGGATTAATTTTCCTTAAGTGACCTACTTTGCAGAGAAAGATAATCATGCATTTATAGCCTCTGGCACACTATTCAGGTCACAGATGGACAGATACCAAAGCTATTCCCCAGTGACTTACTGGGCTTGTAACTAATCCCCAGTGAGAAAGGAGATTGGCCTGATGTTAATTGGTCAGAATACCTAAATGTATAGAAGGGAGATCACTGACTCCTACTTCAATTTTCAGAGGGTATCACAGTTAGGTTGAATGGTACCAGCCAGCAGTTTTTCTAGGAGTGTTTTGTGAAAGTGTTTGAATTACTGGATGTCACAGATGTTAAATATCTAATTTTGAATCCTTTGCCTTGACAGTGGGGCACCATGTGGTGTTCTGACTGTGGACACATCTGATGTTACACATATGCCAGATACCGTGGCCAAAACCAAGGACAGGAGATTCAGGACAGTCTTGACCTTTTGCTCACTAAAGGGTGCTTGAAATCCCATGAAGAGTTGTCATTGTCAGACCCAAACCTCTGCTATGAAAGCTTTTTTTTCTTCCTTTTTTTTTTCCTCCCCCCTTTTTTTCTTCTTTTCTTTTTGTATTTGCATGGTAGTTGAGCAAATAAAACTCATAATTTGCTATTATTCTTTAGAAGATTTCTCTCTCTTCTATTTTGCACCAATGTGATGTATGCAAATCAGCTTGTCCTTGTGTTTTCAGATGTTCTGAAGTTTCACAAGGGAAATGACCAGGCTTTATTCTCTATTTAGGGTATTTTTAAAATTTCTTTGTAGCTTTTCATGCTGGAAAAACAGGCAACAAGCCAGAGTGTTAAGAATGTTTCTTTTTTTGAAGGATTGCCTTGAAACTTTGGGCCTGTCAGGCAGTCAGTGATGTTAATTCTGACAGGTTTCAAGAAATAACTGTTAAAATTGTGACACTGCCAGCAAAGGGATGGATGGCTTTCAGAAGAAAAGAAAACGTGTATGCAGGTTGAATTCTTGCACCACAGGACTTCAAGTGTGTGTGACTGTGTGTCCCTCAGTGTCTATATACGGCTTTTTACCACAGTGCAGGGCTGGAAAGTGCTCTGGTAGAAATTACTGTTTGGATCAGTGTGATCACTGAGTAAGTGCACATATTTCAAGTGTTTTGTAGAGTACACAGAACACATGAGGGATGATTCAGATTAGGTTTAGATATTTACAATTGTTAAGACAACCTGTCAGGGCTGTGTATGTATTTTCTATGACAGAATCTAATGCAGTGAGGGCAAAATCAATTCCTTTTAGCAGCAAGCCTTTCAGACAGGAATTAAGTAAAAGGTTTCAGAGAGAAAGAGTTTGTGCAGCTCTCCTTTACCTTTCCCAAGGGACTGTAGTGCACCTGTTCCACCATCAAAATTATGGCTACATGCTTGAGCTGTTTCTGGGAACCTTTTACACCTTCCATGTGTCCATCATCTTCTTGATCTGTGTATTCCCTTCCTCCAAGGGACAATTTCATTGTGTCTAAATCATATATTTCCCAGTGTTTGCTCAGGAAGTGTTGGTAAATTTGAGCCAATGTAGCCCTACAGATACAGGCTTCAATGCAGATACTCTCAGTCTAACCTAAGAACAGCCTGCTGTAAGTGTACTTTTATCTGGTTCTAAAGTAATTAATATAAATCCAATTTTAAACAAACTAATCCACAGAACTTAATTTCATTATCTTCTTCATTTTTTTTGTTTGTTTGTTTGTTTGTTTGCTTTTTTAATATCAAAAAAGTATTTGAGGAAAGAAAGTCAGAACAGCCAGGAATGTTTATGGGCTATCTTAATCAAATTATGATTTTATGAAACAAAAAACAAATCCGCACGTTTGGGACTGTGTTTCCCAGTGTGATACCCATTAAAAAGAAACAGGGTAAGTCTAAAGAGTTAGGAAGTTATTGTATATTACCAAATACAAAACTAGACTAATTTAAGCAATATGTTTCCATTTTATGGTGCTGTGGTAGAATCCGTAGAAGATGCAGTAACAATTATTTGTAGAAAAAAGCCCCAGTATATGCTACAAACAAGTCACACCTGTATTACAACAGGAACGTTCCTGCTCCCTATGTAGAGCTCTTAAGGTAAAAGAGTATGGTTGAGAAATAATACTGATGCATTCCTATTGAGAATAACCAATTGAAAAATAACCAGCTCCAAAGAAGCCTTACAGCTTTTGGACTAGGGTAACCATAGCAGTAATAGAAAATACATGCTTCATATTTCATATTGACATTCCATTATACAAGGAATAACTTACAAGCTCCTGGCTCTTTTCTTGGGACGCACTGTAGTAGAGGCATCACGCAAAGATGAAAGTGATACACACCACAAATCACCTTCACATTATTGCCCATCACTACCTGAGAATCTGACTACTGGGTTCTTCATGGATTAGAAGAGTATCATTGTAGATATAGGTCTTATTAGATTAAAACTAAAAAAAAAAATCCTTTCACTTCTTTAGGATAATGAATGATCAAACAGTTCTCAGCCTTTGCGTGTCTCAGATACAGCTGTGTTACATCAGTTTGTGTGCATGTATCTTCTGAGGGCAAAGATGAGTAGTAAGGCACACTTTGTAAGAGTATCAGTGTCACATATAAACCATTTGCTAGTAGCTGGTAGTTGCCAACAGTCCTGCAGGACTGCTGAATGGAACTCATTTGTATGAACCTACTGGACTGGATATTTGTTGGATCAGAACATCAGGAAGGAAGTAGGAATATACTAAAGAACTAGATATTTTGAGCATTCTTTTAATACAATTTGTTGATCTTTTGGGCTACTGTAAGTAAAACTTAAATCTGATTAGAGGAACAAAAGAGTGGACATAGTTACAGAAATTCATGCTTATCTTCTTGATTATGTGAGTCTGTGTTCCCTGAGGAAGTAGGATCATCACTATTTTAATTTAGTCTTTTAAGACCTAAAGTGGTGAACTTGTTATTAGTTGTATCATTAAATGCTAGAGCATATTCCACTTCTGGAGGAAATTGTATTCCTGTTCAAGGGGACAAAGTACAATTTTGAAGGAAATGCTGGACCATGGAAGAATCAGATACAATATTTTAGTGACACAGTACATGTGGACTGAATAGATAATGAATGTTCCCTGGTGTGTGGTTAATTTTGAACACCTAAGGAGCATTTATAGGAGTCATAATGTTTTTGAAATATGCTTTGATGGGATGGACTTTGCATATGCAGAAAGTGGAAGAAAGAAACCAAGTAAACAAAATGATGGCAGAATATTTCATTATATGTGTGTACAAAGTTCAAATAAATTTATAAACTTACATTCAAAATAGTAATGAATTATAATTCAGTATTATTAACAGATATATTTAAATGTATAATTAGAATAATTCTTACAATGTAGTTTTGGTCAAAGTTACAGATTTTTGGTTTTCATTGATGCCTTTAATAGTGAGATAATTAAACAAAATTAATTATTTTTGGTATGTACTGTCCATGTAGGTGAGCACCTCACATGCTGTTAGCATTATACAAGTACACATTAATGAGCTATTTGCATATAATGCACATTCACCTAATGTGTCTGAGATATTTACCCCTGCATACTGAGTGTAAGGGTATGGTCTGCAAATGATGGCAAACTAATTACCTGTGAAAATTAAAGCCCTCTGTTTGCTAAGAGAACAACTAAATTGTAAGCAGGAATTTTCCTCCATAGGCCACTTCAGTAAACCTAAGCATCAGCTTCCACTTTGAAGTAAAGGGGTAGTATATCAATCCTACTTGATCTCTATTCTATTTGCTGATATTAGTGAGGAAAAACATATTAACAGTATTATGAAATTCAGGCTCTTTGAATTTGCAAGAACAAATTAAATATGGTATTTAATAAAGAAAGTGTATTTCAGGAATGGAAGACTTACATTAAGACAACAAAGCTGCACTTCCAAAGCACTCAATTAGCTCTCTTTAATCAAGTCAATGACAAATATTTTCCTACAACACATTTAATAAAGTAGTGGATTATAAAAGCACTTCCATTCAATGTGCATTTATTAAGAGTGACTAATCCTATACATGTTTGTGAATTATGTGCTGTTGCTTTTGGGAAGCTGATGTGGATTTCATTATATTTAACCTTTTTTATTGTAAATATACCCTCTTGAACTGGGAAGGTAGATGTTGTTTTCTAATAATGGTATTACCTGTATTTTCTTAATTTATAGTTTTGATGATTTGACCATTTGGATTCTCATTTGGTTATTCTGTTTGGTATATTAGTTATATACCAAATAGATACTGTATTTGGTTATTGTTAGTTTTATAATTTTTTGTGTAATTCTCTTTTGCTGGATGTTAAAAAAAATTAAAAAGCATAAAGGAAGAGATTTGGGAGTTGTGACTATTCTCATTCTGTCTGTGCAGTTCGACAATCAGCAAGCACTGGGAGGCAGAACTGGCCACGCTCAAGGGTAATAATGCTAAGCTCACAGCAGCCCTGCTGGAGTCCACTGCCAATGTGAAACAATGGAAACAGCAACTTGCTGCATATCAGGAGGAAGCAGAACGTCTTCATAAGCGGGTAAGTCAAGGCAAATGGCCAGGATCCTTGAGATGGAAGTGCTAGTGACTGTATTCACTCATTTTCAAGTAAAACAAGTTTACTGTTGCAGCTTCAGTTTAATCTTTGAGACAGAAATTGACTATTTCCTTAAAAACATTTCCTGCAGTTGGAAATTATTTGCTTTGTAGGACTTCTTTTTCTGCAAAGGTTATTGTTGCAAGAAGTTATCAAACCTTATGACATGTTTGGCAGCTTTAACTTTTATTTGATGCCATCACATCTATTTCATTACATTCCCCGTAGCACTGAAGTCCAGTCCCTTCTGGATTTAAGCCCTAAGAAACTTGACATCAAATCTGTAAGTTCAGGAAACCTTATTGCAATGCCCTCATATAACAAAGATGAACAGCTTACTGTCCTCCTTGCACACAGAGGACTCTGAACAACACAAACACAACTGAAAACCACTATATGCAAGTAGATATCTGCACAGAAGGGACTGGGTCCTGTTGCCTTCATGGCAAATTTTGCAGAGGTTATTTGACAAATCAGAAGTTAATTCACAGTGGAGGAAGAAAGGACAATGTTTGAGGAAGGAATATAACATGCCAGGTTGAAGTCTTAGTTATGAAAACAGGTATTCAATATCTAATTTTGCTTCTCTCTTCACATGTAACTCTATATTGTATAGTCTATCAACCTTTATCCATACGAATTTGTCATAGTTTAGGGCACATTTCTCTGCAAAGTGAAGGCACAAGTAACGTGTGAAGGAAAGATGTCTTTGATGAAGCTTTATTGCTTTTGTTAATAAAGGTTAGCTTAGAAAAAATCAAGGAGGTGTACTTAACACTGGAGTGGTACTATTTAAAAGGGCATGTAGTGACAGGACAAGGGGAATAACTTCCAACTGAAAGGTGGTAGATTTAGATTAGACATTAGGAAGAAATTCTTTACTGTGAGGGTGGTGAGGCACAGGAACAGATTGCCCTGAGGAGTTGTGGATGCCCCATCCCTGGAAGTGTTCAAGGCCAGGCTGGATAGGGCTTTGAACAACCTGATCTAGTGGAAGATGTCCCTGCCCTGGGAGGTTGGAAGAAGATAATCTTTAAGGTCCATTCCAACTCAGGCCACTCTATGATTCTGAGATACTTATTTAAGAAAAAAAATGAAAAAAAACCCCCAAACTAAACCACTGCAATGAAAACAGGTTTCATGGATATGTTTCAAAAGAAGGGTTAATATTGCAGACATGGTTTTACATGCTATATTCACCTGTAGGAAATATGATATGGCAATTACAGCTAGCCAAATCCTGCAAAATCTGTCTTTCAGACCTGTGCTGGACTTGTCTAACTGGAGGCTATTTAGGTAGTCCCAAGAATAATCCAGTATTCATCTGAGGTGTGAGAAATCCAATGGGCTACACCTAACCTGCGAGGAAGAGAAACAAGAATACCCTGCAGTTTAAGAAACCTAGGGAAATGGCAAGTTGTTGGGGATGCCCTACACCTATACTGACTTGCAGACAACACTCCTGAAGTCCCAGGCAAAGGATTTGATAGAAAAAGCAACAACTTCCAACCGACTGTAACTGTGCATGACATAGCTGACTGGACAAAGCACATAAAGTGTAATTAAGACTGGTGCTTCTTGCAAAGTGCTTTCAGTTCAAGGAATTGGCAGCTGCTGACTAAACTTTGCTTCAGAAATGTTCCAGTCAAGCAGAAGCTTGTCATGTCTGTTTGTATAGAGGGAGACTGCCACTTCGCCTGTCATCTCATTTAAGCTTCTCATTTGGAAAAGTGGGAGTTGTAGCCTGTGCTCCAGGTTTGTGAATAGATGATAACAGCCACTGTTGATAAAATTATTTAAATTACAGCCTTGTGTTAAAGTTACTACAGTGCAAATGTTCAGGTGAATTTGAACACTAGATAGGCTTTGCAATGAAGAACTCATTGCTAAAATGTGGACATAATAGGGTAGCATTCTTCCTAAAAAAAGGTACAGCTTGTGTTGCAAAGCTGAGACAATAAAATCCTTTTAAGAACTGAGAAAGAAAAATAATGCACAACAACAACAGCTGTGTTTGCCTTGGGAGACTCAACCAGACAAGACAAGCAAAGATACCTTTATTTTTTTTAATGTTACTCCCACTCTTGGTCAAAACTTATTTAAAATCTGTTATTGGAAAATAAAATGAATGAAGATAAAATTAATGAATATGAAAGATTTTAGCATTTCATTTTGCCTTTATATGCTGCTACTTTTAACAGTAGTAATTGAGTCTTTGAGGCTACATTCATTAATAGCTGATGATTTTTCATAACTTTTTCTCAGCAAATTTCCTGCAGTTATTTGTGTTTCTGAGGAAACACAATATCCATAGCAGGGTATTATCTACCCTATGCTCTTTTGATTGTTTACATGCCTTTATTAGATGATTCTGTAGCCTGTGACCTCAGGACTTGTTGATATCTCATGAAGAATATAGGAACACTCTGTGCCTAACTGTCTCTGGGAATGCCAGCAAATTACAATATAGTTCATTGGGAATACTGCCCTCTGTTGGAATTTCTTTTAGAAAAATGTAGACTTGGCTACATTCAATGAAATTGAATTCTCTAGGCAAAAAATACTCATATAGTGTTTAAAAAAAATCAATTTCAGTCGGTTACCATACAGTGCACTGCAATATAAAAACTCTTCTAAACTGCATGCTGGAGGCTGGTCTTTCAGATTTAATTAGTGCCTCACTTCAAAAAGAAACTGCAAGTCAGATGCTTCTTTCTTACACAGATCAAAAATATGCTGTTGAAATGGCAGATCTGGAGACAGTTGGTTACAGTACATATGGCAGCAAGTGTTCATTCCCTGTCTTGTGCTGTCTTTCTGTGCAGTTTATCTGTTCAGTGTAAGCATGTAGCTGTAGTTGATCCAAAAAATGTTTCCCAAACTGGAATTAATCTCACCTGAGATTATGTATATATTATATATCAAGTCTAAATTATGTCCTGCCTGAGAAGGCAAGAAGGGTAACTCATGTTCTTGTTAATAAATCCCTGGGGGCAGATTAGAGTGAAAGGACACTGAATAGTCAATGTCTATAAACATGTGTATATAATATATATGTTCACTGTGAGTTGGGGAACTCCAGGAATCTTTGGTTGTTTAAGTCGCTACAGCTGCCTACTATGCCAGTGCAATTTAGTTCAATATGGCCCATTATGGCCCATCAGCAGAGATGAGCCCCTTCAGGCAGATGTGAATGTCCCTAATACTGCCCAGGCAGCCCTCTGCACTTGGGTGTGTACTTGGCACATCGGCAGATTGCCCTCTGGATGTTTGAGACTTCAGCATTCCAGTCTCTCTCTTCCATTATTACTTGTGGATCCATTCTCCTCCCCAGACCTGGGATGACTGAACAATAGCACACCCTTTAGCTTATCTAGTCCAGTCACAATCTAAATTCCAGTTAGTAGGTGTATTTGGGGGGGTGTGGGGTTTGGTGGTCATGGATGAACAGCTGCTTCTTTGCAGTTAGCTAGAATGGGCAAAAATCCTCCAATGATTACCCATTGACAATTTCAGTCTAAGATAGTAATCTTTCTTTTCCTATTAATTCTTGTAGAGACAAAAGCATGAGGAATAAGTATCCCATTCTTAAGGAAACTGTCTAGGGTTGCTTCTCTTTCTTTGATTTTGATGGCATTTTAAAAATAATTTCACTTATTTTTTTGCCATCTCTTAGTATAAGATTTACTCATCTATCAGTTCAGTTTTTTGTGTTTATCTACATTTGTTTTATTTTGCTGCAGCCTTTATCTTCCTTCTTCCATTTGTTCTCTGCCTTAATAATGCCTAGAGCTGAGATAAAACAGAATACAGATTCAGTGTGGCTGAGTGAAACATTCTCAATAAATTAAAGTTTTGTGCTTTCTCCTGATACATTCTAAGCTTAATTCAGAAACACTGTATTTGATATTTTGCCAGACATTTTGTTTTTCAGAAGTTTGCTGAATGGGTGTATGGATTTTTCCCTCTCCAATACAAAGAGATAATTCTAGGAAAATATGATGCCCAGTCACGAGCTTAACTTGGAGCTCTCAGCCTTCTATAATCTGCTCAGAAACGACAAAAATTTTTCCTTAAATGGGGCTGGTGAGCGCTCCTACACACCTTGCATAGCTTTTTGACATCAAAAGGGATTAATGAGTTTAGAACAGCTCAGTAACAGAAAGAAAAACCCTGAAGTAAGCTAGTTCAGACAAATAGAATAGCATGGGCCCTAACATTAATCCTGATACGATGAGGAGGAAAGGATTGAATAATGATATAAATTATGGAAAGTAACCCAAAGTTCTGTCTTTGTCATGTTAAAAATGAAAATGATTAATTTTTTCATGCACGCTATCTGCTAAAGTAAATCATCCTATGACACTGGGCAATAGCACAAAGTAATAACACCAGTGCATAATAATAAGAGCTGCATACTTGAAGATCATTCATCTTCAGGAAAAGATAAAAAGAGATGAAGGGAAGTGATCAAGCTCCTGGGTATTCATGAAAGAACAGAGAGGTAACTCTTGAATTCTAGCTTGTTATTTTACAAGAATTTCCCAGAAAATAAGATAAAAAATAGGCTATTGTGTTCTTTCATTCAATAAATCAAATAAGTGTGAGATATCTTATGTAGTTATTAAAACCATCTGACAAATAACAGACCATGATTTTCCTGCTGTTAGAAGAAATTTTAAAATGGATATTGGAAAATTGCATGAGCATTCCAGAATATAACCATGGTCATTTTTTATTGGACTGTTTCTGTGTCATCTAAAGAAAACAACAGTCTGTAAAAGGAGTTGTGAAATTTTGCAGGAAGTATGGAATGCTGTAAAAACCAACTGTTGGAATTATCTATTGAAAATCTTTGCTGACTCTTTAGAAGTCACCTCCATATTTCCATCAGCTGCATTAATATTTGAATAGCCAAAACTAATTTTTGAACATGCAAATGTGATGTGATCAAGTTGTTTGCTGAACTGGAGGCCATAACATGGACTTCATATTTGCTGAGAAGTCTTGTTAGCAGCCGTGTGACTACTGTAGAGAACTGTTGGGTTTTAAATGCCCAAGGAAGAGCATTATCTAAGAGTGGAAATATGAAGGAAGGTGACAGAAAGCTGCTAACAGGAAATTTATGAATGGAGTTCTGATCCAAAAAATTATTGGTAATTCACCTTTTCTATGTGATGTCTATCTCTTGTCATTCTCCCTTTAAGACTGTGTCCCTCCTACTGAAAAATTCAAATTTAGCTTTGAATAAATTTTGAATAAATTAAGTTTGATTGATTAAAGAAAAAAAGGTTAACCAAATATAATCTTCTCCTTAAGATACTGTAATTAGCATGTGGTTAGATAGCAACTTTGTACTTCTTGTTTACAGGGAAAATAGATGACCATTTTTTTCATGGCATTAGAGGATACCAAAGGAAAAAAAACAAGCCTTTTATTTCAGACAATATGTTGGGGTTTTTTTCTCAGATGTAAATTTTAGTCCCTAGAATATCCATTTCAGCTGTCATAAGTGCTGTATTGTTTTTGAAATGGTATGTACTGTCAGTCTTCAGACAATCAGAGCATTTCTTAGGAGAAGGGTTCTGAAACCCAGCACATATTTTAATCTCCTTTTGAGTCCATGTATTCTGGTACAGATAATCCACCTGGCATTTACCAAGATTCAACCCTTGGTTGATAATTACACTTAACTAAAAAGATGATATCTTTTCAGGCAGAGCAGCTGTATCAGGTTATGTTCCTTGAATCAAAATGTGAATTTGCCTTTTGGTCTTCTTCAGTTTGCTTTAATTTGTTTTTAAAGAAGGTTTGCATTGAGGACCCAAGACTGTTTTGTTAAGGTTCTTTTTTCTTTTCTCAGAATTCACTTTCACAGAATGTGTCATATACAAGATAATAATTTGGAAAAAAAAAACAATAAACCACCAACTAAGCTACTCTGACACCAGCTAATGAAATAATTTTTCAGAGAAATGTTCTCTCATCCCCCATCTTCTTATTTCTAGAAAATCCTAAGAAAAGTGTTAAGATACATTTATCCACAAGTTATAAAATGCATGTGGAGGCATTTGACAAGATGTTTACATAGTTAAAGCTTGCAGAATGAAATACATCTTATAATTCCAAAACTCTGCAGGAGAATAAGAAAATTACTGGATTTAGATCCTCAGGACTGAAGGATGTTTATCATTGCGTATGTTTCATGAACTGGCCAGGTGACTGGAAAAATTAACTTGCTAATTAGATTGTAGGGAAAGGGGTGTGCATTGAACTTAGTATTACCTGATCAATTGCAAATAATAATGCATGGATAAAGGTCAAATCATCAATTCTGGTAAACTTGTTGTATTTTCAAAGATTCCTAGTACAGTTTCATTCCTTTCTTCACAAAAATCAAGCAGATGATAGGTAATTCCTACTTCATCTGTAAAGAAATGAGGAAAACATTTTGGTATTTCCATGGCTTAAGGCATCGCTGCCCACAGACAGAAATGTGTCTTTTTCAGCAAAATCTTCTAAGTGTTTTCTCTGTTGAAAAAAGTAATAAATTGCTGGTAGTGCACAACACTCACCCCCAGGTTATTATTTTATCTATGGGTAAATCTTGGAAAACTACAATAATTAATTTCCTGTCAGAAGTGATTTATATGAATAATACCATTGTGTGCTTTTTGTTCCTTCAGAATCAGCCTTGAAAAGCGATTTTCCTTGTTTTCTGCATTTTCACATTTCTTAACGCCAAAAATCTTTCCAGAATTTTTTTACTCTTGAAACCTACACTGGAATAATTTTTATGATTAGCTTGTTGCATGCTGTTGTGCTTTTTAGTACAGTCCACAATTACGAACTGAGAACTTTTCTCTGCATATATTATGTGAAACTTTATGCAGTTATCCACAGTTTTGCTGATCCATGAAATAGCATTTCACTTCTCCTTATGGAAAGCAAAAGGCTCCTTTTTCTTTGTGGGAAGTTCATCTTCAATTATTGATGGAACTATCGTGTCACAGTCATAGTTACAATCCTTTTAGGAATGTAACTTAATCAGATAACAATACATAATTAATTCTTCAATTCAGTCTTGCACGTGAGCACTCTGTATGTCCTGCACTGTAGCTTGGCCTTGTAAATCTTACATATTGTATAGTAAATAAAAGGGAGAAAAATACTGTATAGAAACAAGTTAGTAGTGTCAGGTACAGAAAATAGAGTACAGCCACACTGAATATATGTTGCTAATATGGGCAAAAAACTGTCTGGACAGCTGGACCCAGAGAGTGGTGGTGAGGGGAGTCACCCCCAGCTGTGTTTGGTCACAGGTGCTGTTCCCCAGGGCTCAGTCTACACCAGGGCTCACTACTGGGGCCAGTTCTGTTTAACATCTTCACTGATGATCTTGTGTAGGGCACCCTCAGGCAGTTTTCAGGTGACACCAGTCTGGGTGGCAGTGCTGATCTGCTGGAGGGCAGGAAGGCTCTGCAGAGGGATCTGGACAGGCTGGATCATGGGCTGAGGCCAATGGTGGGAGGTTCAACAAGGCCCAGGGCTGGGTCCTGGCCTTGGCTCACAACAGCCCCAGGCAGGGCCACAGGCTGGGGCAGAGTGGCTGGAAAGGACCTGGGGGTGCTGGTGACAGTGACTGAACATGAGGCAGGGTGTGCCCAGGGGGCCAAGAAGGCCAAGGGCATCCTGGCCTGGATCAGCAATGGTGTGGGCAGCAGGAGCAGGGCAGGGATTGTCCCCCTGTGCTGGGCACTGCTGAGGCCACACCTCAAATCCTGTGTTTAGTTTTGGGCCCTCAGGTCAGGAAGCTCGTTTTGGTGCTGGAATGAGTCCAGAGAAATGCAGTAGAGCTGGTGAAGGGTCTGGAGCAGAAGTGCTGTGAGGAGTGGCCGAAGGAGCTGGGGTTGTTTATCCTGGAGAAAAGGAGACTCAGAGGGGACTTTATCATTCTCTACAACTGCCTGAAAGGAGGCTGTAAGTGGGGGTTGGTCTCTTCACCCAAATAACAAGCAAAAGGAGACCAGGGGAAATGGCTTTGAGTTGTGCCAGTTTTAGTTCAGTTAGTTAGGGAAGCTTTCTTCATAAAAAGGGTTGTCAAGCATTGGAACAGGCTGTCCAGGGAAGTGGTGTAGTCACCATCCTTGGAGGAGTTTGGGAGACATGTAGATGTGGTACTTGGAGACGTGGGTTAAATGTTGGACTCAGTGATCTTAAGGGTCTTCTCCAACCTGAATTATTCTACAGTTGTGTGACGGATTCTGTGTTCTAGATGGATTCTGTGTTCTAGATGGATTCTGTGTTCCAATCTGTCTTACTTTGCTTTTCTGTAGAAGTTGGAATAATTTCTATATGTAGTTAAAAAGGAATTTCATGATCTGTTAGAACTAAATTGGACATCTCAAGAAAGTGGTTTGAAAAAACCCAACTGGAGCAAACACAGCACAAAATCATTTAGTCAATTGCTTGGGGCAGGTCACCACTCAAAAGATTTGTGTCATTCCCACTTCTTTGCTTCTGTCTACCTGAAGTCTCCACTTGCAAAGTAATTTTCTGTGCTCAGAATTTTCTTGAGAGTCTTTTCAGTTTTCTGAAGCTTTGGGCAGTCACTGTCTTAAGCTCACACCAAGGCTGTTACTCCTTGTGGTGTAATGTGGCCTGAAGCCTCACTCCTCCAGTCTTCCCACCAGCCCAGTGTGCTGGCTCTCTGCTGCAATGAAAACTTCTTCCTGAAATCCTCCTGCATTTCTAGGTTGTTGGACCTAGACTAAAATTTCCATAAAACTCTTGAATGGCCTCTGCTAGGAGGGTCTAGGCTCTACCAGAAGTTGCCTTGCTGTCCTGCTTGAGCTGATGCATTTCACACTGAAGTAGGCAGTTAAGTATAATGCCCTCCACATGTTAGAAGAGTTTGCACACTAAATAGTCACTAAAAAGCCTTTTCAGAATATTTTCCTTACATGCAATCCTTACCTGAATGATAAATGCAAAATAAAGAATCAGAGGCTAAGAACAGTCTCCTTTTTTTTTTCTTTTTAGTCTCGAATATGAAGCCAGAGTTATTGACATTTTCAGATATGCAAGTCTTATGGTAGCACAATAGCAGGACTTTGTTCTTTCAGTCTGAATTCTGTACTCAAAATGAGCTGTAATCACAGGTACATTGCTGGATACTGCTGTGCAAGGATTTGAAGGATTGATCGAGTCTTGCTTTTAAACCTGGAACACTGAATGAGGAGGTGTCCATAATAGCCTGTGAGAGGGTCAGGCTAAAGCACTTTAACTTCCTTGTATGCCCCCTTCTGTGCATAATGCATAAACAGTTACTTGTAATGATTTTTGGACCACTGGTCATGAGAAAATTAAATGCAATTTAAAACAAGAAACAGCACAAGTAAATGCTATCCAGATTTTTGCCTAGAGCTTTATCTTTTGTTACTTCTGTTTTCAATTGCATATTCTTTATATCACATCATTTTCCAGCCCATCTTACTCTACAGATCTTTTTGAAAGGGTCACAAGATGTTTTTCTTCTTTATAGGTACATTCAAGAAGATAAAAACATGAAGATATTTGACATCTTTTCAGATCTCTGTAGGAATGGGCATTTAAATAAGACTAATTAAAATAACTCAAGTTTTAAAATGAGTTTGTTCTTTCCCAACTTACTGAGTTTTCAATCAATACTAAACAAAACAGTTGAACATTATTTTCTTGCATAATCAGTAAGAGATGAATGTTTGCTCAGAGGAAAGCTGAACTAGAGTAAGACATTACAGACTTTTAGTGCTGGTAATTAATTGTCCTTCTGAGAGCAGTTGCCTCTGTTGGCAAGAAGGTTGTGGGAGCACAGCCTGTTCTGCTAAAGCAAAATCATCTGTGTTTGCTTAAGCAATTTCAATAAGTGTGTTGGGTTAGTGTGGACCAGAGTGTACTTGGGAGTATTCACATGAGCTGTGCACCTGGCAGGGCTGCTGCAGGAGGTGTTTTTAAGCAGCAATAATAGATGTAACCTAGAATAGTAACATTTCATCCAACATTTCTATTCATCAGCCCCTTGGATTCCAAGCTTACACTAATACAGACATCCTCTCTATGTGTACCACCCAAGAGGAAACCATATAGAGAACAGTGGGAGTCCACTGTGCTTCCTTAGTCACAGGATGAGAGACCTCTGCAGGCTTGCTTCAAGGCATGAGGTAGTAGGACAGAGGTAGTTTGGGGACTGGGCTTACTTTTGTCTCTCGAGCTGAGGTTTTGTGTAAGTGAGCATTCAGTGCTGGTGCTTGGTAAGGACCACTGGGTCTTGCTGAGTGCAAGAGCTTTGAAAGAGAGATTGTCTTCTTGGAAGTTACTTTTCAACATCTCAGCAGGAAAGCTTGGAAATGTTTGAGAAGTTAGACATCAGAAGGGCTGAAGGTGGAAGGGGTGAATGAGTTTGACAGTTCCAGCAAAACTTAGGAAGGAGCCAGAGTTCTTCTTACACCTGCAGTGTCAGAACTGTCTCAATTCTGCTTGACAGTGAAGGATTCTTGAATGGGCAAGACCCTAAGCAAGTAAATGTGACCTCAAAACTGGCTCTGTTTTGAGCATGAGGCCTTGGCCAGATGGCCACCAGCCCCTTTCCAGCCTAATTGCTCTGTGCCTTTCTGATTCTTGCTCTCTCTAGATGCTGGGTCAGATACTGTGCAGACACAGGTTTGTCCTCATTGATGTGTTCCAATTCTTGTTTGTGTAATTGCAGTGGTGAACACTGTAACAGTATTATAAGACTCTAAATAGAGATATGGATGTGTAATTGAGGAAAATCATCTAAGTCTTCAGTTGTAATGCTCAGTGTCATATAAAACAAAGCAAATTACTATTCCATTTTGTCATGAGCACTGGTATTCCTTTTGGGACAATGCCAGTAAATAAGAAAGTTCTTTGGGGTGGATGGGGTATATTGTGTTACCAAGTTGTATATAGCCTGTTCCCTCATTCCTTTTACCCCATGCCAAGAATTTGTTCTGATCTCAGTTCTCTCCATTATAAACCTCATGTGCAAAAATGTCTAACCAATACCTTTCCAGCAGAAGAACCTAGATTCATCATGGCTGTTGCAGAGGAGAGGTTTGTGGCCTGTGATTCAGAAAGAAGTTTTAATTTCCTTGTATTTCATCTTGGCTTCCCTTGGACTTGATTCAGTAATCTACCATTTGAGCCTACAAATAGTTCAGAGTCTGAAATTACTGGTACCACAGTGGCTTTATTAGCTAGGGGACACTGGTGCTGGAGAGCAGCAACCTTGTTTCCCTGAGATATTATTTTACCTAAGAAATAAAATTGTCTTGGAAAATGTCTGCCCTCTGTCTAATGACTACCTCTCCAAGAATATTAAATTGAGTGTTAAAAGTTTTTGTTGCAGAATTAACTAGTACTTAGTTCAAAGGAGTTTCTGGGCCAGATTTGTAGGTATGTGGTGAAGCTCTGTTGAAAAATATGTATTAGGATTGACAGGCTCATAACTTTGAGGAAAAATCCATCATTGGGTTTTAGTTTAAAAAAAAAAAAGTTTCAGTGCACACATCCAGGCAGATGTGGTATGAGAATTCTCTTGTATTCTGACCTGTAATGTGAGAGGTACATGAACAGAGACTTCTCTGTGTAGACTCCAGCTGCATGGATTTTGTTTCTGTGATGCAGAAGCTGTTTTTTGAAAACTGTTTTTTAAAAGCTGCTTATCTGTGAGTGGCAGAATATTAGCATCCTTTTGATTATAAAATAAAACAGAAATGTATACCACTGCCAGGTATCTTAACTTATCCAAGGGCAGATGGAGCATGCTTGCTGTCTGCTGATAAAAGAGGAACTGAAAAATCCAAATTGTGACATTAGCTGTTGCCTTTGTAACTGAGAGATGAGCTCCATTACTAGGAAAAGTTAAAAGTTGGCAGCTGTACTATGGTGGCTGAGTGTCTGCTATTAGACTGTTGATGCCGAGTCAAAAAGCGATGCTGTGAAATGTTAATTGGTTTTCTAGGAAGTGTGTGAACATTGTGGCTTTTAGTAAGGTGATAGAACATTCAAAGTGTCAGATGGAGAGGTTAGTTAGACAGATCTCTGTTTAGTCATCAAGTGGCAATTCAGAACTTTCCTAAAACTTTCAATAATTACTATAAGTTTTAATTAGTGTTCTTTTCAGTCTATAACAAATGATTTTTTTTTGTTTCCAGGAGTTCATAGCAACCACTTACATAACAATATATTATGGAATGCTATGCTAACTTTGTAAAAACACTTTCACCATTTTAATCAACAGAAGTCATCTAGAAGTTAGTGTGTATTTCAAAGGCAGCTATTGATGCAAAGAAGTAATAGTACCTTGAATATATTGAAATTAATTCTGTATGTATTTCTTCTACTTATTTCAACAGGTGACTGAGCTGGAGTGTGTGAGCAGTCAAGCCAATGCAGTCCACACACATAAAACAGAATTAAACCAGACAATACAGGAATTAGAGTCAACACTGAAGAAAAAAGAGGAGGTATCTGCTAACATTTATTTTGTGCCTCTCTATTACATACTTTCTAAAGCCTTTCAATATTAAGCTTGTGATGGCTGCTAGATACTGAATTATTTACTTTAAATGTTACAAAGTAAATACTTTTTCAGCTTCTTTGAATTTTTTCATTTATATAATTACATCAGTCCATTTATGTAATTACATCTGTCCAATATAGAGCTGGGTATCTGGATAACAACAAAAAAAAATCATGTTTTCTTGTTTGCTTTTACCAAACATCTCTGTTTGCAGAAGTCATAAGTGGTTTCCACAGGGCAGTCATCACACTGATGCACTCCAGATTCCCTAAGAGGGGAAGCTGCTGTAGGCATGCTTTCTTTTTTTCTGGAGAATAGGGTTTGAAACAAGTAATAGATCGATGTCTTTGCCCAGCCAGTCTATTTTTCAGGCTCTGTTGATAAAGCTGACCTTTCTGATCCACAAGATCAGCAATTTCCTTAAACACATGCCAAGCCCCCAGCTTGACACTTGGTATTTATTGTGCCATGTGCCTTGGCCTGGACCAGCAGCAAGCAAATAAAAAGAATTGGAGTAACACCTGCATTGGCATAGCTCCTAGAGGAAAGCATATCTGTGCCACAGAAGGATCAAGAATCACCCTTTTATAGATGGAAGCAGCTGCATGGGAAGAATTATTTGCCCCATATAAGAGATGGTGGGCATTGGCATTTGTGCTTGGAGGGGCAGTGTGACTTTCCAAGCCTTCCCTCAGTGCTGTGAGGTGTTTCCAAGGAGGATGCAGGAGAGGCACAGTCATTACAGAACATCCCCTCAAAATGGAACAAAGCCTTTTCCAAACTCCCTCATACTTAATAGATTAGGCTCAGCTTCGTAATGTTTCCCCTTTTGTTGCTCATTTGCTTTTGACTTAAGCTGAGGTATTGGCTGCAAAGAAATCTTGCCAAAAGGAGTTCTGGGAGGGGAATATGCCTGTCTGGACAAGAATACTTAATGGTTTTAAGTTTGATACCTTTTAGTTTCATTAACTGTTTCTATTCTTGTCTCCTGAAAGTAAGCTAAGAACAGGTTTCTCTTCTATTAATTATTTAATCTATTTTTCTTATTTTTATAGCTTATTGTTTGCTAATTGCTAAATTAAAGATGCCATTTCTTTTAGATTCTCTTTTTACAGAAATCAATCGAAACAGGCAATTTTTTGATGTTCAGCCCTGCTGCTGGTGACATAATAAGTAGTTTACATTTGAAAATTGGATCTTTTTTCTTGGAAAATGGAAGAAGGGTAGATTCTAATAGAATATAAAGTATAATTTTGGTTTTTTAATTACAAGGGACCTTAAGTTTTCAGTCAAAAATTATTTCAGATCTCTTTGGGGGTAAAAGAAAACTTGGACTTCTATAAAAGAAAATGCTTATGTCTATTGTTCATTCACGTTGGAGTTGCTGTTTTGGAACTGTGATACAGAAGTATTGGAAGCAAGGCTTACACTTCATGTTCTCTGATGGGAAGTAGGCAACTGGCAGTTTTGATATTCTTGCAATGACTTGCTCAGAAGAAGAAGAAGCAGCAGCCAGATTACCAGCACTGAGGCCAAGCCAGGTAACACATTGCTAGCAAGGTTGTTTCTTCTCCCTTAGGAAATAGAAGGATTGAAACAAGAAATTGAAAATGCCAGAGAGCTCCAGGCACAGAGGGATTCTCTGACCCAGAAGTTACAGGTGAGCTATAGTGCATCATCTTAATTTAAAGAAAAGGGAAAAATTATCAGCAAGTGAGCAGTTCACATGTGCAACTTGTGCTGTATTCACTGAACGTGCCAGAGGAATGTATAAGTTAGACTGCCCTGAAGGTGATGGGTTGGGATGACCCTTGGGAATTTGTTTCAAAATTTCTATCTGCTGTAAATTGCTATTTTTTTTTCTGAGGAAACAGATCCACATTGCTTTTATGAGTTCATAGAGTACACTCAGGTTAGCAAACATCTTTCACTGATACATGTCCTGGACAGTTCTGGTCTGATTTTCACAGCAGTGTCTTCCCATAGTTTTTGAATGCCACTGAAACTGTTTGTCTATGTATCATCAGCCTGAGATGAGTCTGTGTTCAGCTTTTAAATATGCCCTGAGAAAGAAAGGGTTAAAGTGCTCTTGTGTAGTACAGCCTTTAAAAACACACTTTCTGAATTTTCTTGGAATTATTTAGAAACATTGTGCCTTTATTGGGTTTCAGCAGTTGTTTCTTACTGTGTGTAATGCCAGATACCTGAGGCTGCTGGAATTGGTGTTCTCTCATTGTATCCTCCCTTACTCCACCTGAGCTCTTGCCTGTCTGTTGCTGCACTGACCAGCCAGCACACAGCCACATTTCTTGTCACACCCCTGGAATGAGTGTGACCAAAAACTTAGGTGGATTGCACTCTGGTTAAGCCTACAGAGTTTTGAAAGAACTGGAAACTCAGGCATTAAATAGCTCCAATTGTAAAGTTCTGGAAGGGGTTCCTCTCTGTTCTGTGGCTTAGCATGCTGAAAGCAAGCCCCATCAGATCACAACCACAGCTTAAAAGTCATTAGGCAGGTATTCTTTGAAATGCATGACATGAATTGGAACCTCTATGAATAAAATTTTAACCTACAGAATAAACTATACTAAAGATCAAAATGAGTTTATTCATTTTTCCCCATTCTTACGTCAACTTGTTTGTACAAAGTATGTTATTACTTTGAAGAGTGTTTTGAGTACACCTGACCTTGCCTATTCCAAAAAATTGTTGCTGGCTTTAGGCTAAAAATGCAAGTTTTCATCTGAACAGGCATTTATGTGAGACACTAAAAAGAAACATTATAAATGAGAGTTGGAAATTGTTCTAACAGTAGCAAATGCATTTTCATTGTAAGATCATATGGAAAGTAACAGTGAGCCAAGAATTAGCTATCCTTAGCAAGCAGAATTATGAGACTAGTAAGAGATGAAGGATTAGAAAATGGTGAATTTTTATTAAAATTTAACCTTATAAAGTCAGTAGTTCCATTTTGGTATATTTGTATATAAGCAATTGAGAGCAGCCCTGCAGAGAAGGACTTGGGGTTGATGGTAGATGAAAAATTCAACAGTGTGTGCTCCACCAGCAGTGTGTGCTCACAGCCCAGAGAGCCAAACGTGTCCTGGGCTGCATCCAGAGCAGTGTGGGCAGCAGGGCCAGGGAGGGGATTCTGCCCCTCTGCTCTGCTCTGCTGAGACCCACCTGCAGGGCTGCACCAGCTCTAGGGGCCCAGCACAGGAAGGACTTAGAGCTGCTGGAGTTGAGGCCATGGAGCTGATAAGAGGACTGGAGCACCTGCCCTACAAAGACAAGCTGAGAAAGTTGGAATTGTTCAGCCTGGAGAAGAGAAGGTTGCATGGAGACCTCATAACAACAGCCTTAGAGTATCTGAAGGGGCCTACAGGGGAGGCAGAGAGGGGCTCTTCATCAGGAACTGCAGTGATAGGACAAGGAGTAATGTCTTCAAACTGAAAGAATGTAGGTTCAGATTAGATACTAGGATGAAATCCTATACGGTGACAGTGGTGAGGAACTGCTTCAGGTTACCCGAAAAAATCATGGATGCCCCATCCCTGAAAATGTCTAAGGCTAGGTTGGATGGTGCTTTGAGCAACCTTATCTAGGGGAAGGGCTTCCCGCCCATGACAAGGGTTGAAACCCTTTGTTGGGTTTTAAGGTCCCTTCTAACCTAATCCATTTTATGCTCCTGTGATTCTTATTCACCAAATGGATATATTTTGTATATATGTCCATATGTCACATTGTAAGTGATCTGTTTCTGGAAATGGTTCTATTCAAGTTTAAGGGATCACTTATGATCTGAGTTAAAAGGTGCCTTTATTAAGCTTAAACTTAATTACTGCCCTTATGCTGTCCAGGAAAAAGATCTTGAGTCTGTGCTTTGCTGTAATTGTCCTGCTTTGATTATACTGGTGTTCTCTGAGCCACTTCACCCTACATGTCACACCATTTGCTATAGATTCACACCGTCTCATATATGTTCACTTACCTGACTCATCATTTCTTTTCAGAGTGATTCTCTCCAGGGCTTGTATCTGTTTCTCTCACTCTTTGTTCTTGTGCTTTATTTTTCCCTCTTGTGCTTTGCAAGTGGATTATGTAACTTTAAAATATTTTGGTAAAAACCCTCTGCAAAAAATGCTATGCAAAGAAATTAGCATTTCAAGGTATATTGCATTTCTGATACATGCATATCAGGGATTAATTAGATATCAGTCACTGGCAAAATCTAGTGAAGAACAATATGTTATCATTGTGAAGGTTATGTATTGAGGTCCTTTTTAATAATTCCATTAGTAATGTAGAAAAGTCATATCAGTGAGTCATGATCAGTGTGACTCTCACAGTAGGTCATAATATCTTTATTAATATGGCTGATTCCTAAATATAGCTGTTGTGTATGGTTTGAATATTTAATTCCCATCCTTGCACTGAATTCTGCAAAAGATTGTTACAGTGCAAACAACAAACATAACTAGTAATGATTTATTTATTCTGTAAGAGAAAAAAAATATGAGAAATTATTACATCTGATGAAAGAAGAGCTTGAAAAAACCAAAGGTAAAAAAAACAAGTGCAAAATACATTCCATAAAGGGCCTGAATGTATCAAAGAGTCAATTTATTGTTAGATGAGATCAGCTGCCAGTAAAGGGAAATGGCACAGCTAGGGGAATAGATTACATTACCTGTAATCCACTTCTTCCAATCAAGAAGCAAGTTTTGAGCTTGACTGATTTAAAACAGGAAACGGCACAGGAGCTAGATATGAGGTTACAACGTAGTAACAGTGCAGAAAGCATTTATACTAATTTAGGGTAAATATGCTTAAGGGACAAATGTAAATTTAAGAAGCAGCATTTTCCAGAAATTAAAAGCAACAACTTCTGGCGTATTTCATTAAAAATATCTGAGAAAGGCCTGAAAGGTGTTTTTCAGTGCTAGATACAGGCCAACAGAATGCTCTATGCAGGCCCAGATGTCACAATGTAAAGCCATATTAAGTATCTATAGATTTGTCCCAAAGTGTTCTATTTCATCACTGGCTTGCCTGCTTCCAGGAATTAATCCTCTCTGAGATAAGAGCTGTGGCAAGGAGACTTCCTAGAGCATACAAATTTGGTGATTAGAAGAGAAGCAATGACAGGATGGGCAAATACTGAAAAACAGCAGTCAGTTTTCTGTGAGCTAAAGAAAGGACTGTGTCACTCTGGCAAAGCTGAGAGGACCTTGGATTTCACTTTTATGTCCTGTGCTGTAATCACTTGGCCCTCAGAGGGTCTTGAACCTGTGCAATCACTACTCCAGGTAGTACCTGTAAGTACTTTGGTTGAAAAGCAGCAGTAGACCCAATGAAGGAGAGAGCCTTTGCACGGTATGACTGGGTTATATCCAGTTGTCTCCTTCATTTGTAGCAGCAGGGAGGTAGTTATTCACTACATAAGCATATATGCATTCTATTTACATAATTTCTACAAGTGCTTTATCCAGAGAGCTTCTTTTAGTGCTTTGGCAACTAAATTATTCAGTGCTAAAGAAATTAATTCTTCTCCTCATCCTGGCAGTAAGGGGCAATTCCTGCTCTCAGGTGTGCTGGCTGTTCAAGACTGGTGCCCAAAAGTCCATAGTTTTTTACTTGCCCATTTGCATACAAGAAGTAAGGGAGGCCTTCAGTTTGGCTGGAGGTAACCCTTGGCTCCACAGGCAGCCCCAGCTATGAGGCAGTGAATGTCCTGATGTTGTGTCTTCTCCACCTGCACCACTGCTGGGCAGCCCAAAACTCTCCCCTGCTGCATGGGCTGGGAGCTGAAACTGAGCCCTGGCCACGTCACCCCATCCCTCCTCTGGCCAGGGATGCAACTCACAGTCAATGCTGCCATCAGGCCCCTCACAAGTGGGAACCTTTCTCAGGCTCATGGACTTTGACACAGGGCTGTCATTAAATACCTGTTACTCTGGAATGACCCATTTTCTGTACAGGTCAGGTTGTTTTCTATGGTTAGATGAGATCTCTCCAATGTAAACAAGAATATATTTCTTGGCCTTGAAGGAGACAGAAGGATCACACCAAAACCAGTGAGAGAGTTGGAGGGCTGAAAGAGGAGTTGCTCTTGCTGAGATCATTGGCTACTGCCAAATCTCCCTTCCTGTTTGTAAAACCAGTTGTGGTAAAACCTCAGAGCAGGCCTGTTAAAGCTTTGTGACACAAAGCCACTGTAAAGGGAGGAGGTGTTGAAAAATATGCTACCATACATAGATATGGATTCACTATGCACTTTTCCAGAGATGGTTGTACACACTGTATGGTGTACTAAACACACTGTCTCTGTGCTGCCTTTGCAAGTGATTTTTCTAACTGAAATTACAAAATTTAGCATGAATTTATGAGGCGTGCAATGACTGGAACAAAGAACAATGTGCTATTCCAGAGCCAGGTGACTGCTCCATTAGTGATTTGATTGAGCAGAGGGCACCTGGCTTGCACAGGGCAGAACGTTTGGCACCATCCCCCATCAGGTGCAAGCTGGAGCTGGAGGAGTCCCAGGGGCTGATGCCAAGGGCTTCTCCTTGTCAGTGAGAGCTGAGCTTGCTCATGGTCAGACCCCCTGGGCTTTGTCCAGCATGCCACTGCTTCACCTTTCCCCCATAGCACGGGAATGGTGTGTCTGTACAGCAGTGGTGCCTCTCCCATTGTCCCTGTTCCACAGGTGGGTGCTGTGCAGCAGGGCACAGTGTGCAGCTTGCACCTCCTGGTTTGCATCTGTTACAGTCACTCTGACACCTGCTTGGGTGGTTATGGTCCTGTCTTAATTTCCAGAGTGCAAAGCCCATAAAGCGGGGTGGGAATAAGGTGGTGCTCCTCTGTCTCTAAAGCAGTGCTCTGGATGAGTGTTTGCATGAGAGGTTTCGGTGGAGAACCATGTCCTGGAGCAATTAATGTAGTCTGAATCAAGGCATACTTGAACATAAGTGAACTCTGAGAAGATGTTTTCATTAGGCAGTACATTTCTGAATGATAGAAGTGATAACATACCTGAATAAGTGTATCATTTGTTCACTGACTAAAGTTTGTCCCCCTCTGAAAGTTTCCATCCTTCAGATAATTATGGAAAAATGGAGGAAGTGGCTGTACATATGCAATTGTAGTAACAATTCAGGTTCTGGTTTTGACTTGGTGTAAACTATAAAGGGTTACAAACTATTTTAAAAAGCAATTTATAAAAATAGCACATGAATACCAACAGGACGTTAGACTGACTTCTGCTTGCAGACAACAAATTAACATGTTGTGTATTTTCTCTGAAGGAAGTAGAAATTCGAAACAAAGACCTGGAAGGACAGCTGTCTGATCTAGAGCAACGTCTGGAGAAAAGTCAGAATGAGCAAGAAGCTTTTCGCAATAACTTGAAGACACTTTTAGAAATTCTTGATGGAAAAATATTTGAACTAACAGAATTACGAGATAACTTGGCCAAACTAATAGAGTGTAGTTAAAGAAAAATGGGATTTCAGTGCCAATCAGCTTAAAGATGCACTGTCTCTCTTCATAGAACTGTGTTGGGCTCTGCATCAAAGTTGCACAAAATTAGAAAATGCTCCTCTGAGAGGGATTGTTTTAAATTTGACTTATAATTCAATGTAAAATTTAGAACTCAGCTTGTAGCCAGTTGAAGAAAAAAATATAAAGAACTTGAATTACAAATTACCTCCTTTTACATTATTGGCCACAGATAACTTGAAAGATATTAACAATAATTGAATGCAATCCTTTTCTAATTATCAGTGATGGATGAATTAGCAGTGTCCCAGGACACACTCCATTTTGTGACAGATACAATATAGTTTATTGGCTATTTTATTTAAGATATTTAAATGCTGTGTTTTGTGCAAGAACTTAGTGATGACAGCCCTGTATTTTGTTGTTCTTAATAATTTCTCAGGATAAGTTGCACTGTGGAGAAGCAGTGCCGGAACAAATTTATTCTTGCCAGGAATGAGAGAGAGTTGCATCTTTAATTGAAACAAATTTACTATAACTGCTTGTATAAACCTCTTCCTTTTTGTTTTTTTGGGGTTGGTTGGCTGGTTGGTTTTTTGATTTTTTTTTTTAATAGCTATACATATATACTGGAAGATACAGTATTTCTTTATGGAGCTTACCTTGGTGTTTTACAATATCGTCCAATGTAAGGTTTAGTTTTTCATATGAATTCCATGTAATTACAGTGAGATAGTATCTTCCACTTAACTAAATTTTGAAGCCAACCAGTGATAGAAGGTGAGTCCCACAGTAAAAAAAGAAATCCAACCCCCCGCTCCAAACCCTCTGAGAATTTTAAATGTAAATTTTAAATTTTAAATTTGACCTGCGCAGATAACAAGTAACGGCCAGTTGTTTGTTTTCTGGCCTTGATACTTATACTGAATGTTCAATTTGCTGTTAACCTGTTCTGCAGGAGACTTTTTCAGAATGTGACATGAAACAGAGGTTCTGTGAATAATGGCTTATGGGGAGCACTGTTCTGTTACAGATTCATTAAGGGCACAGAGGTACCGCAAGGGATTGTTTGTACACTGAACGTGTCTAGCCAAAAAGGCTGTTTCTTGAAGTTTTGTTGTCATAGCAAATTGAACTGAAGACATGTTTACTCTTTTATGGGTCTTCATATCACATCTTTATCAAAACTACACCAGGCAATATTCTGAACTGTTAATTAAGTGTTTAAAAACAGGACATTGAATTGAATTATCCTCAGTGAGCAGGTTTTAAAGTTGTTTTGATGTAATTTTAACAGACTTTTGGCAAACACACATTTCTTAATATAATAGATTTATTTAAAAATCCCAACTCTTTGAAAGGTAAGCCAATTGTCATGTGTCTTGCATCACAGTGCATTCTTGCCATAAATTGCTTGTAATGCTAAAGAGGGCTTTTTTAAAATGTATGAATGAGTGTCAGACCTCAGAGTTGAAAGATGCACGAACCTTTGTTTGCTCCCCAAATTAATTTGAATGTTAAACATGAAATCTAGCTGCTTATGAAATTTGTAGAACACCGTTTTCTTCACTTAGAGACTGATATTCAAAACTAGAAAAGATAAGTTTGTTTTCATGTATGTACTGTGTGTATATACCATATAATACACACGGGTTGTCATTTATATTGGAAAGACATGCTTTATTTCTAAAATACCTTTTTCCTTTCCCTTAACTGGTGATTTATCAGGTCTCCCCTGACTAGTCAGGGAAGTGGCTTAGGTTAAATGCTAAAACTGTCATGTATTATATGGTATGTAATATACACAATGTTTACGCTTTCTCCATATTTTTTAGGGTATTTTCTCACATTTATTAAAGGGGTGGGGGGAGCTTGTTTCATTGTGCTACTGGTTGAAAACTTTGTGGTGAGCTACATGTTAATCATTCAGGGGATTTTAGACAGTGGTGTGTATATCTTCATCAGGTCCATATGAGCAGAAACAGCCAGTTTTTAATTTTCCTGGGGATATTTGGGCCTGATTCTCCTGTCACTTGTGCTGCTGTAAACCAGATGTGTCCTTGATGTGATGTCAGCAACATTCCGTTGGCATAACATCCGTGGAAGTGCAAGGAGAATTCGGCCTGCTAATGCTCAGTGGACATAATAAAGATGAAGACAGAATAAAAAAACATAATGATGGAATAAATGTAATATTATTTTTAATGATATTATTATTGACATTTTTAAAGATATGATGTCATATGTGTGGGGAAAATAGTGGACAGAAATATTCCACTTAAATTTTGTGAATATGTGTGGTACATGAGCATTTCTATGTATAAGTACACACACATATGTATATACAGAACATGGAAAAATTTAGATGTGCACATTTTTAATATTTTCCTATTGAAATTAAATTTAAAATTGGAAATTGATATTTGAGAATTTCTTTTTCTCATAGAATAGATAAGCTTCATTTCTTTTTTTTAAATAATACAATTACTGAGGGCTGCACCTTTGAATTCCCAAATAGTTGCCAAACATAAATATGGGATGAGGTGAACATACGTGCACATATAAATAAAATCCTATGTCTAAGACTATTTTTAATGCTTATGTACAGTAGGCAAGTGTTTAGAAATTGTGATCTGAAGTTCATACTTAGGTGGCTATACCTACTGTAGCCTCTGCACTTCTGTTTTAACGTAAAGGTTTTCCCATTTGAAACATTGCTGTCCCAGAGATGAGTACTGTACATTGTATTTATCTTTAATGAAACTATGGGAATATGTATACAAGAAAACAGTGTTCAGTACTATAGCCTGAAAACATGACCGTGAACTTGCACTGGAAGGGAGAGCAGTCACTTTGTGTATAATTTATTACATGGCAACTACAGTATTGGGGAAAAAAAAAAAAAAGCCAACAAAAGAATTACCATAAGCCTCACAGAAATACAGAAATAGAAAAAAAAAAAAAAAAAAAAAAAGAGATAAAATAAATCAAACCCACACTTTTTTATTTTGAAATACACTTGCTGTTCTCTGGAGAATGTATTTTTTTTCCCTTAAATCTTTTTCAATTATGTGCAAGCGATAGCAGCAGCTACCTTAATCTTTCAGGTGCTACTGGATTTTGCATTAGTGTGTTATGTTGTGAAATTCTGACTTTGACATAAAAGATTTTTGTAAGTATATCCCCGTCTGGATAGCTAGTTTTTGGAGTGTATTGTTCATAATCCATATGCCTCAATGATCCAGAAATTGCATTTTTCTATGTGGACAAAGTAAAACATGTGAATTAAACTGTCCATTATAGACTGGAAGTTCCTTTTCCTGGCCAATATGTCCAGGAAAGAGGAGAACAAAATGAACTGATAATGCAGAAATGCGGTTATAAGGTCTCTACGAAAATACATTTTCAGGTAAAATACAAATAAATAAATAAATAAATAAAGGGCTAAACCAGTTGTTACACAAATAAGTATCATTTAACGCTATCGGCGGCATTCCCAGGATAACTCCTTTAAAGAGAACCCTAGAATTAACAGTGCATCTATTAAAGATTAATATTTTGGGATATGTCTTTTCAGTTGTCAGTTGTGAAAGGTTTCTGATTTCTGCTCATTTTTCTACCAGTTGGGGATCAACTTCAGGTTTGCCTTCAATAAGAGGCTAAACCTCATTTCATTCTATCATCTTATATATTCTGTACTGAAGTGGCTGCTGAACAGCACTCTGTGAACACTGCATTCAAAAGTCAAAATCAAAGCCATTTTTCAGAAATACTGCATGGAGAGAGGAATGGAAAACTGTTGCAGACCTTAATTCTCTGCAGAGCTGCAGATATCAGTAAAAGCACTTAACTTGGTTGACTGCAAAAATCTTAAGGCCAAAGATAGATCTAATTGGAGATTAGATCTGGGTGTCAGAAGACAATTAAAAAATACCATCAAGAAACTCCATCCAATGTGTTCAGTCTCAGTCACTGAATATGCCAGTTAAGTGCACACCTATACATTGGGGTTTCTTCTTCAGAAAACGGACCTGACTCTGCTAAGCAATGTTCAAATTGTCTTGTTTACATTTTCTCAGTAATGCTGCATTTGTGCACTACCTCTGAACAGTGCTAAGCAGAGACCATATCACAGAATAACACACATTATTTTAAATCTCTGGTTTTCCTTAGCAGCCTTAGTTCCTCGTTTTACTTCTGACAAGATGGATGGATTTTCCCTGTTTTGTTAAACTTTTGGAACAATGAGCGGAGTTTTGTGTTGGAGCCCAGAGTCAGTTCAGCTCAAGTCCACTCTTCTGGCCATGCCAAGCCAGAAAGCAGGTGTGAGTCTAAATGTCACAATACCTCTAGATACTATAGACAAAAGTGGGTTTTCACACCATAAGGGGTCTCATAGCTTGCCCGCCACAAACTCTCAGGGACCTGTAGCGGCCAGTTCTGCTTCTGCACTGCTGGCAGCTCATCGTAGGACCAAAGAAACACAATATACCTACTTTCCCCCTCATTGCTTGGTCTTGCATAAGCAGAGCTCAGATGCAACGATGTATCTGGCAATCCTTAATATTTACAGATAAAGGCATTGGAAGGAAAGTAACTATCAAAGGTTTTTTAAATTCGGGGTGGGTGGGGGAAATGCAGATTTCAAAAAGATTCCCTAGTGTGAAACCCTCGTGTAGCTGTAAAATAGATGAGAACGATTTGCATAGGGAATGACAAACCACCTGAAAGGATCTCACTTTCCTAGGTGCTCACATCATGCTGACAATGAGCACACCTGGCTTGTCCCAAAACTCCACTCTTGATTGCAAGAGGCTCCCCAAGGTCAGCCCTGGGGGGGTGTTTCATGAACACAGCTGAAGTCCTGACAGTCTGCAAACCCCATGTCCTTTCAGTCTTTTACCTACACGACTCTAGAGGTTTGACACCAATATTAGCCATTGGTGCTCCCTGTTTTCTGCTGCCATCAGTTCCTGTCACCTGTGATGTTTGTGTAATGGAATTCTGAGCTGGGTTTGGGTTTTTTTCTTTCTTTCTTTTGACTTGGAAGTAGTTTCCAAACTTGTTCCCTGCTTTGGGGATTCTCATCTGCTCTCATCCAAGCCTCATCTCACTGCATGGATCCAGCAGTGTGTCAGCTGCTTTTGCTTCCATTAGATTGAGAATAGCAACATAGACATTTTCTTGGAGGAGAAGTTGCATTTCTGTGACTGTGGTAATTCTTGAAGAAGAAGGATTTTTTTCCCAGTAGATCAAGAAGGAGGGCAGAACTAAAGATCTTCACAAACAATACCATGCATCCAGGTGCTAAGGGGAGAGGAAGAGCTACACTGACAAGGTATGTGTAAATATAATCTCTGTGTATGGATTTCCTCCTGTTGAATTAAATATGGTCATGCAGCTACTTCCAGGGAGGGAACAAGACCTTTGAAATTCTCTGAGTCTGGCTTGTATTTTGTTAAATGATCAGTGGAATTGTCTCAAAAAAAAAAAAAAAAAAGAGATGTGAAGCAAAATGACCTTGTACTTGCCTGCAGGAGAAAGATCATAGCCCTTTCCTATGGATGGAAATTTAAGCATTAAATCTACTTTCTCCACATCTGAATATATGGTTATTTTTATAATTCCAGCAGTTTTGTTTCTCAGGAATCCACAGCAATGGGAACCAGAAATCCATCAGTGCAAGGTACAGCTGTCTTTGACTTTCACTTAATGAGAGGAGCCAGGGTAGAAGTAGGTAGCTGAGTGCCTCAAGCAGTATTTCATGTGAGCATCCTGCATCCAGTCCCTGCTGCACAGCCTCACTGCTGCACCCTGCCAGCTGCACTTGCTGTCCCAGAAGCAGCCCAGGGGAGTTTGCTGTCCTTTGTTCAGAAGCTGCTGCTTCAAAACTGTAGCTCTGTCATTACCAGTCTGAAGCCCTTTTGCTCCAGAGCATTTTGCACATTCAGAGTTTTGCTTGCAGGGGGATAAAGAGGGAAATTTCATTCTGTGTATTTTAAAGAAGCAGAGTAATGGAGTAATGTGTTGATTTGATATAAGCTGCATTTCCCCACCTCTTTGAAAAGAAATTTTGAAAGCTTTATTTGAGGTGGTTATCATTACCATTTGAACCTACCACTCAAAACTTTCATTATCCTCTATTTCTTGCATTTTTCCTTTTGCTCCTTTTGCATTGTTCCTTTGTGTTCTCTTGCATAACATGGAACAACCAAACATTTACAGTCAATGTAGGTCCTAAACTGCTTATGGAATGAGAAACATAAATATTCAGTGTCAAGCTCACCTGGCAGGGACATCAGTAACCCAAAAAAAAATCCCAAAATCCACCCACACAAAAGATACCTGTGGGTATGAGGTGCTGACGATGTGCATGAACCTCTCAGCCTCAGTGAGGAAGCATGGGGGATATTCTAAACAAGCATTACTGAGGCATGCTACCAGGAAGTATCTTGAATCAGAGCTGTCTAAAAGACAGCAATGCAAGTATTTTCAGAAGACATGAGTTTTCATGCTCTTCACCAATGATGACAACTGTATTGTACAAATAGAAAATACCTACAAGGCACATGTAACTCCTCAAGTCAAAATGCAAAAATGTGTTAGGACTGGCACCGGAAGTTTCCATCAAGCTAGAGGATTTCTGTCATCAGCTAGGAAAAAATTCATTTGCAAATGAATTATAGCTACACTGGAAATCATGAGAGAATGAGTCCAAAGACAAGAGCAGCTCTCTGTACCTGAGTCAGGCTGGGAAATTCAGCTATGGGACTTAGTCTGGACTAGCAGGTTGGGCAGGTGACAAACAGTGCTGTCGTTTCAGAGGGGTTTAAAGACATTTTGGCACTTGGACCAAATTGCAGTGTTGAAGCTGTGACAAGGACACATATCTAAAATCCAGAAGGGGATAAGGCCTCACAGAGCACAGCATTGGTCAGCCCTGTGACTGAGCAAGCAACTGCACTGGAACTGCTGGTGTGTCCAAAGACAGAACTGCCTCTCTAAACCTGGCCATGAGGATGGTTCACTTACAGGATAAGAATAAACAGATTCACCAGCCTTCAAGGCTGATTTTACAGCTCAGCAATAGCTGCTAGGTGGCTCTGGAATTTGCCAGAACATTACAAGTCTCTCTTTTGAGAGGCTGCACCAGAAAAGGGGCCACTACTAGAGGCAGTTGTATGCTGACCTCCACGGCCCCCACAAGCACAGTGCTGGATCTTACGCAGAATAAATGCTGGCATACAACTGCTTGGAAAATAGCTGGTGACAGTCAAGGGATCAGGCCTTCATCAGCTGGAAAGTCTTGACAAATTTAAATGAAGAAATTCTAATTTACAGTATTTCAGGGTAAATTTATTGTTTCTTTTTATTGAGACTTCACAGCTTGCTATTGCAATGACACACTGATGGGGTTAACAGAAGACACTGTAGTGTCCCCTTGGGGAACAGTTAGGCTCCTTCCACTGGGAAGATAAAGTTTCCATTCAAGCACTTGGCCAAGCTGGTACTACTGACAGTACCAAGCACTTCCTTATTCAGAAACATCCCTGCAACCTTGAGCATCCACTAAGGACTGCAGCAAATTCATTCATTCATGAGCAGGGATCCTGTAGTTATCTCAGGCAGCTCATGGCTGGGAGCAGAACCCAGGTTTATCCCAGATGGGGATAAACCCCACTGCAGTCTCAACAAATGCTGTCTGGGACACAAAGTTTCTGTTCAAAGTTTCTTACTGCAGATGGAGATTAAAAGCTGAATACTTGAAGGGTTGGGGTTTTCTGCAAAATGGGACATAGCACTAACTTAGAAATGTAATTGCTTTTGAGTATTTAAATATAATACATGTTATTTTGTACACAAGCAAAGCTTGCCCTGGTAGGCAATGTGTGGCTCATGTTTTCCCTGAATACATAGCCCAAGTAGACAACTTCATTTTTGGCGATTTTGTTTGTTTGTTTTTAAAGAGCAACAAACCTGATCTCCTAAACAGAGATTACTTTAACCTTTGCAACCTTTGACTGAGGACAATTTCTGCATTCCTCTGATCTTTTCCCAAAATGGCTTAATGAGAATAGGCATCCTCCAAGTATCACTCAGGTTTTGTGACCCTGTCTGTTGGCCACATGCACTGATGGAATGGCCCATGAAGGACCAGACCTTGCAAAAGCCAACAGCCTGACTCACTGAGCACAGCTGGACTTAGAGCTGCGTTACAGAGCAAGGTATGGGTGTGCCAGGGGACACATAAAACACTGTTGCAAAGTAGGGAAAATAAATTCACTCCTACACTGGTGCTGGGCAGGAGAAGAACCTTGTTTCAACTTTGCTATTGAGATCAGCCTTTTCAGCAGCAGAAATCTTTAGGAAACCCTTACAGGAATGACAAAAATATATGTGTGCCATCAACAAAAGTATAGGATGTGTGATTTTTTTTTTTAATATAATGCCAATTCAAGACTTTTTTTTTTTAATATGTCATTAGAAACCAAGAGAAGTGTGCAGTGGTTTCTTTGTCAAATTGTTCGGATTGTTTTCACAGGACTATCCACTCCAACAGTAATTTTACTCACAGCAAGTGCATGTGGGGGGAAAATGGCCATCCTTTTATGGTGCTTCAAAAGAAGTTGATTCATAAATGTCTGTTATGGTGTTTAAATTGCTTTTAACATGCATGGCAGTCTGAGCATGCACTGACGATTTTGTATGCTAAGAACTCAGTTACACTCTCACTGATATTGAATGGGATTAAAATAAAGTACTGAGGAAGAAAAAGTATAGTTAATGTAAGTGCTTTGTATGAATTGCATGATTCTTCAATCTTCCTTATTCCTGTGACTTTTAAACAGTAATGTACAGAGGGAATGTACAGTAATGTACAGAGGGAATGTGATGCTAATTAGAAAAGTTGTTAAGATGAAAGAATGAAGTAAACAGTGACTTTTGCTTGAAAGACTGTGAATGTCCTTAGTCTTATGTAAGCAATGTGGGGTGAGACGTCTCAGAGAAGTCAAGAAGTCTGCTGCATTCCATGGTGAGGAAAGAGTGACAAGAAAGCAGTACAGATGATTGGCCTGTGGGACAAGTATCTCCAACAAACATCCCACCAACAGCACAAAACTACAGTAGGAATAAAGGGGTAAGACAGCAGATACAGTGTGAATGTGAATATAACTTTTGTTTTGGTTTAGATTCTGTTTTTCCCCCAAAGTTTTGGTTGATTAATGATGAGCAAAAGCAAACCCCAGCAACAACACAGGCACCAGCTTTAACAGCACAGGGAGTAATCTGTGCCTGTTTTTGTCCACCAGCCCTTCCTGTGGAGGCAACAGTTCAAGGGAGATGTGCTGTCTTTGAGCTGATGAAAATCTGGACAGTGAGCTTGACTGTGGTGAAGAGTTGCACCAAGTTTAGAGAAAGTAATAAGAGACTGAGACTCTTAGTGCAAAGGGGGAAAGGACAGAAAGGCTTCTCCATGGGATCGGTTCTGCAGGATGGAGAGTTGGACAGAGATTTGCAGCACTTCTGTGAGGAAGGTAGGTTACGTGGTGATGATGCTGTAGCTTCTTGGCAACACCTCTGAGATGGTTTTCTGCTGAAGGGCAGCTGTGTAAGCAAAGTGATGCCTGTAACGGTTCAATGGCTGACACGGTACATCTAAGGTTGAAGAAACCATTTTATCCATTTTTACAGACATTATAAAGTTCCTTTACAAATGGTAAAAATAGTGGCACAACTCTGTAAAAGTAGATTTAGACAGTGATCTTGATGTGAGCATAAAGCTCCAGCTGTGGTGGTGGCAGTGACATGCTGATGGCTTGCCCATCCCATGATTCAGAGATACTGTGGCAGTCCAGGATTCCTCTAAGCTCCCTCCTATGGCAGGAGGAATGAAGCCTATAAAATGGGCTTCTCTGTCCTATGATGGGAAGCAGCAGTATGAAAGGGAAACTGCTGAGAAAAGGAACAGTTCATAGGTTTTGGAAAACAACACCTGTCAAACACACCTTCCATTTTACTTCCTTCCCCTGTACCTACTGCCTCTGTTGAGCATTAAGTGGTGGAACAGAGACAAACCCTGCACTTATCAGTAGTTCCCCTATTTCAGAGGCACTGTGGCCCACTAAGTATTTATTTACAATGTACCTTTGATTTACATCTGACATGTAACAAACAGGAAAAAAATAAATGTATCTTTCATCTTCTGTGTTGAACAAACAAGAGGCCTTATCCTGCATGGCATACCACTGCCTTTCATCTACCTACAGATATATTCACTCATCTGCAATCCTGATGCATACACTAAATTCACTTCCACCCTGTATGGATACTGTAGAGAGTTATTAAAAAAACCATCTACTTATCTACTGAAGCCAATGCCAAGCAGAACCAGCTGATGGAGCACTGCAGAGCAAAACCTGTGCAGGCACACACACCGAGGTCACACATTGCCAGAGCTTTAGGAACAGACGTCAGACACAAATTTAACACTCTTCTCTCTTAATAGGCAACAATCAAAACTGATTATTTTGAAACACATTTCCTACTTGTTCTACATGTTCTGCCATAACCCAAAATTAAGAGTCATTATTACCTGGCATGAAAAAGAACACTAGGAAACCACAGCCAGACAGGCCTTGAATTTTTCAACGTAGATTTACACTGCAAATACAAAGTTGGTTTCATGTTGCTCTAAGAAATGTCCTTTTCCTTGTTTTCTCAGGATCTTAATGGCACTAAAAAGTTCCTGTTCCAGAAATACACTGGTCTTTTGTTTCCTCATGTTAAGGAACCAGCTAGAAACAGAACCTACCTGCACTGCACCAAAAACACAGAAGTAAAAGGGAAAAGAGATACAATATAAAGATACCTCTTTTCCAAGATTTATGTCTACATAAATAGAATGGAAAATGGCTAGAGGAATAAAAGGAAGAACTTACCCACAGACATCTAGGAACCCTAGTAAGTGTAACAAGGGTACTAAGCTCTTAACACTTCTGTATTTAAACTTTTACTTTTTCACAGAGTGTTTCTGTCGTTTGATCAAGAGATGGAAAGTGGGTGTGATTTATAATTATGCACAACTACCCCACATCATTTAGGAGCAAATTTCTTCTATAATACCTAACCTGTTCATCATTTACAAAGATATTATCTAAATACTAATACTCCATGCTGCAACGTAGCTTAGATGCAACCACTTACCACTGAACAATGACAGGGAATCTGAGAAGTTTTAAGAGTAACAATGGGAACTGAAATTAATTAGATCTGAAATAGTTTTTTGTGGGAACTAAACTGTATAAAATTTTTTAATGCTAGTACATAATCAAAGTTAAAACCAAGACAGTGATCAAATAAATATCCTTTAATAAAGAAAAGAGGAATAATTTTAAAGCACCAAAACTGTGAGTATGATGTTACATTGCATGTACAATAAGGTGAATGAATGCAGTACTTTGCGTACAGGTTTAAATTTCTGAATCATGATAATAAAACCCCATGAAATACACAGCAATAAACTTGCATTGCAGAAAAGCTGCACTAAAGAAAAAAGACCAAGAAGCAGACAATTAAAACTTTTTTTTAGTTTCTAGGTATTGCTAGAAATGTTTGTTTAGTTCTTAACCTTTTTTTTTTTAACATACTTGTGCTTAATACTTAATAACTTTGAGCATTTTCAGGCATAGTAAATTTGCAGAGTTGTTTACAATAAAATAAGCATTTAATATGTCCTTTTGAATATAATGGAATTAAAGAACTTTCTTAAAGCCAAGCACAATGTGCTAGTAGTGTCTGAGTCTAATGATAATATTGCACAAAGCTAGTGAATGGAAAATTTGTTTTCATTATTTCTTATTTATTCAACAGGCTTAACAAAGAAGTTAGTTTCATTCAGCTTCACTGGCTTCATTCACGTAAGACAACTTGTAGCCATCTGTATTTCTTCAGCTTTTGTTTTATGATGATGCATTTGTATACACTTAAAATGAAGTTCAAAACATACAGCAACAGCAACAACACGCTGGAAGATGTTAAGTGAATATCCCCAATACCCAACACCTATTTACCAATTCAAAAGTCAAAACTATGTTTATACTCTGAAAATCTAGCCAGTTTATGGCAAACTTATTCCTGGATAGGTGACAGTCTCTGGAATAAAGTCTCTGCAGAGTTTGGACTATATGCACCAAAACAGTCTTCATCCTTTCTACTTGTTTCTGATGGACAAACTACTGGTTAAGGAGCTTCAGATAACGCTCTACACATTAATATTAAAAACTCAGCAGAATAAAATTCATTGCTTGGTCATTTTCCATATTAGAGGTACAGAGCATTCACATTTGAGAATGGAAAGATGACCTTTTCTGTCTTATTCTGAAGCTCTGAGCCACAGAATATGTAAGACCTGAATCACAATAAAAATACATAAATGTCAGGCTGCAGATTCACCACAGCCAGAGCTGTGAGTTTTGGATTAACAGTCAAACTGAATGGGAAGTACAAAGACCCATATATGCAAACAGCCCCTCCCACAAATATACTGGCATGCCCGCCCGCCCTCCCTTGACCCTCCTAAAAATTCTAAGTATTTATGTATTAGGCAGCAATTAAATATAAATTCACTTTGTAGGAAAACTTAAATTACAGTATATTTATAGGTTAAAAACAGCCATTGTGTTGATAGCATTGATAGCAGTATGTTGATGTGCTTATTACACCAAAGAGCAATTTGCAGTCAAGTTTAGGATGACCTACTGTCTGTCAGCTCCAAGAGGACTGAAATCATGCAACATGCTCTCCCAGTAAGGTGCTTCTGTTACTCTTTTCTTTGCAAGAAGCTTTGCTTGTTCTTAACATTAATTCTGTAGTGCGAAACATCAACAACATATTGTCCATGCTTATGAAATCATTACCAGAAATACATCCAGGTAATTTAATTACATAAGCATTACAATGAAAATAAAATCTGATTACACGCATGAGCAAACTTGATTTACAAATTACACTCCTGAAATTCAGTGCAACAAATGGAATAAGGGTAACATTAACCAATAAAGTTTCTGCCTCCTCTTCTCAATAAGTTGCATCTTCGATAATGCATCTATCATTACTTTATTATTAAACAGTACAGAATATAGTGCTTATACTCAAAATGATTCTTTACAAATAATGTAGTGAAGTATGTTGAGTTCTATCCCCAATTCAGTCACAAAAGAACACAATATATAATCATACTAATTTATTTTACAAGTGTCTGGTGTAGAATGCAGACTGTCAGATTTAAAATAAAAAAAAAAACAGGCAAAACTTAAAAGTGATGTTCGAGAAAAATAAAAAAGCCTTCATCTACCCTAGACAGAAAACTAACATGAAAATACAGTAAAGTGAGTAAGACTATTGGTCATTTGTATAGGATCTGGAACCTCCATGAATGAGAACATGAAAATCTTGCTGATACAAATTCCATTTCTGAACAAGGCTATTGCTGTTTACCTTATATTTTGGTTATTTTAGTAGAAACTGAGTACTTAGTTTCTTGTTCCCACTCATAAAAGATTTTTCAGTCCTTACATAATAAGCATTTGTACAATAAACATTATGCATTCCAAATCTTTACTTCACTGTATCAGTTACACCACAGTAAAACTTTAAATTTGGAAAAAGAAAGAATTTTCTAAAAATTGAAAAGGCCCAAAAACCTGACAAACTACTTATGATAAATAACTAGCAACAGAACAACGCAGCCACAACAATAAAATGAAAAAATATCAATAGGCAGGTCTTTTTATGGAGGCTCCTTGCGCATGTTTACGTGTTTTTCCTTAGTGATGCTTGCCAAGACTTCTCACAGACCAACACAATTATTACAGCTTTTCTCAGCTGTGGTAGAACTGACCTCAATGCAGGACTGTCATAATTTCCCTAACTTTCTTTTAAATATACTAAACTTTCCCCATTTTCTGCGGTAGCCATCCCACTGGAAAATTCCACATGGCAGAGGATGGTACCATTTCTGCATTAGCCTGTGTACACTACATATGCACAATTTTTATATCAAAGTGAAAATCATGTGAAATTGTGACATCTAGTGACTCACAGAGATTAAATTCAGAATTTTTTTTTTTTTTGAGCAGGATGTGGAAAAAAAAACCCCGTTCATTTTCCACACAGAAGATGGCAGTTTTGAACTGATTTATACTGCTATGCTCAGCGTAACAACTACTTTTTGTGTGCCCATAATATACATGCTCATATGAGAACTCCATTTCTATTGAGACTAAGCTAATACAGAAATCTAAGATTTCAGCTAAATATGAAACAGATTAAGAAGACTAATTTCATCAATCATGCACACATTTTTCAAGGCAAAGATGACAGATCACATGGCATATGAAACATATCTGAAAACTGTAGTACAGTACAGCATGGAGCTATTTAGGTAACAACACAGTGGTAAACTGCAGACCAACGTGTTGTGCAAAGGAACCACTGCACAAATACTTTAAAATTACACTACTTTTCCTCGGCTTGGAATTTTGCTAGTGTTCTGTACGCATACTCCAAGGAATGAAACTGCAGGCTGGAAAATAGGAAAAAATGAACACAAGAAGTTGCTTGTTCACCACTGTTAATTTAGCACTAAGTTTCAGATGAAATGTGTAATGTGAATTACCATTCTACATCATAGTTCTGTTTTGTGCTACAGCCAAAAATTTATTTGATTACCTTGGTTTTAATGTGTGGTGTGACTGAAGGTACAAACAAATGTAGAACAAAACAGCTGATGGTATATGCAGTGTCGAATGATTATGATGAATCTTGAAACTGCTGCTGTTGCTGCATGAACACAGCATCAGACAGCTTGCAACCATACTATGTAACACAGAATTCAGAAAATATGTTTAAGAAAAAAGCATCATGTAGTTTTAGGCCTGTGGAAAGCCAGTATCAGGTGTTTCACACAGCTGAAAAATAGAGACCTGGCAACTAACACAGCAAAATCGATACAATTCTACAGTAACACTGCTCGCAGGTGCTTTGAAAAATCAATGTTCACTAACTTTATAAGTAAGGCAACATGGTTAAGAAAATCCTCTCAAGATGTTTGACAGAGCTTTAATTTTTGGACAGCCACAGCAAAACATCTTCAATAGACTGAAGGGTCCCAGAGCTGAGGTTCCTTTTGATTACACAGCCTATTGCTAAGGTAAGGTCTCCTGCTCCTCTCTCTGTAAGTAAACGGCAAGACGTGAAATCCCCTGTTATAAATGTTAACACAGTACGTGCTCCATTACACGACAGCAGCAATGAGTAACTCCACTTAAAAGAACCCAGATCCCCATATAGTAGTTTATCTGTCAAAAGAGGAACAGTGAATGGACCACACAACACAAAGGACAGGGACTGTGTATTTCTCAAACACAGTGTATGTTACGCTAGGAAAAACAAAATGCTAGTGAAAATTCAGCTTTCCTAGAAGTGTAATGGGTTGATTTTTTAATACCACATGAGGTTTTTAGGTGGTACAAGGCTACTTGTATCTCTGTATTGACATACCTCTTGGTATTGTGGTATCTTAAGGTAGCTGCCTGCAGCCATTAGTCATGAGGTTTAGGACTACTCCTAAGTATTCACTGCAGAGGAAGTTGTAACTCTCCTTTAAAAATAAAACAGTCAGAATCAAAAGAAACGTTTTTAAGCCACTAGGCTTTTGGGTATGAAATACAAACATTTTTGCAGCCACTAAAGGGAATGATGAAAACCAGCAAGAATAGCATGATTTTCACAACTGAATTATCAGTATGCTTAAGTGCTTTGATCTTTTTTAAAGAGGGCTGCTTAGACTAATCAAAAGCCATTTTAAACCAAAAGAGAAAAATATTTTTAAGTATGAAATTACAAAATATTGCTTCTTATAACAAATGATAAAAGTATAACTAACTTGGTTCAGCATAGCTAAATATTATTTTAAAAAAGCATGAAAATGTCTACTTTAAAAAGATGTCAGACTAAAAATGACCTTCTAAAAAGGTGCTGCAGTATGTCTTGCTAAATGTATCATGATGGAAACAAACACATTCTTGAATATGTACTGAATTCAACTCTTAATTCTCATTGTGCTGTGGTCACTTGTTGCTTTTCATACTGACATGCTTCTTCAAGCTAAGAAGAAAAAAAGTCTTAGTTGCATGTTACTGAATTTCAGCTACTGTAGTGCAACTAGGAATTCTCCTTCTGGAGTATCAGACTTCTACACAGCAAGCTTCTCTGCAGGGAGCCATTTAGTTGAATTTTCAAGCACATGAGATATTCAGTGCAGTGAAGGGGCCATTTTATAGCTGGTTTGGAACCCCAAAGTTACTCTAACAGCAAGTAGTCTCCCAACTCAAAATGCCCCCCTCACTTAACTGGCCATACATTACTAACACAAATATAAAAAGTGCTTAAGAATTGGGCATTCTTGATAGTATAAAATGCACATCTAAACAACTTAGCTTTCTGCCCAAACCAGAATTTGTTTGAACAAATAAGGAAAAAAGTGACCTGAAATTAAACGTTTCAGGTAATTTTTTTCCATGTACTGAATTATTTGCCAAAGAAAGACTATTTCTTTGCCAAAGAAAGCCTCCTGTGGAATTGATGGTCATAACTGCTGGCTCTGAATTCTCAGAAATGCAGAAGAAAAGTAATCTTCAACTGGGGTTTCTTTTCGCACGTTGGTGGCTGTCAAGCACCTGTTTGGGAAGAAAAAAAAGGAACATCTGAAAAGCTAAATGGCTGTACAAATATTCTCTGATCAACACATTAGGCAATTCTGACATGCAACATACGGAGCAGTGCGTACTGAGCAAAGATTCTCTTTGCTCCCAGGGTAATGACACAGTGACCCTGGAGCACAGAACACACATATGACCAGATCTCTTTTTTTTTTTTTTTTTTTTTTTTTTTTTTTTTTTTGCCTTCTGGTATTACTGGCAGTTAACACAGATTAGAGGCCTAAAATACTGGATTAGGAGACTACAGAGAACAAAAGCTCTCTTGTCATCTCTTATTTGTCCACCACTGACAGGAATTCAAGTTCTGCATTACTTATAGTACTCTTAGTGTACTATGGTGATTTATGTGCATTATTATGTAGCCATACAGAGATATCCTCAGGATACTGTTGATAACCAGTACTCTCTTGGATTTTTCATATAGAAGCCATTGCATATTTATACTACTTGCTCAGCTACTTCAATATATGCCTCAGAATCTTTTTATATGGTTCAGACTGTCTGTCTGGAAAGAACTGCTCTTAAAAAGGTTAATCATAACTTTACATAGAAGTGAACTCGCAGAGCAGGCAATACAAGAGATGACTAGACCTCCTGCAAGAATTAGTTACTATTAGTTTTGTCTTCAAACTTCAATAATTAATGAAACCACTTCACTGAGCATTGCTAACACTCCCTTCACACATATCAAGGAACTTTCTGGCACTTAATAAATATACATCACTGTATCAGATTTAGCATTCATTCTGTAAGGCAAATAACTGCATTACATTTAGCCTATATGGATGTATGTAAAATTAAGCATAATTCATATAAAATGTGTGCCAACACACTTTCATAAACATGTTTTCAACCTGAAATCTCTATGCTACTGTTTTTGGCATGTGTAGAGCTTACAAGTTAAAAGCTAGTAGGTCAATCTTAAAGCATGATATCAAGTGGATAACCTTACAGTAAAAAAACACTATCCTGCTATTCCTACAACAGATTTTCGTTATTTCACTCCTGTATGATGAATGCTAGTAAACCAGTCTGTATCTTCAAGCAACTATGCTCATCTACGTGGAAAGTATTTATTCAGTTGAGCTTTTCAAGGGCTTTGTCTCAATCTCTGTTCTCCCAAATTATTTCATGTGCTTGGATGGCAAGGGCCTTGGTTTGTTTTTTCTGAGCTGTTAGTACAGTTATTTCTGAGCTATTTTCTGAGCTATTCTGTACGACGATTTTCAATCTAAACTATTATGTGCTAAATAACTTCACCTAATGAAAACAGGGTTGTTTCCATAATAAAATATGATACTGGTAAGAGAAAGCAGTGTTAAGAACAAGGAGCACATATTCCTGACACTGAATCCTGCTTTTAGGTCCAAGTTATTTCACAGGACTTCAGCAGGATATAGTCTGGTAAAAAGGAGAAAACAACCAGGGACTGTGTGGCAGTGATTTTCAGCCTGCATTCAGAACTCCTTTTATGGGCCTGCAAATAGCAGAGGAAAACATTTATTTATATTGTGTGGCAATGACCACAGAAGATTTCTGAGATGCATTTCCAATGTAAAATGCTTAGGAGGTCAACTCATTTGATTAAAAAAAAAAACCAATTAAAGTCAGTCTTGGAAAACTTCTTTGTATCTTGCTAAAAAAAAAGGCAAACAAAATCCTAAACAGTCAAATAAATTTACTAAAATCAAAGTCAAATCACAAAGTTTAAATTTGATCTGTTATCTAGGAAATTAGAATAATTGCACTAAGGAAGCCAAGTTAGTTCCAAGAGATGTCTTTTCTTATAGCTGTCACTTAATTTCTTAAGAGCTGTGGTAGTGGGAGTTTTCAGTATGCAAGGATAGAAAGACGTTACGTGAAAGCAAAATTATCTTCACTTGGCATTAAGCACATCTCCACTCCTGGAGTTTCAACTCCAAAATTCAGTACATTTGATATGGAAGAGAAGGAGCAAACCATAATAAAGCTGTGTGAAATCATTAGGGTGGCCAACAGCTAGTTCTTCATGAAGAATTGAAGGCAGCATTTATTTTCCCTTTCAAAAATTTAAAATATTATAATTTGAAAATACCATGCCAATGCAACAGATTGACACAGTATTTCATAATCACAAGAACAGCCAGCAGATGATGTGCTAAGTCAGAATCAGTTTTTAAACAGCTGTAGCACTTTACCAACAGTCATTCTCCAGCTATGGTAACAGCTACCCAGGGTAGAAATGCTGGATTGTGAACATTCAAAAAGGTTATCTTCTTTCTACTGCTAACTGTGTTGCAAGGATTACAAATATTTGTCTTCCATTCTGTTGAAACAGCCTTTCTAAACATATTTTTGATTTCTTTACAGATTGTCATACCTCTGGTTTCTCAAATTTTAGGTTTAGTGGAACCTTCATTGATACACAAGTTCATTCACGTGTCAGTAACAGAAGAGAGCCACCACAGAGAAGTGCTCCATGCTGCTGCAGTCACAAATATCTTTGTGCTACTGATGTGTGGGAACTGACAGTGGTCAGAACATGGATTCTCAGGCTCCAGGCAGTGCCTTGAAGCCTGTGGGAAAGCCAAGTACAGAACTCTCTCAGCCTGGGAAATCATAAGGAGGAACCCAAAACAACCTTGTAGATCTCCTCCTCCTGACACCTGGTGTTTTTCCAGCTTGTTTACTGGTAGAGATGTTTACAAAAAGGTGGTGCTCTAAAGGGCCAATCCTATTCATTCTACAGGAACACTGTATAAAAAGAATCTATCTTTCAATAAACTCTGCTATAAGCCCTCTGAAGAAATCAGAGTTCCATGTATCGTTACTCAGCTCTCCTGAATCGTAATGAGACTGATGCAGCAATGGTTTTGAAAACTGATCTCCTGCCAATTTTTGGTTTGCTCTGAAATCATTAGTTTCATCTGCTGAAATCTGATATCTGTACTTTCAGGGACAGTAGCTTAGTACTAATGCAAGCTCATGGAATTCATACGACTAGTAGAAGTATAAATCGTATTTGTATATCTACTGTTTAGAGCCTGGAAATTCAATTAAGTCAGAGATTCCAGAGACTGAAACCAAGCCATCAAGAAGTCAGCCACTTAGGGTAAACCATGAGATTTCAATCTGCTCAGCATTCAAACCTAACTGACCTTCACTTAGAAGTTACTCAGTCTGAAATTATACGACATGCCCAATTTTTGCAAGGCTAGGAATAATTAGGAAGTAAGTATAAGGTGCATCCAAGAGTGATTGTCTTGCTTTTTAAACTTTTTTGGTAAACTAGGATCTGTCCCTTCAAACTTAAGAAATAAAATAGAGCTTTTTTGAGGGGAGGTCCTGTGAATAATTAACAGAAGAACTGGAACAGTAAAAGGCTAACATACTGTCTAAAAAAGGTTTTCCTTATTATAAACCTTAAATTCTTTGAAAAGTCATATCTGCATGTTTTACCACGCTGGATGTCAGACAGTTTAGTCACATTCCTACCAAGTCTCCTAGAATGCACAACCTGAGGCTTAGCTGCTACTGTTAGAAAAAAAACTGTTGCAGAAATATTTTCTTTAAATGTGGCTTAATTACAGGTTAGTTTTCCCAGTCTGTGCAAGGCAAGCTCTCCTCTTCATCCTCTGATTCAGGTGATGCTTCCTTAATCCTTCGCAACGCTTCATGGATGCTCCTTGTCAGAGGGTCAGTATCAGGCAGAATTGTAAAGGATTCTCTCAAAACATCCTTCTGTACTTTCTTCAGTTTCACCCCTTTCCTGATCTGCGCCAAGATGTTATTGCTGTCATCTTCATCAGGAAAAGGAGGGAGACTTCTCTGCTCAACTTTTCTCAAGTGAAAGCTGCCACGTTTCAGGGAAGCCAGCACTTCATCCATCGGGGAACTCACTGCAGGAAATCAAAACACCTTCAGCATTATTTTCACTAAATTTCATCAGTCTTAGTTTTTATTTCCTACAGACCAGAAAGTACCTGCATACTATTACTGTGATAGTCCCATACTATAACTATAATGGTAGCTCCAATACTGTTTTAGTCCCTAAATAATCTTCCTTAATGCCAAGTAAAAACTGGTTTATACAGACAATTGTAATTTTTGCAACTATTGAACTTCCTATCAAGAAGTAAAACTTCCTGAAAAATATGGCTTTTCTGTTTGCAGTCAGGAAAATCAAACAAACTGCAAGGAATTCAATGTAATGAAGGCGGTTACTGCATCATCTTTTTTTACTTTAGAGCTCAGGTAATGAGTACATGTCTTAGGTACTGGACTGTGCAATCCATTCTTACCACTTGCATTTTTAGGCTAAATTTACCTACTACATGACTGTTTCTACAAGCCAGCGAGGGAAGTAGCAATATAGTCAATTGCAAGAGCATGCATTTTCCTGCTTCTCTGGGTTCATGTATTTGTTAGCATCTAGTCCCATCACAGTTATAAAAATTGTCTTCCTTGATAATTAATAAAAACAAAGAAGTCAGATATATTTTTTATGGTAAATCCTTCCTTTATCACTAATCTTGAAACTAGTTTTCCACAAAAATAAAAATCAGGCTTTGGTTCTTTGAAGAGCCACAAGTGGACAAGATCTTCATCCCAGAGAATGCATTATAATAAAATAAAATAAAGTTTAAACACCTTGTATACAATAGCACATAATTTGTGCAGTACTTCTCAATTAATACGCATCTATCTCCAGTTCTTTTTTGTACATTGTACAATGTGCTTTGTAAAACCTGTTTTGCATTTAGGAATAGGCTTTGTCCATCCCACTAAAGGCCTAGACAGAAAAAACCCAATCAAAAGAGATATAAAAAAATACAAGATTGCACATTTGAAAGTGGAAGGAAGGACTGTAAAGCCTCTGTCTGTCATACACAGACAAATTTCTGAAGCCACTCAGAAACTTGGAACATCTCAGGGGATATGAAGCAGTAGGCAGAGTGCTACTGCAGACATTAATGATATTCTTAAGAGGGATGATTGATTTGAATTTGTATTTCTCATACTATGATGTATATAAAATGCACACACAATAGGTGCTTTATACAAAATTGCAAGATAAAATGCAAGTCACTAAAATATACAATAGGACTACATAAAAATTACTGTTACTCTGTTTTGAAATAGAACACTGCATTCTCAGGTGAAACACAGAATATCTGCAGGGCTGGCAGTAAGTAGACATGTAAATATTCTTTTCAACAACACTTAGGTTTCTATCTAGTCTAGCATGGTACAGTGTAGACTCAATTTCACAAGTATTTTCCCAATGAACAAGTATGCCACCCTGTCATAAAAGCCCTGCTGTTTGAGTTGCCAGAATCGCTCAGCTACAAAGGATTTAACAACTTCCCCATTAATAATAAATTAATCACAGCACACACTTTCCTATACAGCAATCCAAAAGACGAACTGACGTGCATTACAATTTTTAAATTAATAACAATAAATTTAAAATTAAATATGCAGAAATTAAAACAGTACCTCTCCTCCTCTGTAAACCCTCTAGATCACCGGTCTTCTTAAGCTTCTTCTTGGCACTGACTAGCTGACTGCTATCGAATAGATGTGCTGGTGGGACACCAGAAGAGTGCTGGACCCCCTTCTCCACACTCTGACGTTTAACAACATCACTTTTCTCTGAGGATTTGGTGGCATCTTCCTTGGAGGGCAAAGGTGGAGGCGGAGGTGGAGGTGGTGGAGGCAGAGGGGGCGGGAGCTGTTCTCCAGTAGCAGTCTCTGGTTGCAGCTGGTCACTGGTGAGTGGGGACGTGCTAACACTGGGCAGTTCAGAGGTAACACCGTTAGGAGGCAAGGAGACTTCTTGAAGCTGTTTTAGGCTTGTGGATTCCCCCACTTGCAAAGGCTGAACTGCTTTTTCCAATTCCACCTCTTCACTCTTCTCTTGGACTGGTATGGTGGCTGGCAAAGACTGAGGCTGCTCTGCACTGGGCACTGAGCTGGCTGCACATTTTCTCTTTGCGTGGGCCAGCCTCAGTCTGGTTGATTTCAGTATTACTTGCCCAGGATACCGCTAAAGTGAATAAGGCATTGACAGTTATGTAAGCATGTGCAATGGAGTATTTTAGATTTTATGTACCCGTCATTCCTGACAAACGATTTTCCTTTCGCTCTGTATGTAAAACCAAAGCAAATATATCTCCAGCTTTATGCCAAAAGTTATTCATATTCTTAGGTTTTTATTCTTATTTAAACCACTATTTACGTATGATTAGTATGGTTGGTGAAATACATGGGTTAGAATTAGGATTTTACTAACAATCAGACTGCACATTCAAAACTGGGTTTTATTCTGGAAATTAAAATTCAAAATTCCTACCTGCTTTCCTCTTCTAAATCTGGTCACTGGCTCCCTCTAAAAGTGCAGACTACTCTGGCCTTATATGTGAATCCTACTGTTTTAAAAGCTGTATCTTAGAGAATATCAAAGATTTTCAGACTTAATTTACTTCTTAAATTTGCTGTTTCTTATCATTCTTTCAATATTAGTTTCATCCATAGCCTTTTAAAAACAAAAAATTAAGCTGCTTCTGAAATAATACCATTTGCACAATTGTGATAGGTCTGAAGTAATAAGACGTAACAATACTAGTATGTTAATAGAAAAAGCTCATGAACAGTTGCTGGTTCAAATAAGTAAATTTGCTTCAATTTACAGAAGTTACAGAATTCAAGAGGCTTGCAAGCTATAATGACATGAAGAGTGTACTGCTGAGGAAGGCAACTTTCCAGCAAAGAAGCTTCTTATACCTTTTTTTTTTTTAATGTATTCAACAAAAAGTTTTCAAAAATTAACAGTCTGTTTTCTTTTACTTTCAGCCCTTTCCCTATTCTTTCCCCTTCATTCCACCTTCTATGCATTTTTGGATGCTGCCACTGCAATAAGAAGGGGCAGGTATTCTAGCAAGTAGCAGGAGGGGGCCATGTCAGATGACAATGCTCTTTGTGGAAGTACTGTTTAGATTATACTTCTCAGGAACATTTGCCAAGTGTCTGGTCACAAGATATAGATGTAAGAGGAAATAGAAACTTAAGGCACTGGGAATGCAACAGCTAGAGGAATCTGTTACCACCAATGCCATATTTTGTTGTGAATTATCCAAAGGCCAGTTAATGATACAATGAAAGAGAATTGCTAATAGCACAGTGAATGCTATTTACTGGAATGAGTAAGAATTTCCTTGGCAAAGGAAACTGCCAGACAAGAATGACTGTTCTTCTGTTACCTGCTTAAATGTACGGAGTCTGTCCAGGGTTTTCTGTCGCTCCTGACTAACCCAGGAACTCTTTCTTTCCTCTTCGTCTTGCAACTGATCTCGTTTCTGAGAAAATATATGGAAAACATGTAAATATTACATCCAGTGCTCTATTTGGCTTCACTAGAAAAAATTCTTCTCCTAAATATGAAGAGTTACTTAAAAAGATACTTCTCAAATAAACGTAATTTCAAAATTTGACCTTTGGCTTCCCCTTTAAAAAATAGTATACATTTCCCTATTAAAAAATAGCATATATTTTGTGGTTTGTTTTCTCAAAGAAATGCAAAGCTCAGGAAAAAAAATTTCAATCTCAAACAGGAACACTTGGAAAAACTTATCACTTCAAGAGATGAGAGATAACAAGTGACAGAATACTATACTTAGAGAAGCCCCCTTGAATTAAAATTGCATAAATTAGCCAGAGAGCAAAGCAGTATCCATTTTCCCCTAACTCCAAGAACAAAATGATAGTCCAAACTGCAAGGCTGCCCATTTAAACAAGTCATATTAGTATCTTCAAAGTACAAGAATTCACAGAACTCAGCACCACAAAGTTTTGAACCCAACAGTGAGCAAATTAAGTAAATGTTTTCACACTTATATTTACAACAGTAAATCCAGGTTTGTATTTACTCTAGCTTTTGTTGTTTAATCCAGCTTGATTTTATGTAACCACTTTAAGTAAAGGTGTGAAGCTCTTCCTTGCACCTAGCACACTTTGGGGTTTTTTGTACAGCAATTTTATCTTATGGAAAACACACCTTTGAATACATCTACTTTACCTAATAATTTTTTCTTACAGAACTTCAGCAGACTTACTACATCATTGAAACAAACACTAACTCCTCAAATTTACTGGAAATGGAAGCTAATTACCAGAAGGTGAAATTCACTGCATGCAAGTGCAGAAGGTATCAGGAAAAGTGATGTAACAGCTGACCACAAAGCAAAAGCCCTGAGCAGAAACAGCAGCTTTAATTCTTAGGATGACTCACAGCATTTAATATTACTTTTGAAAGGGTATCTTCATAATCAAAAATTCTGATCACTTTTGTGAACCTTTTACTCTTATTCAGTCACCACAAAAGCAGAGTCTGCCTGCCATTTTCATAAGTCAGCTAGTGGCCTGCTGTCCCTCATAAAAAGCCAACTGCTGTGATTCGGAAGGAAAAAAGGAAGTACGGATGTGTTAGGGAGAGACAGATGAGAACATGTCTAAAAAATAGTAAGGACAGAAAGCAGAAAAAGGTGAAGAGGAGGAGAAGCATGTGGTCAAAGAAAATAAGAACAATGGGCAAAGAAGTTAGAACAGAGGCATAAAGAAAGGAAGAAAAGTAGTTCTATCATTGTGCCTGAATGTTACAGATGCATTCTGATCAAGCTTTTTCTGAAGCAGTCTCAAATTCAAGAGTTTCTTTTTGTTTTGGGAGACTTGTTTATTTGGTTTTGTTTCACTTTTAAGTAAAATAGTAAAACTGCAATTTTTATTTGGACTCACCTTCAAATTTTGACTCACCTTTTCAAAAGTTTTCTAGCAGTTATATTTTCAAAATTCTTAATGAAAACCAGTAATTTAAAACATATTTTACCATAATGCTAGAATTTTTCAGTCCCATTTTTACCCCACACAAACACAAAAAGTTAGCATAAAATTCTTTATATCTGCAGTATTTGAGAGACAAGGAAGTCCTTTGGCTTTTTCAAGTCCTATTTGTAATGCTGATAAATGGGCTACACAGTAACTTCTTCTGCCTTATTACAAGAACTGATGAAAAAAAATATTTTTTTAAAATTCCTGAAAGAATATTCCAATACATACTGCCTTTGACAAGTAGCCTTTCCATAAAATAAATTATGCAGCTGACTTCCTGGACAAATATATCAATGTTAAAAATGTATAAGGATGAAATAGAATCACTTTCACTAATCTAATTGAAGCCTGAATTAAAGAGACTTGGATTTCAATCCATCTTTGTCAGTGATCTTTATCAAATATTGATACTATATCAGCTCCCAAGACCTAGTCCTAAATTTGAATATTCTTATGATAAGTCTACTAGGTACAGCAAAAGAGACCAGCTGATCTATTCTCTGCAATGAGACTATGAAAAAAATCATGGAGCATCCATCTGGAACTACAAGTTCATATAACATAATTCCAGTAATTGCTTTAGTAAAAAGAAGAAAAATAGCAACCAAGCTTATTAAGTTTCAAGAATAAATATGTGTATTTCTTTACTCCTATCAGCATACCAGACGTGGTACTCAGAGATGTTCAGAATTATCTATGTGCCTGTGATGATAAACATAACAAATCACTCAGCCTGTCCATCCAGCATAAAGAACTGTTCAACTTGCTTGGTGCCCTCGTCTTCCTAACACAACTCCATACCCCTCCTTACCAGCATAATATGACACAGAAATCCATGGTGCAAAGGTCAGGGATACACACCATCTTTTGAAAGAGCTATCACTCTGAATGCTCCCCTAATTAATGTATAATGAGGAATGCAAGCTATTAATGACAGGCTAAGCTCAACAGCACAAAAACTTACCAGCTGAACAGTATGGTGTATTTTGTACTCCTCCTCGCCCTGGCGACGCTGTTGGACCTTCTCGTTATGCTTTGCAATACAGATCTCCTGCAAGGACATAAAATATAAACTATAAAGCATGTAATTTAAATACAGATTTACATAATGCCATATTTAGCAAATGCAGAGCCTGTTTCGGACAAGCTCATTTAACTTACAACAAACTCTAACTGAAAAAAAAAAAAAAACAAACAAGGCAGACAACCCCAAATTTATCACTTTTAACTATCAAAAGAACAGATCCAAGTGACAGCTGCTTGGAAAGTTTTTTCTACAGTACCAGTACAAGAGTGGCAAAAAACATCAATCTGTCAACACTTCATAAAGCCCTTGTTTAACCCCATGTATTTACACACATGGAAAATAACTAACTCTTGAATGTACCACATATTTCTGTTTAGGCAAATAGACAGCTTCTCATTTACAGGTGTCAGTTCATCTGTTCCATGTATTATCAGCACAGACAGGAATAAAGTTGTTACAATTCATAATATTCATTTATTACACTGAGTTCACATCTTTAATATCTGGTTTAAAACAAGAATTTGTTACATTGTCTGCAAATAAGAATAGGTTAAAAACAAACAAACAAACAACTAGGCCATGTTACAACAGCTGACAAGACAGTGACAGTCAAACTTCAGGTAGATAGACAACTTCATTGGATTGTACTGAGGGTCAGGAAATTGGATAGTATAAGTAATGGAATTAGACCTGGTACAAGCACCATGCAGAACTAGAACAAAGTCAGATATACAGTCATAAAAAAATCTCAAAGTTGTGCAAGAAGGTGCAATATTAGCAGTTTGAGGTGTGACTCCAGATAGAGCATGGAGCTGATGGGGTTCCCAAGTATCATTCACTATGACTTCCTGGGTAGATCCAAAAAAAAGCTTTGTCATTGAAAGCATTGCTTGAGGGAGCTGATAGGGTAAAGCACAAAAATGAGGCAGGAAGGGATTAAGGGAAACCTCGCTATTTTGGATGCTTAAAAATGCAGAAAACGCTGTTCTTTTGCAAGTTATCTACGGTCAAACTTTGATCAAATAAAGAAGTAACCAGTGTTCCTGTATAGGACTAAAACCATCAAGGTTGCTGCTGTGTACAGGTAACTGACAAAAGCAAAGATTTCTGTGCAAATAACTGTCCCACCCTCATCAGAGGTATATCACAGAATGCCTTAGGTGGGAAGAGATCTTAAAGCCCATCTAGTGCCTACCTCCCTGCCACAGAGAGGGAACTTCCCATTAAACCAGGCTCTTCTGAGTCCCATTCAACCTGGCCTTGAAGATTTCCAGGGACACCTTCTCAGGGCAACCTGTGTCACCAGCTCACCACCCCCAGAGTAAAGAAACTTCTTTCTAACAGCTATTTAAATCTCTCCTGGTTTAAAATGGTTCCCCTTTGTCCATGTAAAATATCTGTCCATGTCAAAAGGCACTTTTCCTCTTTTTTTTATAAGCTCCCTTTATGTCCTCAAAGGCTGTACTGAGGTCACTCCAGAGCCTTCTCCAGGATGGACAACCCCAACCTGCTGTCATAGGAGAGGTGCTCCAACCCTTTGATCTTCTTCACAGATCTACTCTGGACTTGCTCTAACAGGTCCACACACACAAACAGCCAAACACTGCTGGGTTTTGTGTTTCTTTCTGGAGGCTGTTTTTCCCCTGGTGAAAAGAGTTAATCCTGGAACAGTCAATCAATTTAATTTATAGCTGAAAAATATGAAACACTTCATCTCCGTGTTTCAAAGATTAAGCAAGCTACATAATACTAATAGAGAACAACTTTCTGTAATATTCCTAAGTAGTTTATAGTTTATTCTCTATTAAGATTTTAAGTATTATAAAACAATGAGAAAATATAAGTTAAGCATGGTTTGGGTTTTTGACATGTCTCTCATCTCTCAAGAACTCAGAGAACACAATTTTATATAATGTTTTCTTGTAACTTTAGTATTTAAACCTTTCTGATTAAATGCAATAAAAGACATTTTAAGCATGCAAAGAGGACAAACCTGACCAAAATGTATTTGGTGCTTTGTATTAATAAACAACCTACTTCAAAGTAATTAGGTTTCTTTGGCATGAAATAATAAAAAACTACTAGTAGGGGCTGAAACCATGTTGCAGGACAGGATTGGAAATCTGAATCATCTTAACTAATTACAGAAATGGTCTAAGAAAAAGAGAAAGGTTGCAATTTCCGAGGGACAAATGCAGGGTTCTACCTGTAGACAAGATTAAGTGTACTTGTTGACAAGATTAACTGACTTCAAACAATGGAAGAAATAAAAACACCCAGATGGCACCATTAAGAAAACTATCCGGATGATTACAGCAGATGACAAGTTCAATATATACCAATGAACTCTGGCAAAAAGAAAACCCAAAACAACAAAACCAAACAAAATAATTGGGTGTATGAGCAGGAATACACAGCCTATTGCACATGCAAGGTAGTCCTTACTTCTAAAGACTGGGAAACAGGTACATTATCATAGAATTATCAGGCTGGGAAGAGACCTTTAAGATCATTCAGTCCAAATGTTCACCTGGCACTGCCATTGTAACCACTAAACCATCACCCAGCACCAGGTCCAGACACCTCTCAAACAACTCCAGGGATGATTTTACCACCTCCCTGTGAAATTACATCCAATGAGAGCCACACCCTAAGAAATATATTGATCAACTGTATGGAACTGGGAAAGCAACATGAAGTAATGCCCTTTCTTCTATTAATCAACTGACTAATTTCACAATATCAAATTGTACTTCTGTTAAAGAGACAAAAAGGAAGAGCTGAGGAACCATTTCAACCTTTGTTACTGGATAAACTACAATGTTTAAGAACATGTAATATACATAGAAGGGATCTGCATTAATATTTTATCTAACTAGTTCCAGTGAGTCTTGCTTTCAGCTTAAAAAAACGACCCAATTAAAAGGTTAGCTTTCCATGTGCAAAAACCGTATTTTACTATAAGCATTCAGTGGAGTTATGTTCTTATGCTGCTGTTGTTGTAATAGTAATAATAACAGAATACCAATAATCCTATGCCAGCTGTCACTGCACCTAGGTAACATGGATTTTGGCATGGGCTTTAAAATGTGGGCCTGCAAAATTCTAAAGGTGTCCTATTAAATGAACACAAAAGCATGTGAGGAAGTTTCCTAGATGAAAGCACATGTTATAAACATACCCCAAACAGCTGCACCAACCAGTTGCTTTTTAGTGCTTGGGATAAGGAATACCCTTCCCAGGAGCAAAATTATTTCATCATAACTCTGTTTTTCAAAGATACTTTTTTGAGATACCTTCTATGCCATTTTTTTTAACCTTGGCTCTTTGCTATGAATCTAGCTTCCTAATAAATCAGCTGCTTGTTCCATATGATAATCTAATTAATGCTAATGTGTAGCCAGCAGGGGGTAGACTGGCATAACAATAGCAATTTCCTGCATGAAAAATCTATAGCTAGCTCTCTGGAAGTAAGGAAAAACAAAAGGTGAAACTAGTATTGAAATTATATTTTTTAATAACTCACTGTCATCAACACAAAGGATCATCAAGAAATGATTGTTTAACAACTGCAAATAGATTTGTATTAAAAAAAAAGAGAATAAAGAGTTTACTACTCATGGTAGTACAGTGACAAAATATCAAACTCTGTGAAAACATGAATTTTTAAAATGCCAGTTCAGTTATTCTAGAACCACGACTGAATTATGTTTCTAATACACCTTTAACAAAAGTTTCTAAATAAAAGCTTGGTACAATTATTTTACAATATCACTGAAAAACTCATGCATCATCTACAAAATTAGGGAAGGAATTTCTGAAAAACAAAATAGATACTATAGTCACTGAAGCATTTAAATTACAAATCATCTTACTCTAAAAGGAGTAATTTATTTCCTTTCACTGTGTTATCTCCTGAATAGAAAAGATTTTCAAATATCTGGATGATGAAATTACCTTCTTCCAAAAAACAAAACTGATGATAGAGAAAAACTTCCTAGTGTTTCCTTAATCCTGATATCTGCTGCTAGAAAGGAAATGCTACCCTCAGGGCATCTTCAGTTGCCAAAATCTTGGTAATGAGAAAGGACTGTAATTTCTAAACATATCACAAGACTGTCCTATACACCACTTAATGCATAGCTTGCCTGTTGTTCTCAACTACAGAACTGACAAGTTAAAAAAAATAAAATAAATAAAACCACAACAAAAAAAGAAGGAACAAACCCTACCGATCCACTCCAAAACAGAACACCTGTTTAAAAGTCTGTTTTAAGATGCTTTGCTGAAACACGCCAAGTCAGGAACACAATCTGAAAAGCATTAAGTACACTCTCATCTCAGTTCAACAACAAATGTTTCTTAATTGAGACAGACACAGAAATTTACCACACAGTATGTACTTTCCATATTCACCCTCAAAAAGTCACTGTTCCTCACATAGCATTCAGTCATCACTGCCCTCATTCTCACCATCTACAGTCTGCTTTTGTATCCCATCTGCATCTTAGTTCTGCATATTTGATTTAACCTGCAAACCCTTCAGAGCAAGAATCCTTTCTTTCTCCCACAAATACCCACACCAGGCACCTTAAAACAGTGTAAAATAATTAACAATACTTTGTACTATCACTGGAAAAGTCATTGAAAATTACAAAGCTTGCTTAAAAAAATGAGACGAATCTATGAGTTTTGATTTTCAGGTAATTGCTAGAAAGCTTAGTAGGACACTGCTATCCAGCAGTAAGAAGAGAAGCTAAAAAATGGCCATATTCTTTTCTGCCCACCAAGTGCCACACAACAGCACATGACAGACTCTGCCCTTTCTTTTTGCTCAAATAAAGATGATTTATTTTCTCCTGCAAGCTTAAACACGTGTTGTTCTACACTGTGATGTTTCTAGAAGCTAAAACTTAAGTATCTCCCTGCAGCACTCAAGAGCAGAGAATGCTGTGCTGGGCAACGACATAAGTAAGAAAGCTGGAAATAGTTCTGAGAGCAATGTGATGTCCAAGTTCCACATGGAGACATTACCTCAGGTCCTGAAAGCAGCACAGCTTTCACAGCTATCCCAGCACAATGTTTAGGAGACGTAACTGTACCACTCCTGCCTGCAGATGCAGACAAGCAACACCACTGTACACAGCTCTGCATCTTGTCACAGTGCACAACCAGGCATTGCTGCTGCTGCTGCTGCCACAGCCAAAACCAGCTTCTTCAGCTTCAATAAGGTATTCTCTCACAGCATAACCTTGAAACAAATGAGCCACTGAAGGTGACTGGTTCGTTATACAGATATATGGGCATGCTAAAAAATCTCTACTCCTGCTCCAAGGTTTCTTCTTGGCCTGTGAACTCCCGTAAGTTAAGCGAGGAACAGCAGACAGGCTGTTGCTTTTAAACAGGTTTGTCTACTTTGTAAGGTGCCAGCAGTTTCTTTTCATATCCAGGAAAAAATATCATATTATACTGTAGCCTGTGTAAATTAGCGTAACACAACAGATAAGTTCACTTACTTAAAATACTAACAAGGTTCCTGATACTTTTTCTCTTTACAAACCCACGTAAAACAAACACAATGACTAAGCAAGCTACTTCATATAATCAGCTAACAGGAGACCTTTCTTCTAATACTTCATTTGCAGTCTTCTCCATACTGGGTTAACTAGAAACCAGACAGTGGCTGACAAAATACAAAAAATCCAATATATAAAACTTTTCATTTGTTCTGTTATGCTTCAGATTCAGGTACAGAAATAGATACATTAATTATGAAGTGGAGGAAAGACCTGAAGGGCCTTCATAGGGGTCATCTTTCACATAAAGGGACATGACTGGGAACACACAACCAAACTGACCACTCATCCTAATCCAGAATGAGGCCTCAACTGACATTTCTTCAGTTTTACAGTACATAGTATGAGGTGGAATCTATTTTCTAACAAGTACTACAATCATCTCTCTTTAACCTAGATACCACACCTAAAATTACAAATTAAGAATGTAGACTGGATTTCATATAGATCTGCCAAATGCAGAGTATCAACAACACATGACATAAGTTTAAAAGGATAGGTTAAGAGAATGAAAATAGAACTCATTCGTAAAGAACACATTTGCAAATTCTCTTCTGCAAACATACAAAACTACTCTCATAAAAACATTCATTCTAGCATGTACTTCCCACATGAAAGTACTATGACTAGTTAACAGAAATAAGTTTATTTGTTGACTTCAAAGTAACTGAAGGTTCCTTTAAAGCTAGAAGAAAGGTAAACAGAGCCTTAAATATATCAATTTAATAATACATGCTATTTTATTTAATATTCTGCAAAACAACTTTTAGCAAACAATGAATGTAATCCACAAAAATTCTGGGAAACTTGTATCTGAAAGGAAACCTTTTGAAGTTTTATTAAATTTGCTAATTATGTCCAAAAAGAAAACAATTAAACAGTACCTTCTTATTTCTGAGGTAGGCTTTCTTGGCTGAAATACGTCCACGCCTTGCTTCCAGCTGGCGGATTTTTTGTTGTAACTTTTGCAGCTCCTCTTTTTGCAGGTGTACAGATGTTGCCATATCCTCTTTTTCAAGCATGGCTTCCATACTTTCGTAAGTATCATAATACACCACCTCATCTCTCTTCTCTGTTTTAAAGATGTCAGCAATATAAAAACCAAATCGATGGTTTGTATTTGATTAACATTTTGTCTTCCTCAACAACAACTCTCCCACCGAGTTACAAGATTTGATGCAGAATGCCACAGCCCCTTCAGAGGACTAGTACCAAAAATCAATAGGTCAGAGGAAAAGCATTAAACAGCAAGGCACTGCACAGCTTTAAAGTCTTTATGAGGAATAGAAATTAACACCAATGAAGCTCAGCCTGCTATTCAGGCAAGCTCAGAGTATTAAAACACAAATGCAATTCTAATTGTACAGCTATTATGTGTGGCCTAATTTGAACACAATGCCCATGCATGCCTGTCTTTGGGTCTCACAAGAGACCCATGGCATGTAGAAATTTTCTCTGGTCTTCACCATGAAGTTCAGGATAGACAAGACTATCTGAAGTTTTTGGCATGAGATTCATCTGTTACAACCAACTGGTAGTTTCACTTAAGGGGACTTGGACAATGGGACACCAAAAATCCTCTCACAGATTTCTGATGTCCCAGTTACTGGTCCTGGGAAGGAGGAAGGACAATTTCAATGCAATCCTTCAAAGCATTACAGGCCTGAAAAGGAGGTAATTACTAATAGTTTTATCAACACTCATGATTTTTAGCTTCCTGAGTGAAGCATTTGGAATAACACTGAGCTCATCTTTAAATGCTGCCTCTTCTCATCTCTTGCCAAGAAGGAAAGAGTGGTGATTATAAATCCTTGAAGAATGTTGGGATGAAGAAGCAGCAAAGACCTCTTGTTCTTTATTCCACTGGCATACAAAGGAGGATATATTTGTAATAGACCAAGAAGGAAATGCATTACTGCTGTCTGAAACAGGCAGATGCAGCCAGCATGTCTGTCAAGTGTCCACGCCACAGCAACACTGAAATTTCTTACTTCAACTTTATCAATTACTTTCAGAAAGATTTTAATTTCTCCTACTTCAGCTACTTGGATAGCTGAGGACAGGCATAGGATTTCCCTCAGTACACAGTCCATTTTAAAAGCTGTTGTCACTTCATATTATTTGTGTGTACAGCCTCTGCTGCAACCAGAATTCTGACTGCCATGCTAATTTCAGCTCAGTAGAAGTCATGGCAGGACCAGACAATCAAGCACAGCAAGATATTCACCTTAAAATAAAAGCTAATAAAACATACCAAACAGTTTCTTTACTTCAGCACTCAGTTTAAAAAATAAAAACCCTGTAAAGCTTCATCAATCTGTAAAAACTGCCAAGCCACTAGAACTCCCTTTGAGAGAGCACTGAGTAAGATGAAGACTCATGGCTGACAATTACATTTTTACCACATAGTTACAGAATGGGAGAATTTACATCTGAATATTGCTTCAGAAGTCTTTCATGCAAAGTTAAAGATAGAAATATAAAAGTTCACCCATTACAAAATCATTTTTACAAGAATTTACTCATACTTGGTACAAATAAGATAAAACCCTTGTAAATTCTACCTTGTAAAGTCATGTTTTTTGAATTTCAACGCTTAATGACAGTGAAAAACTACTAGTGCTGCTCATAATATAACAATCTATTATCACTTGATCCTTTTCAGATCCTTTGCTGAATTTGTAAAGATTTTTATCTAGGTGTTATTGGCAACCAACTGCAGTCAATTCAAACCATGCTCTCAAAACATCCATTGAGAACTCTCTGAAGTAGCCCTGCAGAACTAATACAGTCAAAACCAAGAGAAGCAACAGCATCTACTAGGCTTACACACATCAATTTCAAATCATACAGATATGCAAAATCAAAGTCTGTTACTTTACTATCAGTACTCTTTAAAAATAAAGTGTAACAGACCATGCTTTTCTTTTGACATGATAGGAAACAACACATATTAAAAGACCACTAAATGTTTTAGATGCTCGAATTCAGATTTGGTGCTGAATACTCTCAAACATATGTAGTCATTTCCACATCATATTATTTTTCACATTAATTCTTCTATCCATCTAAGGGCAGTCTGAGAAGTTAATTTCATGTGTTGAACAATTCCCACACATTTAGGAACTGTATTTTTCATTCTCTGTCCTATGGAATAGTTTAGTATTTTTTATTAAAAAATATCTTACAAATTCAAAATAGCAAAGGAAGCCAGAACAGTGAACTATTTTGTTGCCATGAGGGAAGGAACATGGTGATGGTTTAGCTGACTGAGGGTTTTATCTTGCATTAAGTTGAAGGTTGAGGGCTTTTTTGAGATTTCTGGAGAAAACATTAAGGACAAATTGTGACTTTTTACAGCTTAGTCTCTGACAGCCCAGAGGTTTTACTATCACTACGCCCAAGACAAAGGATTTTGATACACATTTCTTCTTGGTCTCCTGTTCAGGGGATTTCTTTCAGTTCATAAGTAAGTAGACCATAACCAAGTCTTCAGCACCAAAACTACATGCCCAAAATCTATCTACCTCAAAACCACTAAGTGGTGCTCCACAAAAGAATCCAATCAAAGCTGCCACATGTCTGTAAGTCATTTACAAAGCTTACAATCCTTGTGTTACAAACATACAGTTACAATTGTTTCCACCACAAGCCATATAAGGTGGAGATTGATGTTAAAGTGAGACAAATCTGTGATATTTATATTTTCTCCTTTTCCAGCAGCTATTCACAATACAATCCAGCTTCTAATCTCTCGTAGGAGAATTTTCTATCCTTAGCAAAATTTTTTATGCATGCCCTACATGCTAAAAACAGTAAAACGAAGCTTGCTTAAATACAAATGTTAAAGATAAAAATGTCTAAAGGATAGAACTGGATTGAAAAATGCTCTGTGATTTAGAGGTACTGTTTTCCACAGTTTTTAAGCACATGAGGGTAGTGTTACATAGGATAGTTCTGGAAGCATAAGGTTTGCATTGATGTTCTAAATCTGAAATAACAATATGAGCTTTAAGTGTACCAAAGGAATCCAATTTGCAGATTTAGCTTTTGAAAACCAATCACTTTCAAGAAATGAGTAATATCAATGTGTATTGAGTATTTTTAGTTAGACAAGTCTGGTAATTAAGACATTTCCTCCTCCCTGATCTTAGTTCTTCAAACCTTATACAGTTTGCGGATCTTATATGCAAACTTCCAAACAGAGGCAATGAGAACCATACCAGAACTTCTGTATGTGTATGTATATGCCTTATAAACAGGTGTAAATTTTAATTTAATGGTACTTTTGCAGTTCTTCACATAGCAAAGAACCTGTTCTCATTTTACTCCCACAGGCTTCCTTGGACTCTTAGGAAGAAAATTATCTTTCACAGATTATGTATTAATTTAAATAAATAAAGCACCTGACATCAATCTTCTGATGCTCTCAAGCTGTGCTGTCAGGAGCAGCTCTTCACATTTCAAGATCTCAAACTGCACTTCATATAACTGAAGCTGTAGATCATAGTAATCAGCTTCTAAGTGGTCCAAATGGGCTAAGGCTTCTGTACCACCTTTCAGGCTCTGCATCTAAATAAAAAGAGAAAACAACAAACAAACAAACAAAAACCATACAACTCCAGGATAATGATGAAAACAAAACCACAGATTTTTTGATTACAGCTAGATACTGTCTTGTACAGTAAATGTAACATGTTAAAAATGAACACCATCAAGTCCCTAAGATACATTATGATCTGACACACACTTTAAGATGCCTTTAATATCTGAATTTTCTCTATATGCGTGAAATAAATCCATGGCATTGAATTACACTTTGCAATGGTCAAGTGTCAAGTCAGACAGTGCATGGTGTGAAACATCCCTCAAACTCTTTTACTCTACCACTTGATTCTCTGAAGGTACATAATTAAATCAGAATTCTCCTATCTTCAATCCCAAAAACCTAAAAGTAGGCATCTAAAAAGCTAGAGTTATAACTTGTAAAAGCAGAACTGAGGAAAAAATGAAAAAGGATGTGGAAACAGAGATAAATACATGCATCATCTTGTAATGACAACTTGGATGTTCCTCTCTTTCTGGAGTTTTTCACAGGAGAATAAACACATAGATTAAAAATATATATTTCAGTATTCACTTGTATTATATGTTTGAATAGAAAAGTAACACACAACCAAAGCAAACTGCAGCCATTTGCTTTCATTCAGCCAAACAAGAATTATCTGCTCAATACTGTCAGCCATTCAGGTTACATTTTAAAAATACCAGCACATAAGTGAATCTCGTGTGCTCAGTTTGGAGGGAATTCATGCACCTCTAAAACCTGCATGCACAAGAGTTAGGGCCACATCCAAATTCTTCATCTGCTCAAAATATGTCTATCTGATAGTTTCTGGATACTGGATTAAAGTAATGGTAAATTTTAACAGAGATTTGTGATGTGTCCACCCTATTATTCAGACAAAGTGTCTGGTTTCATATTACAGACAGTCAGTCATTTGAAAGGGATGTCAACTAAGCAAAGATACAGGATGTCTCTAGCTATACATTTAAAAAATATTTGCTACCATGTTCTCTACATTATGGTGTTATCTTCTGTAAAACTGAATCTGTAATGAACAGCCACAAATGGGTTCCTTGAGTTTTATTTATCATACATATTTAAATACGACTATACTAAGCTAGAAAGGTATGTGTACTGAATTAAACCAACGATCCATTTTACTCAATACCCTGTTTCAGGAAAAAGCTGTTAACTGCAAAAATCCAGGAAGATGAAACATAACAGGCAGTGAGTGCAATGAGAGCTTCTCAGAATGATTCACCAGCTTCTAGCACACCCTGTAGCATAACTTAAACCACACTGCTGCCTCTTATACTCCTATAAAAACCAGACTTACTGAGCTTAATTCATAAATTTTTCCTATCCCCTTTTTTTTAAACATGTATGTTTTAGCCCCTGCATCAGGATCTATTGACAGGAATTTCACAGCTCAATTAAATGCAAATAGTTTTGTGTACCACACTTATTTCCATATAAGACAGCCAGAAAGAAGATCTGTAAATCAATTCTTGTAACTTCTCTTTTAAATTTCTTCTGCTATATTTTGTAATTTTGTATACATCTTTTGTATTTCAACTATTAGTCTGAAAACTCCAGTAAGTCCTTAAGAGAACACCAGAAACCTTACAATCATTAATGTATCATGTATATACTCGAGTCCAGTGTTACACAAAAATGTCTTGTTATGCCATTTTATTACTGTGCATCTATATTAAGTTACTAATTTGACCAGAAGAGTAAATGACATAATGATCACATAACTGGAGTGAACTTCAGGCTACTTTTCAAACACAAAAGGACTGCGCTCTCTTGAACTCTCCAGTTTTTCCATATAAGAGGGATAATGTTTATTGTTCAGGCAGGATATTAGCATTTTTAAAGGGATTTGGCATTTTTCAAGGATTTCCTCACTGTAAAAATGCAGCAAAATTTACTGAGTTTGGGGGTGAGGGAAGTAGTGTGGAAAATGTTTGTTTGCTTTTTAAATTAAGGTAGTGTCAAACATGACCACACTTAAGAACTTCCCTTTTTCCATGAACTGTGAAATTGACTCAAACCTTCACTATTTTTTTTCTTAGAAACAAATGTTCCCAAATTTAAATCCAAATGTGAGGGAGCAAGTGAGCAGCCACATAGGTCTTGGTTGCTGGCTGGGGTTAAAATATCACAGTGGTGGAACAAAAAACCTAAACCAGGGAGATCCAAGTTCAATTTCCTGTAATGCCACAACTTTCTTAACACAAACATTAACAAAAGCAAACAGTTTAATCTCTACAGCCTTTGTTGTTGCAATCACACAAATCAGAGAGTGGTTTGAGTTGGAAGGGACTTGAAATCTTATCAAGTTCCAAGCCCTCCACCATGGACAGGGACACCTTTCACTAGACCAGGCTGCTCAGAACTCCATCCAACCTGGCCTTGAACACTTCTCAGGATGTTGATCCACAGCTTCTCTGGGCACCCTGTTCCAGTGCTGCTCCCTCAAAGTAAAGAATTTCTTCCTAATACATAATTTAAACCCATCCACTTTAGGTTTAAAGCCATTTCTCCTATCCTTACTACACTATACCTTCATTAAAAATTTCTTTTCGAAGACTAAATGTTTAAAAATCCATGGACAACCTGCTGAATACCAACACTGTCCTCAAAAAAAGTCATATCATGTCTTTGTTCTGAATTTTCATTTTTTTTCCCCAGCTAAAATCATGATACATTAATTTCTTGAGCTTTTTAGTCTCTTCAAACAAATACCCTGTTTTTATCTTCTAGAATATAGTAGCTAAATCGTTTGCTAGGAGGTATTTCAGTTCTACATCTTGTGATACACCATCCCAAAGCACCATGCCCATTAGATGTTCTTTATTTCTCTGTCCCCAAAAGCCCCACACTCACAGCTCAGCACTTTCATCCCGATGTATACTACCACGAATCTTTCCTTTTTCTGTGCAGCCCCTAATAGTTCAGCATATCAGGCCAAACACTCACTCATTTACCAGACTGAGATCTCATTCAACAAAAATTCACAGGTCTCTACAGGGAGAAAAATAAGATGTGCAATGAAAAGATGATACACATTTACTCTAAGTGAAAATACTCAATATACTTCCAATTAGTACTACTGGATTGTTTCATCAATTCTTGGCTAAGGATGACAACAGCCTGACAAACTCAGGTTTTCAGACAACTCTTGATTTCCAAATCTAAATAGCACTGAAATGCAGTAAACCTATTTTTGTGCTCTGGGTCTTGCATGTACTCTCTCTTCCCTGCAGATCAAGCTGTCTTCTACAGAAGCTCCTAAAATAGACACATAGTCTATCGGCCTTACAAACCTACCAGCCTTTGCAGTGCTAAAGTCGTGAGCTCTCTGGATAACCTTTTCATAACAGCACCATCAGTTTAGCCAGATTTTGCTGAAATGTTTGGAAAGTTCTCCTAAAACAATCACTTAATTGCTAGAACACACATTAACATTATGACGGAAAGCTTTTCGCACCAAATGTCCATATGATAAAAAAGTTTAAAAGAGAATTCAGAGCATTGTTACTTTTTAAGAGTTGTCATAAAACCCAATAAGTATGGAATTTTTTTCCTGCTAAGGCATTTAAGCAGAGTTTCATCCATGAACTCTTTCCTCAGGAAAACTGTAGCTAGCACAGCCCCTCTGGGAGATTGCATTAGTAATTAAGGTAAGCAGAGAAAGAGAGTGCAACACAACTGTCCAGCTACCCATTTATTTACTAATGGTCAGACACCTTCCATCTGGAATGTCAGAGCTATTCTGAAAAGTTGGTCATGCCTCTGAGAGCTAAACTGCAGAGATTACATAGCAGCCAATTTCTGTCCTATCCTTTCACTACATTTTACTCATCCCAGAGGACAGCTGTGAACATTAACAGCAAAAACTGTCTTTCTGGCTGACTAACCAAGAAAAAGTGAACAGAAAACATATATAAGTGGCACAAAACTCAACACACCTACATTGCAACATCATTTGTCTAACACTGCTTCTTTCTATACGCTTTAATGATCTACTTACTGGCATGAGAACTTACCTCCTCTTTCAGTGCATGTTTCTTCTGCTCCAAACAGATTTCTTTAGCACGCATCAACTGCAAAGTCTCCTTAGAAACTGCATACTGAAGCTTTTCCATACGTTCCACTGCCGCTGCCCATGCTGCCTTACCAAATTTCTTCTGGTCCGCTCGCATTCGATCATACACAGCTATGGAAAGGAAAAAAACGAACAGGCATCTTACTTGTCTACTCTTCAGACCACTAGGAATCCTGCTGCAAAGAAAATGCACACATTTGTACTTAATAAAATCTCATTAATACAACTATTTGGTCTTGAACTGCATCCCAAATTTTCCCCACTTCTGTGACCACCAATTATCAGTTCCTAAAGTCTCTAGCTTACCTTAATAACGTTTATAGTACAGTTATAAATTTAAATAAATCTGAAGAATGAAAAAAATTACTATTTAAAACTAAGATTTCAGCTTAACTTCAAGTGCAATTCTCTAAGAACACTGCATGAAATCCAAACAACATCTATCTTTTACCTCAAAATGCAAGAGTCCCTTGCCTGATTCAGATTTACTGTTCTTGGCCCCCAGATAACACCTAGGTGGACACATACAAGATTCTCACCATTGTTAATATATAGGTCATGTGACACTGTACTTAGCTCTGCAAAGCAAAAGCCACAAAAGTCATGGAATCAAAAGGGTGGCATTCAGTCAAAACATGCTATCTCATGCTGTTCTTAGGTAATAAGAAACACCTTTATATTCTCATATGTTTTTCCTCTGCCATCTGTTAATATTTGGGTATGTAACACTACCCTATGACCAGCAGGAGGGCAAGAAAAACCCCAAACACAAAAACCAGGCAAAATAACCTGTATATTAAACAGCTATGGTTGTAATCAGCCTTCAGCTGTGTCACTTTCCACTGGTTTTCCCCCAAATCCTTACTGCTGTACATAAAAACTCATGTGAACAAAAACAATAAGTAAATGTCTATAAAAAGGCCTTATCAACTAGTAGTGCGTCTTACTGGCTGCCTTTGTCATACTAGAAAAGGAGTGAAGCTGATTAGTGCACTTAGAATTTGCTCTAATTAAATTTATTCCAACATGCTTCAACCTATAAAGTTGCCCAGTCAGAATAAGGGTGACTTAATGTGAAATTTCACATTATCTTCAAGCTGGGCTGTCACTGAACAGAGTAAATTTGTGGTGCCTGCATCTCTTGAGTCAGAGGTAGCAGTCGTGTACAGAGATGACAAGAAACTAACCAGTCAAAAAAGGATTTCTCCTGTGGGTCTAGCTAGCACAGTCACTACCACCAAGGCAAAGAAAGAAACAGGGACCTGCAGTCAAGCAGGGGAGGACACCAGGACAAAAACAGGACAGCTATTCTGCCAACAGCAAACAGCCAGTGAACTAGAAAAAGGTCTGTTTACCCTATTAAACTGGTTATCTGATTTAAAATGGTAAAAGGATGAGAGCATGGGTGTACATACCAAGTCATTTGACCTTGCTTTCCTGCACCAGTTTTTACTAAGACCATCACATTTTTCAAACACAGAAAAGCCAAGGTTATATCCATGAAGGCTTCTGAACAACAGAGCAGCTTTCACTGAGTAGGTAAACTGAGCTGTTCCTTAATCTTTAGAGCTATGAAAAAAATTACTGTAAGGCAAGGAAAACTAGAAAAGGAAATTGAGTGGAAGACAATTAACACTTACTATGGGGGTCTGTCACATCCAGGACAGAAAACAGAATCCACCAGGGACTCTATGCTTCCTACATCCTTTGCAAATACAGAATACCACTAATACAATTACGTTGAGAAAGTGGCTGTAAAACTTCTGCCTAAAATTTCTATTCTGTCCACCTCTGATGATGTTCTGAAAAGGTTTACAGGTGAAAGATTCAAATACAAGAAAAAACAAATAGGAATGACAACTGCATTTTCCTCATGAAGGATTGATGAAAAAACTCACAGTACAACACAGAACATGGTAATCACTAAATAATTTAATTTTTTACATGATGAATAGCATGACAGGAAATAACTACCTTTTTGTGTTTTAGCTGTTATTTCAAAATATTTAACTGTAAGATCTTGAATAGAAAGCACAGCCATGTGCGCTTTTTTCTGCCAATCAGCATCTTCTTTTTGCAGACTCTCAATTCTTCTGGGGCCTAGGTAGTCATTCTCTATTGAGATCTGAAAATAAATCAGCCCATAATTAAAAACAATTAATTGCAGCTATTCTGCCAACAGCAAACAGTTTCAGGGCTAAGAAAGAAAATAAAACAAATAGTATATAAAACTACCACCACAATTTCTATTCAACAAACTCTTTGGAAGCACTCCCTCCTCTTGCAACAGTACATCCATCTTCCATAATTACTGGTCTTACTGGACGCATAAAACCCACATATGTAAGTTTGATTTGTCAGCATCTTTTTATTACGTATCTTATTACCTGCAGATTACATGCATGCTTCATGCTTCATCCAGGCTTTCTTCCAGCCTGGACTATTTCATTCTGAAGAAAATAAATGCTCTTCAACCAGAATGAAGTTGGTAACCAGGGTTGTGCTGGGGTATCGATTTTAGAAGCTTTTCTTTGCTATAGATGACTTTAAAAAGTAAATTTTCCTAGTGCCTGGGAGCTCAAACATCCTTTCATTCCCAAGATCAAGGCCATTTCACTCTGAGCTCACAGCTCTCTGAAGCCAGTAAAAGATTTGGACTTTGTTCTACAATTAATAAAAACAGCTTTCTCTCCCAAATCTGAGAATTTTTACAAACCTGTCACACTAAAACAACCGACTACATATTTTATATATCTTATCTTTAAAAATCTAAGCCTGCTCATGCAATACCAAAGTATTAATTTTTAATATTTTTCGTATCTATCAGTCAAGAAGACACCTTACTAGTGTAGGCAAAGCTGAACAAAACCAAAAGTGCTCATAACCTTGTAAGTCTCTGAATATTTCAATATCTCTCAATATTTCAATGAAGTTCTAATGCCTCAAGTATTAATCTTGATATCACAAAGCTTCAGTTTGGTCTAAATAGCCATTCCACTCTATAGTTCAATTGCAAATGAAAGGTTTTCAAGTGACTGTTCAGGACCCACTTCAGATATCCACTTGTCTCATCTCTTAGATGGACGATTTTTACAAGTGAAAACAAATAGATGCCTTTTAAACACTTGTTAATTTCCTGAAAAACCCTTAGAGGACATTAATGAGGTATTTGAATCTATTTCTTATATATTTCCAAGACACTTAGAAAGGCAACAGATGAAGCATAATGTAGACAAGTTTTAAGTGAGTAACACTTTTTTTCTAGATACATTGTAACATGTCACTATGGAGGATGTATGTACCACGTTTCCCACAGGCAATACTCAGGAGAGGACAGACAGGTTTCCAAAAAAATACTGAACTGTAGATTCATATATATACACACCAGTGAATTACACACCAGTGAAATTAATACTTTCCATTTACAGAGAACTCTGAAACAGCAAATTCATTTGTGAAGCTGGATAAAAACCAACACTGTTAAAAGTCTTCCTTTTCTGCTCCTTGGTACAGATGAGGTAACTTGACACTGAATTGACACAGGATCACTGAGTAATTTGAGTAACATTCTTATTAGGCATGAGTTCTAGCAGAGTAAGCCTCAAAGTAACGTTTTTTCATAAAGTTTTGTCTGCCAAAACATTATTCACACATGGTTTGTGTGAACTCTTTCACACAAGCTAAAGAGTTTTAATGATTCCATAACATAATTGTATCTTTGTTCCCTAGGGCAAGTATTTACAAGTAACAAAAAAAGGGAAGCATCTTTTCGTTATCCACAATCCCAAATATTCATCCATATATCATCATTCGCTCTAAAGGTACTCATACAGCAAAACAAGAGAAAACTCAAGAAGCTTTGGCTTTAGCAACTGCATGAACAAGAGAAGATCAACAACGTGCCTTCAGGCTGCAGGAACAGTGGGATGCTTAACAGAATTGTGAAAGGAGCCCCAGAAAGATAAAAAGAATAGAAACATTTCCGTTACATCGTTTGACCTGCCTTCGTGCTTGACCACACTTACACATCTAACCAGATAGCCAAACTTCTAAAGCAGGGGTTTTAATTGTCTTGCAGTATAATTAAAAAATCAAAGGTACAGCTAATGTTCATGTTAGGACTTTGCAGTCCAAGGCTTCAATAATGGACACACACACAATGTTAACTTTCTGGCTCTGATGACACAAAATAATAGAGGATGGATGTGCTGGTTTTGGCTGGATTAATATTCTTCATATGAGCTGGTATGGGCTCTGTTATGGAATTGCAAACAGGGATATTTTATACAGGGATATTTTAGCTATTGCTAAGCAGTGCCGACAACAGAGCCAAGGCCTTTTCTGCTTCTCACCCCACTCCACTGGTGAGGAGACAGGGGGTTCACAAGAAGTTGGAAAGGGACACAGGTGGGAAGGCTGACCCAACTGACCAACAGAGACATTCCATACCATAAACCTCTGTGCCCAGCAATCAAACTGCGGGAAGTGGGTTATGTTCAGAGCGATGGATGTTTGTCTAAGTCGCTGTTATTCTCCTCCCTTGGAGATAGCTGAACACCTGCTTTCCCATGGGAATCAGTGAACAAATTCCTTGTTTTGCTTTGCTTCACATGCACAGCTTTTGCTTTGTCTGATAAACTGTCTTTATCTCAACTCACGTGTTTTCTCACTTTTACTCTTCTGACTCTCTTCCCACCATCCCACTGAGCTAGAGAGAACAAGCAGCCCTATGGGGCTCAGCTGATGGTCACAGGTAAACTGTGACAAGGAATGAGACTCTCATTATAAAGGCAGCATCCAACCTAAAGGTGAAGACAGAATGTAGGTGCCAGCGGGGAGCTGTCTTTCACAGGTTAAATATCCCACATGCTTTCTTAATAAAGTTGAATAGCTAGAAGCTGAGGATGAACATTAAACTGAAAAGCTTATGCCCTTCACTTCTGAAGCTGCTGGACCAGACTACCACAGCCACAGCCTCCCCACAGCTATGCCAGCCTGAGAGAATTGAGGTTCAAGGTGACAAATTCCAAAGGAGAAAGTTCAAGAACAAGCTTCCAGGCTGGAGTAACAACCCTCAGTCACAGAGATCTTTGTTACTCTTTGGATATGCGAAAGACAGTATCAAATTTTGGGAAAAGCAGACTTGTCAGAAGGAGACTCCAGAATGGTATTCAATGGATACAGTCTGCACTGCCTCCTTGAAGACAGCTCCCACCTGTGTTTCCATTAGGTCAATGACTTTCTGAGTGGCAGCAAACTTTAGGAGTCCCCTTGGTGCCTCAGATCTAGCTGGCTGCTGCTCCCTGCTTCTCACTTCAGGTTTGTGATGCTCCTGCTCAAGCTGGCTTTGCTGGGTTTGCCTGACATACATGCCCTGCAGCCTCTGAGAGTCACTCCAGTGACCTAAAGGTGCTCCAATGCTCCCTGTGGGAAAACCAATCTCTTCCCATCCAGCCACTTCATTCCACCTGATTCCATTTCTCCATCAAAAAAACTAAAAAAGGAAAAATAGTTATTAAAAAGAAACAATCAAAAAGCCACAGTATAAAAAGAAAATACTGACTGCAACCTTTCCAAAGGTAATTACAGTTGTTCTTTATCATCAGAACCAAATAACTATGACAAACTAGAAGACAGAGGGCTAACAAAAAGCCACTTCTGACCATGGACCTGGCACGCTTTGGGAAAACACATTAAAAAGAGAATTCTGTGAAGGCAAATACTGACAGCACCAACAACTTAGAAGAATTACCAGTTCTCAAGTGCAATCCTGCTAGAGAATTACTATAATCTACCGGTCATTAATTAAATTTATGCTTGTCATCCTTTCAGGGCAGGACAGACAATCTCCAGAGAAAACCAGAGATGAACAACTGAGACACAGGGGTGAAATTTATATGGTCCCCCTTGCCAAATAGCTGTCTGGGCATTATATCTCAGTCTGACGAAGTGCCACCAGAGCATATCTATTCAAATATACTGTAATATTCAATTTAAATAATATAATGGTGGTACATTCATATACAAGATAGAAATTATTTATAGCATCTGTTATCATAGGAGATAGAAAGTAAGCCCATGGGGCAAAATAGATATCTTAAATGAAGACCACAGCTGTAATAGGGGGAAAGGTGAGGAAGTAAAGATAAGGAACACGCCTCTGGAGCTTGCAGCTTATGAAAAGGCAGGTTTCCTCCCCAGCTGCAAACACCTCCATGACAGAAGTGACCACTCCCTTATTTTGTCCTAGCTAAGAATTTAAAAATGAAAAGGGAGTAGCCATGGAACATTAAATATCAACATGAACAGGCTTGTGAGTTTTGAAAACGTTGTTTTCTATATTCTCTTCAATAATTAATCACCCTGATGTAAGACAACAACTCTCATTATGGAATTAAAGGAAGCTCTTATGTGTGCTTCTGCATTCCATTATTGTTTGCAATATATGCATAACCTCCTTATGCTTTATTTTGCTCACCTTTATGATGCAAGCATCTTCAGTTTTTATAGCTCATAAAAGAGTAGATGTCATTTTAGAGACTAAACAAGTAATTTGTAAATTACTATTGTCCATGCTAGATATGACTAAAACAGGGCAAAGGATAATTAAAAAGTGCTGTCATCTAATGACACTTCTTGTAAACTTGTGTATCTAGTTTTGATTTAAAAATATTTTTGGTTTAAAATTAAGAAACTCAAATGTAGTTCAAGTTTCTTTTTAACCTAAAAGGCTGTTTTCGTTACCCAACATTTTTTCAAAGTGAGCTTTTGGCTGGAATTGCTCATTGGCACTCAAAAGTTTTGGAGAAAGCCTGGTCTAAACAGAAAAACCTCTCATCTCACAATTAGATCAGAAGCCAAATCTAGTTTCTCTTCTACTCATCATTTTCTCAATAAAAATATTTCAGGTACTCTTCCTTTAAAAATCCTATATTCTCCTTGAGAGGAATCCAAGCTTCACGGTAAAAATTTGCTATGATTTTTTTTTTCCTCCGATGATGAAACTTGCTTTTGTAGACTTTCATGCTTTACAAGTTTTACTTCAAATGATGCTTTGAAGCTAAGAAAATTATGACAGCCTTCACAGAAGTGGCTGTCGCAAAACACAGAAGAAGGGATAGAAACAGCAGAAGCCATTAACTTCAACACATCACACAAGCACCTATTTTCATCAGCAATTGCTTCAGACTAATGGAACATAAAAGAACACATTTCAACACTGTATTGATATGTTTCTGAAGGAGAACAAATGAATTCTTCAGAGAAAACAAACTGAAAGGAGGTTCCTAAACCAGCCCATAAGCAACTGAGGATGGATCAACAGAGGCGATGCTGTACTGGAAACATCTTTCTCTGCAACAGTTTGCGAATTATGGTTACGTTCTAAAGAGACTAAAGTAAACTTATTGAGAGAAAATATGAGCAACAGGTTTGAAATGATGGGATACACACAGATTACACATATACTAAGTGAAGGTCTTTAATACTTTACTTTTTTTTTTTTTCTGAAGAATGGACAAGACTGACAGAAATAAGACTTGGCCCAGGCCATGTAATAACTTGGGCAGGGAAATGTCACATCCCTCCAGCTCCCTTTGTTATCCTTCTCTTGGATGGACTTGTAACAGGCAGAAAAGTAGAAAAATGTGAGACATACCAGCAGGTCAGTTAATTATAAGAACAACAACAAAAAAAAGTAAGCTGAGTGAGTAGTGCAGATGACAGTGGCAAAACACAAAATGGAAATGGCTTTATACATAAAAGCATGTTTCAGATCAAAGGCTCAGCTATCTGCATTCTCCAAGAGGTCAAACAAGCAATTCCAACCACAGCCTGCTACACATAGTAGCCAGAAAACAGGCATTTCAGCTTCATCTAGTAAGAGCCTTCTCAAAGTTAGTCTTACTAACTTTTGTTGTTGTTTTTAATTTAACTGTGCTCCCAGCTGTTACCACAAACCAAGCACTATTTCCCCAAATACATTTTAATTCTGTACATGTACCCCTAAATATATTTAGGGAAAGCATTCAGCTTTAAAAAGGGCCTCACAGTTTAACTAGTTTTATCCTAACAAATATGGACACAGACTTCAATGTTAATGCATAAAAACCCATTTAATTTGCATGGTCTAGATTCCTCAAAATATCTGGCACCTGGGACTAAAATACAAACTACAGGAGTTTTGATTATCTTAAAACATAAAACAACATACACAATTCAGTCAAGACTGTAAAGGAAGCAACAAACTGAAAGGTAACAAGATGTTAGGACACACAGAAAGAAGACTTCATAATGATGTCATTCCACTGCAAAATGCAGTGGTGAATGTTTTTTCCAGAACCATGGAAAATGCTAAAAACTAATAAGTAGTCACAAGAGAAAAATCATATAAGATATAGCTTAGGGCAAGCATTAGAGGAAAGACTGTGTTTATTTAACTGGTGTTTTTTCTCCAGACACAGAAGAATTTATGTAAAGAGTGTTAAAAACACTAAGTTACAGTATTCTGTACTGGCAATTGACAGAATTAAAGCTAAACAGTGTGCCCTGCATTAAGCCTTCCTTATTTATTCATCTGTATAGCATAAAACATTTCTATACATTTCACTTCTATACATTATATTTACTGAGATCTAGACTAAAAAAGAGTTCAACTTCAAATAGAGAGCTTTTATTTTTTAAAAAACGTATTTTTAAGAAGACACTATTCTACTAGCTATTTGAAAATGTTGTTTAAGCCAAGTTAACTCAAAGGCAAGTGGGCTTGAGTGTTTCCAGACATTCTAGATTCTGTTAGTGCATGAAAATAACTGGATGTATTTTTAAATCTTCAGTTAAAAAAACTTAATATATACAATAGACAAAATGTTCAGCATATCTATCAGGAGTTCACCAAAATATGGTTGACAATTTTTATATACAGATATACTGAAACAAAGAGAAATAGTGACACAAGTATTAGCCAGAAGAAATCAGATTAAAGACATATAAATAGCCATGAACATGGATACCGAAAATAACTGTAACAGGTAGCAAGTAAAGCCCAGTAAGTTTCAGTATGAAGTCAGCAAATATCATAAAAGCTTATAAAAAGGGGCTTTTTTCAGGGCTCTACTGAAAAAGAAGTACAAAACCTACTAGATTTCAAACTATTTAGATATTTAGGCTAAAAACCTTTTTGCAAAATTTAGACTGTCAGCAAACTTTTCAACCTCTGAAGGCCTTTGGGGTCCCTCTCCGTGACCTCCACAGTCTGAACAGCATTGCATCAAAGTCTCCTCAAAGCCTCCTCCTTTTTTCTCTTTCCCTATCTCCAACACTGCAGAGGGAAAAAAAAAAAAAAAAAAAATCATACATTTCTAGGTTTCACCCTCCTTGACTCTAATCCTCAGGGACACATAATTTAGAATTTTCTGCATGTTTACCAGCCTTTCAAAGTTCCATTAAGATGCTTTTTTGAATGGATACACTGATTCAGCATTTTTCTGCACTATTTCCTCCATTATTAGCACTTGCAGAAAAAAGAAAAATTAAGAGAAGGTATGGATACATTGATAACTCAAATTCTGTTACAGGTCACCTAAACTGTTGATTAATCTTAATCATTAACAGACACTGATGACTCCATTTCTGAACACAGTTGGTGTCCACAGTTGAACTGTGGAAATTATTGCCACAGAGCATGTGAAGTGTACTAGGAGTTTGGTTTTGCTTTATTTAAAAGGTTCACTGAAGTGAAACCCCTAGTTTCTATACGTTTTACCCCTTAATATTCATGACTTACAGATCTTTCTCATCTTTGATGAATCACATGCTTTCCAAACTAAAGCAATCCAATTCTTTTACTGTGGTCTAGTACTGAGGATGCTTAATATGGAAACACCCTTATGTTCCATACTGTCACTACTCTGATACTGTGGTACATTTTTGAGAGGAAGAAACTAAGAATGTGACATTTGAGGCGCAAGTATTACCGTGGATGTATACCAAAGTGTAATGTTTTCTATTTGGCACTTGGTTTTTTGATCTCTCTAAGAATTCAATACCTTTTTCTTTGCTCTTTTAAAATGCTGATCAGCAAGTTATTTTCAGCAAACTCAAGTCTTATACCTTTTTTCTCAAGAGTAGTAGTTAGTTAATTGAGGGCATATAAATATGCATATATGCTTTTGGAGGTTGTCATCAACCTTCTGCACATGCATTGGTTTTTATTTATTGAAATTTCACCTACTATTTTATTATCCAGCCCAGCTTTTTGTACAGCATGACTTTTTAAAAAACTAAACAATAAACCTTTCAGCATTCAAACATAACCAAATTTTTCTACGAGTGTTATTAATCACTTTCATAGCTGAATACCTAGAGCAGTCTTTTACTCTACTCATTTTCCAGACAAGTAGATTTATGCACTCAGATACATACCAGTTTTGTAGCCAGCTACCTCTTATCAGGAGCTAAGTTTCATTAAATGATTTAGGGTATCAGCCTGCTTTCTATCAGATCTTCACTTTAGAACATCTTTTTTTCTTTTTTTTTTTTTTTTTTTTTGAGAAAGTCCAAAAAGTCCTGACTTTAAGTCAGCAAAATGTTCTGTTCTGAGTTCATATAATAGTCTAGAGTATTTATAGTTCAGATTGTAAAGAGACTGACACACAACCCTTTTGAATCAAACTATAAAGACAATCAGCACAATTCACCATATTGCATCACATTCTTAAACAGGCTAGTAATATTTTTCACTAAGTTTCTGACCATTTTGCATAAATTTAGATTTCTTCTCCATTCTACAGGTTTTTCAAAAGCTACATTTCTTTAAGTATTATTTCTGATGATGTGAGGATACACCTTCAGCTACAAATAGATTTTTAAAAAAAGTTTAAAAACATTTGAAGTTTTAGTTTAACCAAAACATCCTTACATGACTGGAGACTTTTAAAAGAAAGATACTATGTAAGTACTTTTGGAAGTAACTCTCTCAGTTTTTCCAGCCACTCCCATCGCTAAATTTCTTCTCCCTTGAACTTGTTTCATACTTCACGAAACTATATTATAACCAAAATTTTGCATGTTCAATACAATGTAATTTATTTCTAAGTACTTAATTTTACATAAATCAAAGTTAAATTAGTTACAAAGTTCACTACTGCAATACCACCATATATTAAACAAACAAATCCACATACAGTTGAGCTGGAATTGTATTTTTAATATACCAGAATCTGCGTAAGGGAGCTTGAGAGGGAAGCAAACCTTCAGACTAACAAAAGACTCCAAAATTTTTAAACTCAGGATGTTATGAATTATCAACATATATTCTGCTTTAATCTCTAGCTTTCAGTGCTAGACCTCAATATTATTGTATTTGAAGTCCTTAAAACCTTCTCACATTCACATGAATGAACAAGTAAGTAAAAAATAATTAACATGCAAGCAATGCAGCTATGAGTGCATTTAATATATTTAACATATGATAAGTTTTCAATGTTCTCATTTCCTGGAGATGAGCTGAGATACAACAGTGGCTCTAAGCTTTCACCCGTAATGAGATATTATGAGTTTCCAGCTAAGCAAAACCAGTTCAACTTAGAACTTCAAGAATGCATGTTTTGAAGTTTTGCTGGCATCCACATGTAGGTTGTGAAGCAATTTGTTACATTTATCTTTAGTCCAATATCAAGGACATCCAAAAAAACCCTCAAAGCATGAGAAGAGGAGGCCTCCCACTGATTTCACTTGGCCTTTGATCAAACCCGGCGCCTATTCATCATGACTCTGAAGTGCTGTCCACAACTGCAAGGCCATAAAAATTCTAAGTAGCAAGGTAGTTTCTTTGTCTGTATGAAGACTGGTGAACACAGATGTACCAACAAAAAAGACTTCGTGGTTTTGCCCGTGAAGTAATTTTTTGAAGTTTTTTTTTTATTATTATTTTCTAAATAATCAGATTTGGTATCCTGTATAAAAGAAACCTTCATGTTTTAGTTTTAAAGGGCTTCAAACTTGATCACAGTAACTTGGGCGGTAGTTCTACGGCCAATTATCAACCACTAACTGGTTGCTCCCTTACATAATTTCTGAAAAACACAGGAGGTGATTTAGTTTAGATTTAACTTTCTGAAATCAAAGGCACCAGAATAGAGGTATCTACTCTGATTTTTTAAAATTTCAGAAATACTTAGCCTTTTTATTTCCAGTTATTGAGGTCCACGATTTCCCATTTTTCTGCTATGGCAATATGTGTTCTGCACACACAAAAAATAAGCTAATTTTTCACAGGGAAATTATTTTGATTAAGGAAAAATTTGTGGGCATAAATGTGAAACATTTTTACAATCAAAAATGTAACACCTTTTCAGTAGTCTGATTCTTAGCAAAAAGAGTATCTTAAATTCCATTTAAAATTCAACTTTAATGCTAGGCAAAATAATCTATGAACATTGTTTGTCCTGTGGTTTTATGTTCACAGCTGCCTTCCCAGATCTTGCAAGAATATACAGACAGCCCAAAACATGCAACATAGCATTTGAATATCAAGGTTCACTTGGCTGGTGCCTATATAAACCTTGAGAGTCCAAAGTCAGAATTAAATGACCAGTAACCCATACAGTGAAATTAACATGCTAAAATTCACTGCTTGAAAATTTTCACATATTAGTACAACTAAACCAGCAACAGTCTGTAAATAAATCAGAAAATGCCTATTCAAATTTAGCCCAGGACTATATTTTATATACTCGTAAAATATACGTATAAATACATATATATATACACATTTTATTTATATTTAAAAACTAACACTGTCTTCAATTCCTTTATTATGCCTTCTCCAGCATTCAGTGAACATATGGACTGTTTGGCTGGCTCATCAATACGACTTTTCACATTTACCTTACAAAATACAGTAATCCTAAACACACAGGGTATGTCTCCTAAGTGTATCTTATATTTTAATCTTGAAATGAGTACAGACTTGCTTTTTTGATAGGCATTTCTCAATTTGATAGTACCATCCATTACAAGTTAGCTTTTATTTTCTGTGTCCCTCATGAACGCCTTGGGGCGAGCAGGGCTGTTCCTGTATCATACAGACGAAGATATAAGCCCAAAACACAGCTGTGCTTGCAGGGCTCAGCACTTTCAAGAATGCATGGTATCTGTTAAGCATCTTGACATGCTTGGAGGGAAGTCCCCACAGATTTGAGCAGCACTTACATATAAAGAGCATTCATATAAACAAAACCAGGTTTCTGAAGCTGGAAGACCAAAAAAAGAGAAGCGTATCATTTACTGAACACGCTGTTCTAGGGTTAGATGACTAGCCCATAATTAAGCAGAAATGCCATTAGAAGAATGCCATTACTTTTCCACAGTGACATCTCATTTCATAATAACCCACCCTTTTTTCCTTCCATGATCTTGTACCTTTTTCATTCAGTTTGTCAAATCCAGTACTTAAATACTATTTAAAGTACTTCACAAACAGCTTTGACTCCTCACACACCTAAATGAAGCAAAATACATCTGAAAAATTACTGTTGAATCAAAATACAAAATGAAACAAGATTCTATCATATCTATAAAGGGCAACAGTAATCTACATTTCCAAGCTTCCGCACGGGTTTTAATTTTGTTATTAACTTTCATCGTGGGTTGTTTGGTTTGTGGTTTGCTGTTTCGTGGGTTTTTTCCCCAAAGAAGGAATCTGGACACAATACAGAGGTCCCTTTCTAATAAGCCTACACTGATCAGACAGAACTTAGTTTTTGTTTTTCCCTTGCCTCCTATAGGCTTGTCTCTTCCTTAAAATTTCACAGGAACAGTAGAAATTTAACACCAGATGACACAAATTCCAATTTTTATGTCTTGCTCCAAAAGCAGAAAACGCTCTTGCCAAAGATTACAGGTGATGAAACAAACTTCCTTCTAACTCACTGTGAAAATTGACAAAATTAAGCTGATTAAAATACTTAAAACCTCCCAAATTCTTAAAAAAAACCCCCAAAAACCCCACACCAAATGAAAACAACTTCCCCACCAATCAGAAACAGATACCTAATACAGAAAAGGTCTAAAACATTAGAGCCTGCCAGAAAAACATATGCAGCAAGTTAATACAAACCATTTCATGCACAAGTTCTATTTATAAAACATTTCTTCAACCCTAGCTACTCAGTTATAATATATGTTTTGTCATCATAGATACAAGTACTGCTTTCTCTCAAAGGACGAAAGGAAAAACAAGAGATGGCATCTTTCTCTACTGCATCATACAGATGACCAAGTTTTTTAACTCAAAAATTGCCAAGTTAGGAAGAGAACATAATGTACATTGGAATAAATTATGTATGACTAAAGTAATCAACCACAGAACACACCTCTGAAGTTTATATATGTTACTCTTTCGAGAAGAATATGAAATGATGCATTTTAAAACTGGAATTCAAGAGATTACTGAAGTTTAAAAAAATCAAAACAGAGCAAAACACAACAAAACCCCTAATATGTATTTTTACTCGTAATACTTACTCCTCTTATTTGACTAAAGAACAAACAAATCATCTTTTTCTCTACTACAAATTCAAATAAAATGGGTATTATTTCACCACGCTTTGAAGAAAGCTTTTCAATAAATGTAGTGTTTATAGGCTTCAACTGTATAATACATCTGAAAAAATATTCATGCCAATTCTCTGTGCAGCAACATTTGTCATTCAAGAGAAGAAAAAGCACTTTTAGTTAAAACATCATCACATTATAAAACTGAGTTCATTTAAGACTGTTAATTTTTCTGAAAAATTACTTTAGACACATAGCAATATGTCAAAATAAAACTAGTACATCATAAATCCTTTTGCCTCTCTCCCTTATTCTTTCTCAAAACCAGAGAGGAACACTATTTTTAAGCTGAAAACAGTAAAAAAAATTGTTGGCTAATTGAACAAGTGTCAAACTGACATTAAACGACATTTACAATACAGATTAAATGGAACAAAATTTTAGCTTAGAATCAGAAGGCTGTAGCCTTAATAATATGCACAGGAACTAATATTTTTATCAAAAGTCCTTCCAAGATGCAATAAAGATGCAGATAACATTTGTTAGTTCTGGCTAAGCATTCAAGATTAGAATTACTTTCAAATACAACAAACATACTCATTCTGGAACAATTTTACCAAAATGCTGTATTCTTCAGATGGCTTTTTTAGCTCTTAGGAAAATATACTTTTCAAGTGTTACAACAAATTATGTATTTTAATATGGTTCCATGTGTTTAAGTCTTTTGCAACATCAGATAATAACCTACTGACTTTCCACAGTTCACCAGATCATCTCAGGAAACTAAAATGAAAAGTAACTTTCTATGTAATCTTCTAGAATTAACAAATGTATAAATACCACACATCTCTTTGTATTTTTTATGTATTACACAGCAATATTCCCAGCAACCACAAAATTTTAAGTTTGACCTATTTAATTCAGTCATACATTTGAAGGGTAAGACAGCAAGATAAACAGGTGGTGTTTAGCTACATATGTCAGATATTCTCACTCTTCAAAAGCACTCATCTGAGTGAAGAGCCCAGAAACACAGGGTCAGCATCTAGTGCAAAAAATATCACTTCACATACTGCATAACAGGACTAGTAAATAGGAAGCAGAAAGCAGAACTTTGCAATTAATAAAATTCTCAGTTGTCTTTACCCTACCTTTATCTGCTGCCTTCTAAGCATTGCCAGTTCCCTCATGTCTCGGAATGGTTGCAGTAAGTACTGGTACAGCTCCGTGGTCGCTTCTGCAAGATTACTGTAGGCTTCATCTTCCATTTGGTACAGTTCAAGGAGCTCTACCATACTTTCTGTATTCTTGTGTTTTTCCAGAAGCTGCAGAAAAAGTACAAGTTTTAATGAAAATATTGGAATATTCCTGCCAGAAGTGAAAGTAATTTAAAAAACTTTTTTTGCCTAGGCCTCTTGTATCATCTTCCCCTTCACACAAAATCACCAGACAAATAAACAAAACAATCTTAGTCCCCAAACACATCTTCAATTTAGCCAGTTAAGTATAAGCACACCTTTAATAACCTTAACTGAGCAGCACCCAGACTGAATTTTTAATTTCCCGAAACTTCTGGAAGGTAATGAATATGGGCACAAAGACAGCAGAAAAGCAACTTAGCACAACAATTTATAATGTAGTAATCAGGTAAGCTGCTTCAGACACTTCCCACTTTTGGGTATCAGAGCAGGGGGAAAAGGAGTGATAGACGAGGAGACAGGAAGAGAAGTTGCATTTTGAACTTCCTACATTTTTTTGAGATGTTTTGGTGTTTGGGTTTTGTGGTTTTCTGTCAGTGTGTTCTTTAGATCCACAGAGTCCCCACTACATCAGAGTGTAACCTACAAGAAAACTTCATAGAAAGCTTAATCATAAAACGTACAAACTTTTCATTCATTTTATTTTACACCAGGAATTACCTAAGTATTATTATATTTAGAAAATACTTAGATGTCAGTATAAAACTCCTTTAATTCATATAAGAAAATACAACAAAGTCTGTCTTTTCTTTTAGTTCTTATGAAGCAGAAAATTCGCTTGTTTGTACAAACTAGCTACAATGTATGATTTTATTATTGTATATGCTCATTTTACATCTCTTTTGGTCATTTGCCTGAGCAGACTTCACATGGTGCTAAAAACACTTTTCTAATAAAAAATATTTAGTTGTTTAATAAAAACTAATCATACTGACATGTGGAATACTTAATGTATTTATAAAGACAAGATTATCTGAAATTAATTCCCCTCTTATATAATTTTCTAAGTCTCTTGTCCTTTATATTATCATCTCAAAAGCATATATTCACAGCCCAAGTTTAGATAAACTTAACAAAGATCAGGAACACTGTGGAATAAATACATCCTATTTTCTATCTGTTCATTCATGTTGGATGCTAAGCCATCCATGAAATACTCTCTGTAGAGTGAACTGTGTTTCAGTTACCAGAATGGGTATGAAAGGTGTCCTTCATAATGGAAAATTTATTTTAGAGCATCACTAACTCCACCTTTGAAGCACTAAGGGAGGTTAGAGAGAGAATGCAGAGCAGAATGCAGAGATCCTTGTAGTGGCTTTATTCATACGTTCAGCATTAATGTAACACTCAGATTCCATGAAAATACAGGAAGAGCTTTCCCTTACTAAGGTTTAGCAGAGAAGGAAGGTCTGGGAGAGAGGATATAAAACACATGTGGAACTCCTCACAAGGAGGAAACTCCAGCACAAGGCAAACCATTTTGTTACCTAAACAATTTCACACAGAGAATTGTTCCTATCACAAAGTCATTGCCCGAGCTCTTCTACTCTTCCAGTAGCACACAGTATTTTGCAGAATTTGAGTTCTCACTCAGAAAATAACCATTGGGCTTGCAGTCTGTAAGACTAGCATTTTATTAACTTTCACTCTAAGACACACATAACACAGCCTGAAACTAAAGAGACTCAGAAACTCTTGGCATCGTGCCTTAAGTCCCTATGAATCTCACACATTATTCCAACTCACTATTTGTTTTAACCATCTGGTCTAAGAATATACCATCTTCCCCAGCTCCATTTTCATGTGACTAGGGCCTAAAAGCAGAGTTGTCATTTACCAGCTTTCTCCTACTTTCCCCAGGCACAATCAGAAATCCCTCTGCAGTCCCCAAGCTGTAACAATCCTTCCATCAAGCTACTAAATCTTCCTTCTCAAGCCACACATCGCAAGAAGGAGCAACTCTACCAATATATGACAATTTCCTCTTAGTTGCTTAGGCTATTAGTATCTTACTATTAAATAAATTTACACTTCTGTTTCATCGTGAAACACTACTGTTCTACTAGGATACAAATTCTAGAAGGCAGCAAAAAACAACAGTTTGAGAAAATGTAATCATTTAAATACCATTTAAAGGGGAATCTTAGGTACATTGATCCAGGGAAAGAACAATACAACGTAGGGGCTTTTTTATTCACAGACCATTTTTAAGGCCTATTTAGTAGTTCTGGTATTTTGGTAGATGGGCACAATTTTGTTAAGCTGGAGTGAAAGTGACAAGAAATGAAGGACCAATTCAATTTTGTGACTATCAGAATAGTACAAAAACATCTTAAGGACACTAAAAACTAGTAGCTACTTATAATTAGTTGGCTGTTCAGAAAAAATCATGTCTATCACTAAAAACAGTAGGGATAAAATAATGAATTACCAATACATTCCTCTCATAACAAAAGGTAAGTAAATGGGTATAACTTCATGGTCTTGTCCGTGTTAGTCTGCTGCTGGGGTTACTCAACACCTAAATCAAATCCTAATTCTCAACTCCTTCAAAAATACTAAATTTTCAATTAAAAAACCAAACACAGAAGTGAGGGCAGGTTATTCATAGCCAATTAATAGGGACATATATATATATGTATTTATTTAATTCTTTAACTATTAAAACAAGGTAAGTTTCCATTCTTCATCCTGAAGGCAACAATGCACATAGAATCTATTTCCTGTTACTAATGAGGACTTTCTGAATGAAAATGGTGACAAAATTTCATATAATCTGCAGTTCCAAAAAAACACATAACAGAACAGGCAAAACTACTTAGACACCAAAGAGTTTCATCTTCTTTGATGAAATGCAAAGAGCTATTTAATAGGGGTATTGTTCAATTCTTCAAAACAGACAGGAAAGAAACCAGGCTGAGAGTACTTGTTACATACAGCCTCATTACACCCATTCATCTATTCAGATCCCATTTTCAAGAAAAACACTAACCTTGGACATAAATCTTGAATACTGTGTTCAGCTTTGGGTGCCTCATTACAAGAAAGGCACCAAGGTATCTTTCATGGAACTCGTAAATTGTCTAAAGAATAAGTTTTTTATAAAATTAGCCTAAACAAATCAAAATATCCAATTCCTTCTGGTCAAAACTTCCAGGTACCAGGAAAGCAAGATGCAAAAAAATTATAGTGTTCCATTACAATGTGTATTTCCTCAAGAGAAGAGAGAAGGAGGGAAAGACCTAAGAAAACTAAATGAGATTTCTAGATACAGCACTTCTCAAAATGGTACAATAGCTTAGTTAAAACTCACTTGAAAAAATGTATTTAAAGCAAATAGCCAATCTTTCCAAGATGGGTAGATCAGCCTGTAGGGAAGTTCACCTGAACTATAAGAACTAACTCTAAAAATCAACTCTAAGTTCATTAAACAAAAGGAAATAAGATGGTATAGCTAATACATGATTTGGAAATACCATTGCCAACCCTCTTCCCTAATCTTCCCTAATGCAGGCTGGAGTTTGCAATGGTTAATCCTAATGGAGTGTTATTCCTTCACTGTATGTATGTTTTGTCTTATTGGTGACTTTTTTAACTGAAGCTTGTAGCTGTGTGGGGATTGGTCTCTTCTCCCAAGCAACAAGTGACAGGACAAGAGGAAATAAACTCAAATTGTGCTAGGTTTAGATTGGATAATAGAATAGTATCTTCACAGAAAGAATTGTCAAGCAGTGAAACAGGCTGTGCAGCCAAGTGGCCCAGTCATCATCCCTTGGGGGTATTTAAAAGACGTGCAGATGCAGCAGTCAGGGCCATGCTTTAGTGGTGGGCTTGGCAGTGCTACAATAATGGTTGGACCTGGTGATCTTAAAGGTCTTTTCCGACCCAAATGATTCTACATAAAGGGTTTAAAGGAATACAGAACTATTCTCTCTCACACTTTGGAACTGGAATGCATACCAATCACCAAGGCTTCAACAATCCAGAGTGGTATGAACAGAAGATCAATAACTTTGATTCAACTCTAGCCAGAGACTTTTAAGCCTGATGGAGAGTCCAGGTGCTTTATTGGCAGCAGTCTGGAAGGGGCACTGACACGGGAAACAGATGGCACAAAACTGGCTGCACAGAGCACCTCCCACTGTAACACAGGCTGATGGAGCTTTCCTGTTCCAGATCAAAGTTAACTGAACCATTTTTTTAGCTGGCTGCCATCCAGATAGTATTCAGACTAGTAGATACCTGGGATGCTGGGACTAGCACAGAATTAATGTCATAATGGAAACCACACCCTCCACAGACTCACAAGCATTTGATTCTGTGTGCTGCCATTTTCACACAGGCAGTACCTAAATGAGCACCTAGCCAAGTGTCTAGACCAACCCGGAACATTAAAGCCAGGCAGCTTTCAAGGTGTTGGCATAAAATGTATGAACAATTTCTGTGGCATGTTTTACGCTCCAATGAAGACTAGTTCTTAACACAGACATTCAGTGTTACTGCTCACCTACTTCAAGTCTCAGTATGAATTCCTGACTTTCACAAAATTTTAATTACATTATTTAAAGAAGTGGGTGGAGGAGAGTAGAGTAACATCCTGTACAGGCCTGACTAGCTCTATACCCATTGAATGCTGCATTTATTTTAAGAATCATGTTTCACAGATGTTACATTGTTCACAACTAAATGAATCCATATATTTTAGGCAACTATTATGTAGATACACTCTAACCAGCAGGAAACATTTTTTCTTTTTAAATTTAACAGCACATACATTTGAACTATATAATAAAAGATAATTTCTGTCTTCTGTAATTTTTTTTGTTGTTCAAAAAGCTTTAAAAGCATTACAACAGACAGTGTAATTACGTGCAGGTTGACCTCAGCTGGGTGCATAATCCAAAGCTTGATTTAATCACAGAAGAGTCAAGTCTTACATTTCCTTTGCTAATACTCCCCAAACTTTCCCTGTTACTCTTATTTTTGCGCACCTGTGTGTATTTTATAAAAACACTGCGATATGACACGTAACCATTTTTAGATAAAATCAGCCATAAAGATATTTTTTCAGAATCTTCTTAAGCTCCTTCATACTTCTGAAATAACTACAGAACACACTATTTTCCTACAAATTTACATTGTCAAAAGCCTGGCAGTATCATCTGCCATTTCCAAGAAAAGTTCTAAAGATTCAAATTGAAGCATATTCAATTCCACAGGTAAAACCAGGGATAGCTGTCATCAGAGAGAAGTACAGTACTGCACACAGAATAGTTTTAGATACTCCATCCTTTCTCCTGAGAACAGCAATCCTAAGAGTAAAATACTCAACCCTCCTGACTATGCACTGGCAATAGTCCACAATGAGCTTCAGACAATGAGTTATAAAGAAGTAAAGCTACAGAGTACATAAGATCTGTATGCAAAATTTTAGCAATTGAACTTAGAGGGCAACTATTTTTTTTTTTTCATCAGAACATGCTTAGAACTGTTTCTCTTCAAACAAACAAAAGAAATCATTGTTAAAAGCAAATAACACTCCCACATGTCCTGACAATATGCAGATGTCTCAATTACATGAAATCTTCACTACAGGCAAACTGCTTTTCTCACTCTTACAAACATGTGGTCCTGCACTGAAATGTCACCCATTATAGTTAAGAGATTAAGACTTTGCCAGGATATCCAGCTGTTTGCATGATTGCATTGCCATCAATAATCCTTACCTTCGTGATAAAAAAAGATCAGTTGCATTACTGTAGCAGTAACAGACCAAAGCCTGACTCTCCCACACAGACCCAAAGTACATTTTACTGCTAGGGGAGAAATCATCTAAGAGAACACAAAATCTAGATAGAGAGGGAGGATGTCATAAATAAATTAGATAATACTGACTAGCATGGGAAGTGCTGGATCCAGCACTACATCTGTCTAACCTCTTATGATTTAAAAAAAAAAAAAAAGATAAAAACAAGTGAATCTCATACTAGCTTATTTGGAAACAACACAGCAATTGACCACCTACTGAGTGCACAAAAAGTGCCCAGTTTTTTTCAAAGAGGCTTCTGAAGACATGGAATTGAAGCGTATGCTGATGCACTGCCAAGGTTATTGTCTGGATTTGGGGAGAGTTTTTAAAATGTCTGTTTAAAGGAGAGCTGAGCTAATTCAACTAATTAAACCAAAAGCAAAGATAAAACATACATAACAAACAAGTTCAAAGTTCACATGTATTCAAAAAAATGAACAGCAAACTAAAGAAAACCCAACAAAGATACCAGAAAGGGAAACATGGTGTGTTTAAAACACAAAAAAGTTAGAACATTTCCTTAAGATGTGACATCTAGGCCTCTGAAGAGCCGCTAATACAAAATGAACCACATTACTCCCCTTTAAAGACTATTTAAAACAGTCCTTTACCTGCACACAGCGAGCCTGGGAGCTCAGTGTGTGTGCAGAGATGTTCTGGATGGGTGGAAAGGGCTTTGTACTGGGCAACTACAGAAGTGGCATCTGAGAGAAGATGCCAGAAGCATCCCCCATGTCCAACAGAGCTAAAGCCAGTGAGCTCCAAGATGAACCGCCCCATTGGCAAAGGCCAAATCCATCAGCAACCACAACAGCACCTCTGGGATAACACATTTAATATGGGGAAAGAGTGCTGGCACAATTGCAGCCCAAAAGAGGAGCAAGAACAAGTGAGAGGAACAACTCTGCACGCACCAAGGTCAGTGAAGAAGAAGCTGGGGAAGGTTCTCCAAGCACCAGTGCGGAGAAACCCTTGCAGCCTGTGGAAGACTCCACACGGGGGCAGACAGATGGGCCCTGAAGTAAAATGCCATTTCATAGAGAGCCTGTGCTGGACCAGGCTCCAGACAACCTGTGGCCCCATGGACAAGGGACATACACTGGAGAAGTTTTCTGACAGGATCTATGATCTCTTGGAGGACAGACATTGGAGCACTCTGTTCCCCAAGGACTGCACCCAATGAGATGGACTTACACTGCCAGAAGTCAGTGAAGGTCTGTCTCCCGTGGGCGGGTCCCCATGTTAAAGCAGGGGAAAACCACAAAGAGGAAGCAGTGGTAAAGAAAATACATGATGAACTGACCACAAACCCCCTTCCCTGTCCTCCTGTTCCATCCAGGGAGAGGTGGTAGAAAAATCAGTAGGGAAGTTGAGCCCAAGATGAGGGGAGGAGTGGTGTGAAGATGTTTCATGATTTGGTTTTATTTATCATTATCAAACTCTGATTTATTGGCAACAGATTAAATTAATTTCCCCAAGCTGATTCTGTTTTGCCTGTGACAGTAACTGGTGAATGATCTCTCCCTGTCCTTACCTTGACCCATGAGCCCCACAATTTTCTCACCCTTTCCAGCTGAGGAGAGGAGTCATAGAGCAGCTCTGGTGGCACCTGGCACACAACATCCACCCACTGCAAGAGCCCACCAGAAGTGTATGACCAGCACTGCTTGCTTGGCCTCTTTTCACTCCCATCAGTGATCCTCACTTACACTCAGGTTAACAGCTCCTGGACAATAACAATTACTTTTGTCTAGCTCTTTTACACTGCCTATCAAAACACACATCATTTCAACATACTACCCATAATATAACTCCACAGACAAATAAAAGAACTGAACTGAGTAAGAAAAACTGAAGTAGTATTTCAGTGCAGCCAAGTGAGCCAAAACATTACTTCCATGTATGCATCATTACTGAACAATGCAACTTCTCTCCTCCCACACAAAAATTCTAAATAGAAATCTCAGCAGAACTGTATGTACATATATAACTTGTTGGAAAATCACAAGGCTCAGGCATAAAGCTGTCAGCTCTGACAACAATGTATGGCACACTAGATCTCTTCTAAAAGCTCAAGAGGGAAACGTCAACAATTGAAAGCTATGCATCTCCCTCCCTGTAAACAAGACAAATGTAACATCATGTGGGTTTTTTTTAAACTAGTACTTGTCTGGTCACTTTACCTTACTGTGTGATGTGGCTGTGCCACTCCTTAGTCAGACTGTCATGTCAAATGACTGTCTATAATACCAGGTATTGGTTTGAATTTAATGTATTACTTAGAGTTGCCACAGATGAGCTACAGAAATCATAGCAAACAAGGGCTAACTGCATGGGAGCACTCATTGTTCAGGAGTGCTAGGTTTTCCTTTTCCTGTTAGTAACACAAAAATAGGTATTTACATTGTAACAATTTCATGAATGAAATAGATCTGTATTTCTGTGTTACGGAATTTTGGGACTCCTTTCCTTTGGAAAGGGGCAAAAATAATGAAAAGATAAAGTCACTAATGAATCACTGGTTGGTTGGAACATGGTAACTCTGAACAAAAAGACTTCTAGGCAACACCTCACCCTGAAGGCTTGGCAAAGAATTTACTTTACACGTATCCTAATGAGTTCTAAGTAATTTTTTTTTTCCTGCAGGTCAGAAGACTGAGAACATACATTACATAAGCATTCAGGCTGTGCCATAAAATACTTTAACTTTTAGTCCACAGATTGTCTTCTTCTATCCTTATGAACTATGCTTATGAACTTATCTTTATGAACTATGCTGAACTATATAGTGCTAGCCTTAAAACCTTTCACGTAAGATTTGCCATGTCAGGACACAGGCCTAACCAAATATCCACCTCCAGGAAGGAGCAAATGTTCTTTTATGAAAACAAAGAAGAATATTTGATGGGAAGAAAAGAAATTAAAGAGGTACAATCAATTTCATTGTCAGCTCATGGGAATTAGATCAGCAGCACTGAATTAGTACTCTTATCAGTTTTACAGTGCATTTGGCACAGTAGCAAATAATTTTCAAATGTCTGATAAGTCTACTTTTAAAAATCTAATTCAAAGCAGGTAAAGCATTACAACAATTCCAGATTCCAAGTACTTGTGTAGGTGAATTTACTTTTTAAAGCTGACCCAATACCTTGCTCCTATTAAGAGAAGATTCCACTTCCCATCCCCCCCTGCCTCTCTTCTTCCCAGTCCACTCCAGTTCCACATTCCTTCTGCTCTCAGGTGCCCTCCTCTCCACTTCACTGCTTTTAGTTATTTCCCAGATCCTTCAAAACAGACTAACTCAGCATCTGTCAAAAAACTACTTTGTGATCTCTCTTAGAGTAATTTACTGAGGTTTGTTGAGTTGAATCAGCACACTGCAAGGACAGAGGAGCAGAACAGGAAGGAACATGACGGGGGGAGGACAGAAAGCGATAGCATCCCCTCCTGTCAACACCAGCAAGCTGATGATCCAGTTCTTCAGCTCCCCTCAACAACACAGCTGATGAACCACCTTTAAGCCTGGGTGACAGATGAGAGGTAACTCAAATGGCCCTCTGTGTTATTCTTTCAATGCTGGTAGAGTTCAGCCTGTACAGCACCTTATACAATCATGGAAAGGTAAGCCTAAAGAAACAGCATTTTGCACTCCTAAATGCAATTTTTAAAGTTTCCAAGCTCAAGTAATAAAGACTTTATTCAAAAGTTGAATATGTGAAAAAAAAATAAATTTAAAAGCCCGTAGGAAGAACATATTTACAGTCCACTACTAAGAACAAAAGGCTAAATAGGATACCAAAAAAAATCTTAGATCCTGTATCATGCACATTTTTCTTCCTATCTTAACAGCAAATACAGTAAATTACAAGCTATTAAATCACTTTCATAACAGAACAGTATTTCAGACAAAAGCAATTTATATTAGCACCAGGGGAACACAGACTTGCACTCTGTGGTGCTAATTGTTTGAGTTGGTTTTCTTCCTGTTCTTAGGGAGAAATGAATGGGAAAGGATACTCAGTTTAAATGTTAAAGGGAAATAAAATCCATGTGTGATAAAGCAGCATGATAATACACATTTGAAATTATACATACCATTTACCTACGTATTCAACTCCTCCAGAAGACCTCCAATATTTCAAATAGTTTGGGATTTTTTAAACGTTTCCCACACATGAATTCTTTTCTGAATTATACTACTCTGAAGTGACAAAATTATGCAATTTAAAATTTGGACATCTGATGATCATGAGCAAGTAACACATTACTGAAGGCTAAAGAATTTGGGCTGTGAAGCCACAGGGCTATTTGCACTGTAGAAAAATCACAAGCTTAGAAACCCCTAGAACTAACATACAGATTTTCACCCTCAAAAGTTTCACAACTTAATTAATACATTCATATCTTCTTCATTTCTTCCTTTTCTCTTAATTTTTAAAATTTCCTTTCAACCTATATAAAACAGTGGTTTTTAAAGTTCAGATTTCCTTTGAAAAAAAAAGAAAGCCCTAATCAAAACTAGCTCTATTTTAAGCATGGGGTTCAACTAAAAAAAAACCACAGTAAGGTACCTTTAACATAATAATCTATGATTCTAAGTTGTTGTATAACTTTTATAACACTTTTTCCCTACAGTAGCTCAAACAAGTCATGATGCAATATTCTTAGGTGAAAAGCCACGCTACTATTAATTTTAGATGGCCCATATAAATTGTCTGCAAGTCATCATAAACAAATACTAATTGATTATTTAAATAACATTTTTTCAGAGAAAAAGGACCAAACCCATCCAGCTCCCTCACACTAAATCACAGCTTTTTTCCAAAGGAAGGTCACCTGCCTACATTGCTTGCATTTGAAAGTATTGTAACAGTCGATAATAGAAAATTTGGGTTGTTTTATGCATTTAGAAAATCAGAAGTACTCAAGTTCCTTTAAAACCAAATTTCAAAGTTTGCTGAATGACTGGAAGTGTTTTGTAACACCTTTCCAGAAGCAAATCATTAACAAAGAAAGTCCACCAAGTGTTCAAATTTGTCTGAATGGGTAATGTTTGTCAATAGTAAGCAAAAAACCTCACAGACATATATTTGATATTCCTACAAAAATACCACACCCAGGAAAGAATAGATAGAAAGGAAGCCCAGAGATAGGGTGTTACCACTGAAAGGTTTTGAATTGAAAGCAGTATCTACAAAAATTTTTGTAACTAGTGGGTGGAGTTCAGGCCAATCTATCATCCATGTTCTATTTACATCCACAGTCAATGGTTCCAGATGAACATGTCCAAAGCCTTTTGTCTTCTCATCAAAACAGATACATATAGATATTGACTAACCACTAATGCCTGCATCCTTAGAATACCATTTTCCCTCTCCTCCTGTCCCATCTTCCTTCTCTCTCTACCATATTTCTGACAACTAGATTTTCATGTCTTGCAAAAATAAAGTTTGGCAGATAAATCTTTAGCTGGACTGCGCCCTAACTTCAGCTGCAGCTCTCTCCAGTAACAGCAGTACCGCAATGCAATGCTATGTTTCTACTAATATTAAAAAAGAAATGTGTCCTAGGGCGACTTTATGATGCTTGTATCCCCAGCTGTCTGTTCTGTTTGTGCTGTATGTTGAGTTCTGTGCCTTTAAGATGGGTCCTGAGAGCAAAGCAGGGAGAGAAGAAGCACGAAGTTTGTTTTGAGAAAAGAGTGTTCGCTCCTCTGTGTGCCTGTTCCAGTGTGTTCAGGAGGCTTGGACAGACTGTGGCACAGAGACCTGCTTTGCTTTCTTAGCTGAGGCAGAGAAATTCCCTGGACTGGTTTTTTCTTGGGGCTGTTTAGACCTGCCCTGGACTGAAAGGCCCAGGGGAGCACCGAGAGCTGGCACCTGTGGCCTACCAGGGATTGATAAGGGACTGAGTGAGTTGAGCTACACCCACGGCAAGGACTTTTCAATTTCCCATCTCACTCCAGAATGAGAGGCTTTATTGTTTCATATTATTCGTTCTTTGTGCTTGTGGGCACTTTGCTTGTTGAATAAATGGGTTTTTCCCACTTTTCTCCGATGAAGTTTTTTCCTGGACTGTTTTGGGGGAGATGCCCTTTGGGTTTGCCCCCTAGAGTGACTCTGTCCAGGGGTTCTCTCCCAAATTTGCCCTAAACCAGGAAAAAAAGTTAAAAGTACATCCTCAAAAACAAAAAATGTGGTAATGTCCAAAAATCTCTGTTTCTCAAAGCCTTCTTTAGCTTTGTGGTAGTGATATTTACACGTGTAAACCACACAGGCCTCCTTGACTATTCATAAACAGTGTCTTGTCATGTTAAGAAATGTAAAAAGATTAGAGTGAATCTGCTTTCAAATTCAACACCTGCCTGAGTAATAATACTATGTCAGCCAGAAAAAGAGAGGAAAAAAACTTTACTGGCTTAAGAAAACAAGTTTTCTTTAAAAGTTATAAACAGCATTTAGTTGAAGAGAGGACATTCAATTGAAGAGAAAGAAAACAATGGTGGAAAATTATGAGAAAAAACAGACAAGACAAAGGTAAGCACAAAGAAAGTACAAGGCAATATCACCTCTAAAAGCTAAGATATTAAGGGAGCTGTGAATTCTGAGTAGCACAATGGATTATAGAACATATATTACATAAGTTGTTCACACTTCTTCAAAATATTCTGTCATATGAAAATATTGCAAACAGGTAGCAACAATTTTAGACAAAAAACAGAGGAAAATTTATCTCTACATTCATGGAAACAAGGGGAATATCAAATAAAATTATCAAAGCATCAGAATACTCCCCCAAGTAATAGACCCAAGTGGTTGCCCAATTTCACTTCAGGCAGTTAAAAAGACCGCATAATGCATTGTATTTTTTTTTCTCTATCCAGGTATTTGGGTAAGGAAATAAATCATGAGCCCTGCAAGCTGCTGTCTTCGGTTTCTAAAAATCAAGTCCAGGCTTACAAACTAATGCAGCTATATCCTATAGAATATACTTTTACTTCTCTCTTAAGATTTAAATTCTGTCAAGAAAGATCTAATTTTTCAAGTCAATGCCCCTTTCTTTGTGTACATATAAGCTGCCCACGTTTTGAAGAAACGTACATTGTTTTACACACTGACTTTTGGGTGCAGCTGCAATACTCATTGTCAACTTGTTCCAGCAGTAGCCCAATACCAGCCAGAGTAATTAATATCATGCAGGTGTCTCCAGAGAGCTTGGAGGGTACCTGTCTGTTCCACAGAGCACACCCCACAGCTGCTGAGATATTTTGTTTTGGTTAGTACAGCTTATTTACAAAGGATTTATAAACCAAACAGTGTTGCTGGAAACAAGCGTTAACTCAACAAATAAAAAGTACAAAAAAAAGCATTCTAAAAAAAAGTAGCTTGGACCTCCCAAATGCTCAAGCATCAGTTTTAACTCTGCTCTCCTCATGTCAATAGGAAAAAAAAATCCATGGTATTTTATATTAATACTCTGTGCTCTCAGTGCTAAATCCAAACCAGGGTTCTGCTCCCTCCTGAAACATCTTATGTACCTTCTAAACCCAACTATTGCAGTTCCTATACGATATTCACTTATTCTTTCTTCTTGCACAGAAAGATGTTATATTGGTTTTGATGGAAAGTGTAATGCTGCTAACATTTTTTCCATGTTACTAGAACACTGAATATTTTTTGTGATGTTTTATATTTACTTGTGCATTATTTTTGAGTGTGATGTTGAAACCCTCTTTAAATCTTATTGTGCCTAGATGCAGATCACTGAACAGCAACTAGTCACGTCACTTTTGGAAAACTTCCACTTTTGTTGCAGTGCCCCACTACCTACCATATAAACATTTATTTTAGAACTGAATGCATATGGCCAAAACAATGAAATAAAATTCTTCTAGTTACTGAGATAAACCTGAATATTATCTATTACTAAAATATTAGAACAGCTTCAACAAAACAATATTATTGGATATTATTTACCTTTTTTTGATATAAACATAAATAAGCTACAATATTGAAGCAATACATGTTGGAAGGTAACAAATGTGAAATTCCATGACATAGAACTCAACCAACTCCTTGCCACTTCCTCTAATTTGACAAGTGTATTTCATTCATTCCAAACAAACTTGCCTACTAAACAAGCAAAAGTAATTTAGAAAAAAAAAAAAAATCTGATTATGAAGGAAATAAAGCGACCATATAGCTTTCCATCAAAAACCCCTATATTTTCTTCTCATACCAGTTGTTACAAATCTTATTTTGTTACAGTTTTTCTTAGCCTTTCTAGTTCTTTGAATCAAAAGAAAATTAAGCTAAGCAGGACTATTCTCATGCTTAGCAAATACATCACTGTACAGGAGACGGAAATTAAAAACAGCAGTATGTCCTCACCTTCAAGGCAGTCTAAAGTCAGCCACTGAAGGTAAGATGCTTTCAGAGTTACTTCAGAATTTAATCAGGCACTTAAAAGTGTTTGAACTTTCACATTTAAAAAAAAATCTAAAAGATGACACACAGAGCAGGAATACAAAACAGTCTTTGTCTACCTGCAAACACTGGAATTCATAGATTTTATGGAGCCAAAAGAAAACCAAAGCAAGCTTCTGACTAGTTTTATACCTGGCACTCAAGATCCTATAGATTATCATCCACCAAATTTCAGTCTACCAAGGCTGTTAGACCAAATTTCAGTCTACTAAGAGCTGTATGGAATGGGAACATTCCCAAGGACTCATAATTCCAGGATGCTGAAGCAGACATGTAACTTCCCAGATAGGCTTCCCAAACTCTCAACCTGTTATGCAAGAGCACACAATAAAATGTGTCTGAGGCATGACTAAGCCACCCATCCCTCCTGATCACAGTTTACACTAACACCATTTTTTATCCAGGAAAAATTGACTACCTTCAGCCTTTTGAAAACACAGAATGGACAAAGGGATACAACACCATTACTGATACTACTGAACTCACAGAAAGTTACAAACATCTACACTATAGAAAAACTCTTCTCTATACAGGAAGAACATAAACAGGAAACGGGCAGAACCAAGAGTACAGAGACAAACGTTGTCTGCCTTCTTGATACAAAGTTTACTATTCTGAAAATACTGCCCAGGAAGCTGGAATGCCAAATAAGGATTCAATGGTATACTCTCTGTACAAATAACATCTTTTTACCTTTTAACTGAGTACCCCAAGATTTTTTTCAGAAGGTATAAAGTTTTACTTTAAATAAATTACTCAACTAATTCAAAATTAATAGTTTTATTTGAAAAAAAATAAAAGAAATGCTATTTCAAAACTGCAAATCAGGCAGAAGAAATGAATCCCAGGTCACAGAGTTCCTCTACAACTATTTTACTTACTCATCTTGGATCTGTTTCTACTTGCAACATCCTTATGGTTTATTAAAGGACTAAAATTCAGACTGAAATAAAAATTGCTACTACAAAAAGCAATGATTACTAACTGCTGTGAAAATGAACTGGCTTGTGTGTAATTTATGGACAGCAAGGAATGTCCGAGCAGGGGATGCTAAAACATTGAACATGAGGTTTGGTTGCTCACTTTGCTTCTTCATCCCAGAGAATACAAATCAAGAAAAACTGCAAGCATTTCTCAAGTAACAGTCTAACTGCACAGAGGAATTAGTCCTGGGAAATAGAAGAGATATATGAAATAACTATAAACCACAGAGGCACATTTTAAGATGCTAAGTTAAGGTCTTGGGAGTTGCAGGATTTTACATTAATGAAGACCCTTCACATTCCCTCCTAGATACCATTCTGGTTACCAACATTTCTCAATCACTTCCTCTTCTCCCAAAAAAATTCTTTTAAGAGACAAATTTGTTTTAAATTGCTTGGATCCAACATTCCTGCTATCAGCTGACAGAAATCCAGCACAGATGGAAAAGTAAATTGTGAGATAAAACATGGATTCAGTAGGTTTTCTTTAAAGTACAAAAGCCTTTACTTCAGAAATACCAAGCAGTGCTCATCATTCACTGCTTCATTTGCTTAAAATTGCCATGACAAAGAGTATCAGTATCTTTGCCTAAAGAAAGACATTTCCTGCAGACCAGGTAAACCCATAACAGGTAAGGAAAAGAGAAACCTGAGAGCCAAGAGGGAAAGAGCAGGTCATTCCATTGGTTTCTTTTCTTAAACATGAACTACCTTTAATTAAAGAAGGATCGACTTACACAACTGACAGAAGTACAGCTGTATTGACTTTAGGTACACTACCAGACTGGTCATCACGGGAAAGGAAGGTTATACTGTAGTCAAATACATTCACAGGCTCTGCCATTTTGTCTGCACCAAGTTCAGAACATTATAACAGAATAAAATGAAACAGCTTAGAGAACCAATTTATTCTTGCAAGTACTATTTTCGGTAGTAACAAAAGAGAAATTGAGATTCTCCAAGAAACAAATAGTTCTTGCTCAGTAATCCTGAGCTAGTATTTCCTCAAAAACACCACATCCCTTGAGTTAGGTATCCAGCTTCTAAATTCCACGTGTTTAACAGGAACTCCTCTTATCCTGCACAGCTCCTTGTAAAAACTACTGATTTGAAGGCTAAATCTAATCTAAGCATACACTCCCAAGCATTCCCATTCCCAAGCAGTCAAAAAACCACAAAAACACCACAGTGAAAGACGGTATGTTTTCATATTCTGTGGCCTAAAACCACTGCTGAATCTTATCAGGCTAACTACCAATTGTACACCAAACAGAAAAACTTAATTCAGTTCTTTAAATAGACATTAAAAGAAAAAAAAAAAAAAAAATCAAAATTATATACCCTGACACAACAGTTTGGAAATAAACTTCTACCTGGTGATGCTATACTTGGACGTTCTTACCATGATTACATCATTGATACTACAATTTTCTCATTCTCTGTAACTCCAGTCACCAAGGAAAAGCATGGCCTGAATTCTACAGACTCAAAACTATGCCATCAGTGAGCAAGAAGATATGCTCACACCTCATTAAGGGAAAAAAACAATCATCGCCACACATTTTTTAAAAGAATATTGGCAGGATATACGTGGGTAGCTGAAGCAGCCAAACTTGACCTATATCCACAAAAGAATTAAGATGATGTTTGCAAAAATGAAGAACAGTGTAACCTGATTCATACTCATAGTCACACCTTGATAGATCCGGGTACATTCTGGACCAAGGCCACTGAAGCACAAAAAGAAGTGTAAAATTCTCATTTTATACCAGAGAAATCTTCGTTCTCATACAACTCAATCCATAAAGACCAAGAAAGTGATCCTCAACTAGTCTGTCTAGAACAGTATATGATGTAAGGAAGACATGGAGTGTCCCAAAACATCCAAGTCTTAACAGACAATATCAACAGCAAATTACCCACTAGGACCAGACAGCTGACTTTTTTTCTAAATTCCAATTTCATGAACTTCTCAGCTGAACAAAAGCTGCACTTACTCCAACTCCACTGGAAAACATAATCTTGCTATATAAATACCAGATTCAGCACCCAGAGCCTGTACGAACCTGGATTTTTTTGGTCTCAAACGCCTAAAATGTACTATCAAAATAAACACCACATGTTGCTGCTGTCATTTAACAGCAAAAAATTCAGACCCAACACATCCTGGTCCAAGGCAACGCAAGAACAAAAATATGGGAGCAACACCTTGCCAAATCCATCCGATATTTATTCACAAATACCCACATTTGATCGCAGGGGAGAAAGTACTGTACCACACTCAGATGAGAGCAGGGAAATCTGCACCTCCTTAAACCCTGCCCCTGGGGACCTTGGAAAGGTTAAGCCTCATTTTCTCACTAAGGAACAGGACAGCGAGAACAAGAACGACTAAAAAAGATGTCACAGATTAAACTAAATGCGACACTAAAGTGGGAGCATCAGAACTAGGCAGCGGCCTCACCTCCTGGATCCGCCTGCGAGCCCTCTGGAGCACCTCCTCGTACCCCTTCTGTCGCAGCTCGCTCAGGCTCTCGTAATACTCTTCGGGGTCGTCGGTCTCGGTGAAGAGCACCTGCGAAAGGATCTTCCAGCCACAGGTATCCAAGCTGTGAACCAAGTAAACCTGCAGCTGGGAGCAGAGAGCGTCCATCTCCTGCTCGGAGAGTTCAGGCGCTCCGAAAAGCACCGTCCACATGCCCGAGGGCTCCTCGGGGAAGGCGGGCAGGTAGGGCTCCAGCTCCGAGTTCACCGAGCACAGCTGCTGGTGCACGGCCCGCAAGTCTTGGAAGGAGAAGAGGCCGGCCCAGCTGCACTCCTCCCCCGCCGGCTCCGCGTCGGGAGCGCCCAACTCGCTGGCTCGCGGCGGCGAGGGCGGCAGCGACAGCGCGGCGGCCACGTCCTCCTTGCCCAGCTCCAGCACTTCGATCTCCTCGGCGGCACCTGCCGCCTCCGGGCCGCGCTGAGGCCTCCGGGCCGGGCTGCCCTTGGCGCGCAGCGGGCTCTTGGGCAGCCCCTCGGGCCGGGGATGGGCGCAGCTCCGGGGCGGCCCCGGGTCCCTGCGCGCCGCGGGGCCGCCAGCCTTGGGCACGGCTCCGGCCTCGGGGCCGCCGCGGCGCAGCTCACGGGAGCCGCTGCGCTGGCGCTGCGCCGTGCGGTTGTGGCAGGTGATGGCGAACTTGCCCTCGATCTCGTTCCAGGCCACGATGAAGGCGAACTTGTGTTTCTCCCGCTCCTGGAAGGCGTGCGGCCTGACGGCCACCCAGTCGGCCTCCAGCGTCTCCTCCAGGGCGAAGGCGGACATGGCGCTGCGCGACTCCGCACACGGGCACACGCCGCCCGCCCGCCCTCCGCGCTCCCGTCCCGTCAGCTGCTCGGCAGCCCCGCACCGCCTTACCGCCCACCACCAGCCATCTTAGCGGCCGGGGGTACGAGGGAGAGGGTGCGCTGCTTTCCCCCGCCGGAGCGACGAGGGAGGAAAGGCGGAGGGGAATCGCCTCCTCCCGCTCCCCGCGCGGGTCCCGCCGGTCACCGAACGCGGACAATGCGCGGCGCCCCCGCGCAGGCACCGCGCGCGCGCGCGTCACGTGGGGCGGATCTGTTTACAAGCGGCGGCGCTGCGGCAACTCCGCGCCGGCCCCGCCCCCCCCTCCCCGCGCCCGGCCTGCGGCGGCCCCGCCCCTCGCGGCGCCTTCCCCCCATTGGCCGAGGGAGGGGGGCGGAGCCTCGCGTGCCCCGGCCGCGCCGCGGTGCCGCCACGCTCGCGCTCCCTCGGTGGGCGTGGCAAGGAGACGCCCCGCCCCTCCCCTCGGAGCCCCGGCGCGGCCGCCGTGCGGAGGGGCCGCTAGGGGGCGTTGCTGAGGGGGGCTGTGAGGGGGCGGCGTGAGGGGGGCGGCGGGAGGCCGGCGTGGTTCGGTTGGGCGTGTTAATTCTGGCTGGGAATTGAACCAAAATAGTTAAAAGATTAATTGCCAGGAGCGCCTAGCGGCAGGCCGTGCAGCAGCACTTCGCACTCCTGGTTAATCTGCAAAAGAGTGCGGCTTCTGTGACGAGACCTGGCGACAAGGGCATGTTCTGAAATCGCTGTCTTGAGGCAGTTGCGTACTTTGTAACTGAAGGGAATCTGCGCTGAGACCTGTCCTTTTGTGCTCACATTGGCCAGCCCTTGGGGTTTTTCAGCGTCTGCAGTGCTTGCCTAGGTTGCCAATTTTATTGCAAAACACGTAGTGTTTTCAGTGAGGTTGGACAGACAGCTCTGACAAGCTTGTCTGAAAGGAATGATCAATCCCCTGTGATTTTGAGCCCAAGAGAAGCTCATTCCTGATAACCTTTGGGGTATCCCATTTCTCCTCGTGTACAAATGAACAAAAATTCTTATTACTAAACCCCAAAATATTTGCATCAAAAATAAGATTCGTGGACAATATGCATTGGCCCATATGGTGGGTTGACCTTGGCTGGGTGCCACTTTATCAGTCTCCCTTTTCAGCTTTTCTCTCCCCTCAAAACAGGAGAAAAAGTGGGATGGAAAACAACCAGTAGGTTGAGATAAGGTAGTTTACTGAAGCAAAGCAAAAGGTTGCATGCAAGCTAAGGAAAAAGATTTTATTCTTTACTTACCAGCAGCAACTGATATCTGGCCATTTCCTGGGAGGCAGGGCTTTAGCACATGTAAGTGTTGCATCTTCTGTTTTCCCTCTCGTCAGGACGACACCAGATTACACAAATCCAATCATATGCTAGCAGTATTAATTGTTAGTATTAAACAGCGCACTGTAGGGATGAACAAGAGCTGGATCCACATAATAAAACCAGAGAAAGGGAGATGTATTCCCTCATCATCTCCACAAAACAGCTCTCCCAGCATGGCAAAGCCATCAATGTAAGGACAAAGCACAAAGTCATTGTATTAACATGTCCCCAAAGTTCACAAATTAAAGCGATAAGCGGCTGACAAAGTTAGCGTCCTGCAGGGGAGCTTGCTACTTAATAACCACTGCAAAACTGCCATTGTGTCACAGTGGTTGTTTGACCTTGGCTGAATGTCAGGCAGCCACCAACCACTTTGTCACTCCCCCTCCTCAGCTGGACAGGGGACTCAGATTAAGATGGAAGACAATTTCTGGGTTGACAATTTCTTGAGCATTTTACTGAAGCAAAAGCAAAAGGTTGCATACACACAAGCCAAGGTAAAAGACCAAGATTTTATTCACTATGTCACATCAGCAAGTGATGTCAGGCCGCTTCCTGGGAAACAGGACTTCAGCACAAGTAGCCATGGCTCTGTAAGGCAAACATAGATAACAGATGCCTCCTCCTTTTGTTAGCTTTTATGTCTTTTATGTTTTATGATATTTATATATTGTATGGTATGAAATACACCTTTGGTCTCTTTGGGTCAGCTGGCCTGTTTGTGTCCCCTTCCAAGGTCTTGCTCACCCCCAGCCTATTGATGAGGGGGCAGAATGTTGGGAAGATGGTGCTGTGCCAGTGCAGTACAGCAGGAGCCAAACACTGGGGTGTTATCAACACCTCTGTAGCTACCAGTGCAAAACAGAGCTCTGTGAGGGCTGCTGTAAGGAAAACTAACTTCATCCCAGCTGGGCTAAATACAGCCCATCGGTGATATTGTTGTCCCGCTCCAAATTAGAGGAAGCACTGAGGAAATAAAAAAAAAAAATTCATTAGAATTTGCCAGTACAGCCAGAGTGAGTCATAACCTTTTTCTAAAGTTACTGTATTGATTAGCATCCTGTCCTTGGAAGCTGAAGCATTTGAGAAGGGCCTCTGGCATTCCATATATTCTCTGGACATTAGCCAAGCAACATTGTGTGTGCAGGAGAATGGAGGTTATGTCTGAAAGTCTTGGCTGTTACAAAAAGGAAGGAATTATGGCTCATCATCCTGAAGATGTACCATATTTGTGCTCTTAAGGTTAAAGGTGACATATTCTGTACACCTTAGATTGCAGCATTCTTTCCTATTACTGTAAATGGAGGCACCAGATCAAAGCACCTGTGAAATGATGTGAAAAGGGTTTGATTATACCCCATCCAGAAGTGGCCAAGCAAGCAAGCAAAGAATACATCAGCAGAGAAACTATTCAGGGTGGTGGTGGAGTCTCCCACTGAGGAGACATTCAAAATTCACCTGGCTCTGTTGCTTGACATCTGCTGTGTGTGACCCTGCCTTGGCAGGGGGGTTTGCCTAGATGATCTCCAGAAGTCCCTTCCAACCCTAACTATTCTGTAATTTTGTAATTCTGTTAAACAAAATCTTTGGAGAGGAATGTGATCAGCAGGCCAGTTTTGTTTTTTTAATATGTGAAAGAGAAAACAGTGAAGATGCAGCAATATATGTCTCTCCCTACATCTCCAGGCTTAAGAAAATTTAACACGATAAGATCGAATATTTTTCATCAGAAAAAGGAAGAGAGTCCTGGTATTTCAAGTACACTAGTGTAGAAGCTGAGGTCTTCTGGATGTTCTCAGACTGCAGAGGAGAAAACTGGTATGATTTAAAGCAAGAACTAGGTAAATATAACATTTGGGAGCTGGCTGAAAACTAGTCTGAAATCACTTCGCTACAGTCAGGTTTCTGATAGGCCTCTTTTCAGGGACAGAAAAGACGTATTGTCAGCTCTTAATAGCTGTCATACTTTGCTAAAATTGTACCTGTAGCAATGTATCTGAATAACTTGGGCCATTTCCTGTTACAGCCAAACTGTAGATAAGAAGACACCTGCAGTCTTGTTTTTCAGAGTCCTCAGGAATTCGTCAAGGCTACTGGAACAACAACAGGTCTAAAATAAGGATGAATAGCTTTGAGAAAATGTCTATAAAAAATGCAAAACTTTGATAGAGACATACTACATGATAATGGACACTTGACCAATTAGGTGCCCTGAAGGATGTGTGCCTGCCTTATGGACAAGTGGCTTGGCCAATCGAGAGATACCTGTACACATGGACAATAGTGCTCGAAACCATAACTGTGGTTTAATGTAAACAATAAATCAGTTTCTGTTGGAATCATACTGATTCATGTATTCAGTAGCCCATTTCTCCCCTGCATGTACCCCTGAAAAAAGGGATCTGCAAGGAAATAACAACCTTTTAAAATTACGTTATCAATAAGCATTGAGTAGCCTTCATAGTAGCTTCTGTATTTGGGGGACATCTACAACTCTTCATTCATAAAAGTACAGACTAGCCTTTTCAGATGTTAGTGAATTGTTTTGAACTGTGGTTAAAGGAAATAGATCACTAATTGTTCCTGAATAAACTAGCAAAAAATTAAAATTGCATTTTAAAAGACACAAATTGCTTGCTGTTTGTGGTGGGGTGTACTGCACCATTCATCACTTAAAAGAAGTAGGTTAGGTAGAACTCAGTCCACCTGAGTTTTTGATTCACAGGCCTTAGAAAGATGATAAGTTTGCAGCAACTGAAAGATCTACTGGCAAGTGCCTCTGAAAAAAACCCAAATCTTTCTGGAGAGAAGGGACCTGCTATCATACTGCTGCTGGGGGCATGACACTTCAGCACTTGGGGATCCTGCCACTGTCATGGAAACTGCACACCTGAAAGAACTGGTTACCTGACCAAGAGAGCTGTTGGAAGTAGCAACAAGCTGGGTTATTATGTTTATACAGCCAAAGCTTTCTGAGGGTGTGTTGGTTTTGCACCTGGTTGGCCTGGTTTTCGGCTGTGGGGGGTCCACAAAGATGGCTTCTGTGAGAAGCTGCCAGAAGCTTCCACCATGTCCAGCAGAGCCAATCCCTGATGGCTCTGAGGATGGATATGCTGCTGGCCAAGCCTGGGAAGTGTTGGTAATGCCTCTGTAATAATAGATTTAAGAAGAAAGCAAAACAAAGTTGGGAATGTGCAGGTTTTTTCCTAGTCAGAGAAGAGGAGGAGGTGAGAACATGTGAGGGAATCAACACGGAGACACCAAGGTCAGTGGAGAAGGAGGGGCAGAAGCTGCTCCAGGCCATGGAGTCTAGATTTCTCTGCAGGCCATGGTGAGACCATGGTGGAGTAGCTGTGCCCCTGCAGCCCCTGGGGATCCACAGGGATACAGAGATCCACCCACAGCCCCTGGGGATCCACAGGGATACAGAGATCCACCCACAGCCCCTGGGGATCCACAGGGATGCAGAGATCCACCCACAGCCCTTGGGGATCCACAGGGATGTGCAGAGATCCACCCACAGCCCCTGGGGATCCACAGGGATACAGAGATCCACCCACAGCCCCTGGGGATCCACAGGGATACAGAGATCCACCCACAGCCCCTGGGGGAGGTGCCCATGTGGAGTAGGTGGATCCCTGGAGGAGGAGGATCCCTGTGTTCCTGTGGGAGACTCGATGGAGAGAGGGGGCCCTGCTCCCAGGCTGGAGCAGCCTGTCCTTGCAGGGCTGCACCCCGTGGAAGAGTGACCCACCCCACAGCAGTTTTGGGGGCACTGTGTGCCCGTGGGAGGGACTCAGGCTGCAGCAGTTTAGGGAGGACTGCTGCTGGTGAGATTGGAACCAGGCTGGGGAAGTTCACAGGGAACTGTCTCCCGTGGGAGGGACCCCGTGGTCTCACAGGGGAAGGATCCTGTCCCTGAGCAGGGGAGGAAAACCTCGGGTGATGAACTGACCAAAACCCCCACGCCCTGTCTCCCCGTGTTGGTGGGAAGGAGGGAGAAGTTTGGGGAAAAAGGTGTTCTTTAAGGGCTCATTTTTACTTCTCATTATCATCCTCTGATTTTGTTAGCAATAAATTCAATTTGTACCTCTAAGGTGAGCCTGCTTTGCCCTTGGAGTGTTTTCTCCTGGTCCTTATCTCAACTCATGAAATCTTGGTTAAATTTTTCTCTCTCATCTGCCCAGCTGTGGCAGGGGAGGGTGAACAAGCAGCTCTCCTGGGTGCCTGGCGTTTGGCCAGTGTCAAACCATGACAGAGGACCTCAAGAGTCCTGTCGCTAGTGAGCTGAAATGCAAAGTTAGGAATTCAACTCATGTCCTATTTCTTTGTAAGAAGTGGGTCAAGTGCCAGAACTTTTAAGGCAGGGAGTACTTTAAATCACTGCTTTCCCTGGGCAGTGTCCAAGCAGTGATATTTAATAAAATAATGAACTAGTAATCCAGCAAAGGGTAGGTTTGCAAATTTCCAGGAGTTCTGCTTTTTCTGCCTAGCAGTATCATTTCTGTGAGCCTCTATTTTGCTGGTTCTATCATTGTGATATCAGTTCAGGCTGGTGCTGGGAGAACAGGGAAACTGTAGAATCCAAATCTGGCAGAAAAAGTGACCTGCCTAAGCAGATCCATACATAATAAATGCAGAACTGAGCTGGCGATGGGATGAAATCCTATGGAACTGCACATATACATTTACTGGCACATGTGTGAGGTAGATTAGTAATTCCAGGTGTAAAAGGTTTGAATAACCTAAACCCTTGCAAAATGATCTCACCTGATGCTGCCTAAATTGTCTTTTGCATGCTGATGTTGTGAACAGGAATAGAAATAAGTGTTTATACAAGCATTCCAGCACCTAGTCTGAGACTCCTGCAGCATGCTGCAGGCTAAACTGAAATTATACCCATCTGGATCTGAATCCTTGAACACCTTGGATAGAGGAGCTTTAGTACAAAATGTTCATGAGAAACCAGGCCTCATCTGGGGAGCTTTGGTGTAAGGTTTGATGAATTCTGAACACCTGCTGTGGAAAAGTGATTTCTGCCTGAATGCAAGACTATAGAGTCTCAGTTAACTAGTTAACTCAGTTAATGCAATTTCTTTTGACAATTGAGATGAAAGGGGAAGGTAATTCAATAGTCTGCTTTGAAGAACTATATGCATCAGGATTATGTTTAAGTGTCCTGAAATTGCTATTAAGTATTCTGCTTAACAAAGCTACGATGGACAAGCATTTTCATTAGTTTTCTGTTGATAGCATGATTCAAATTTTAATGTGGCCAAGCCAAATCTATTTTTTGTTGGTTAGAGTCCTTTTTTTATTCTGGATAATGTTTTAATAGTGTTTCTGTGATTCTGTTTGTGTGAAGTGAGACAAGGAACTGGCTGCATTGTGGCTGCACTGTTGGCTTTGTGATGTCTTAGTAGCAATGAATCACCCACCCCAGAGCATACTTTCTAGTAATAGCTGTATCTGCACTTGAGATTCTGGAAGTGCCCATCCCTAACAGCTTTGACAGAAAACATTTCAGGCAGTTTCCAAGGACAAGGAACAGCATTGTACAGCAGAACCAGTAAAGCTGCAGTGCATATGATAGCCCATCCATTTTATGGAGGACAACTGTATACTTTGTGTATTTATGCTGGCTCTAAACTAAAGAACTTTCTGCAACCAAGTATTATTGCAGTTGTAGAACACATGGAGTTATTACTGTATGGTAAACTATAAATGTGTGATGAACTGAACATGTAATGTAATCTCTTGCTTACTGCTGAGAGGGCATGGTAATTTAAGTATAAATCAATTCCTTTCCTTTAAAACAATGGTTCAGGAAAGTTAATCTTCTCCTTTCTAGCCAAACAAATAAGTACACTGGCAAGGTCAGTTTGTCTCTTCAAATAAAAGCCAGAATTAACTTAATATAATGTTGATAATACTCAAGAATCCCTCTTTGTAAGATGATGCAAAGTTACCAACATAACAATTTAACTAGTTTTTACTCTAAGTATTAAGATTTTTACTAAATTGCATTGAAGAGATCAGTAGTCTTTGTGGTAGATAGAAAACATTTTTCAGCAAGAGAGAAAATTGGAACACTCCTTTCTTGGAAGCTGAATGATTTGGGAGTGGTGGTTCTTGCAGCTCTTTTAGTGGTTTACAAAGCAATTTGTCAAGTTGTTTGTTTAACAGAAACATTATTCTTACATGGTCTATGCAAGCACATGGTGATATGGAAAATTATCCTGATGACAGAAAGAACAATTTGGAACTTTGATAAGTACAAAATTTTCTTTGAAAAAATTTCTTTTGTCTTAGGTGTAAAAGTACAAGAAATATTTCTGACATTAAAAAAGTGCTTTTTTTATGCTTAATATCTCATTATTAAAAAGAGATAATTTTATCAAAACACTTTCCAGAAGTCTTTTTTTCTTGGAGGACAAGAGTGAAAAACTGTGGTCATAAGTAATTCCCGAGGAATCTCAAAATATTTCTCTATAAAGAAGATGCCTGCTTGGCTCTGAATACAGTGCATTGATCTCTGCAGCAATATCAAGACTGTAGTGGAGTGTTGAAATAGATTACTCAAGAAAAGAGGAAGCAATATGTTTAGCCACATCTACAGCATAACTCAGTCAAGAACATTTGCAACATAGGAAGGGTAGCCACAAGCCACAGAACAACCACCAAGTTACAACAGATAAAATACCTACACAAATCTTAAAAATGGAAATTATAGTTCCTATGGCAGTTAATACAGTCTGCCTTCTAGTTAACCAGTAGAACAAAAGAACAGTTCAGATGTTTTGAAGGTGTCATCTTTACCCCTGATACATTGATAGATCAATCTCTGTCTGCAAGATCATACCAGCCCTGTGTTAAATGATTTGAATGTATGGAAAAATATTTATCTGAAGAATTCTGGATTGTCTTTTGTATTAAAAGAGTGTGTTCAAGACCACTTAGCTTTTGGCCTCTGTATTGGGTTTATATGAGGTTTGGTAGTTGGGAGTGCTGCAGGGGTTGGCCTCAGTGAGAAGCTTCCCCTGTGTCTGATGGGACAAGTGCCAGGTGGCTCTGAGACAGACTTAGGCCAAGGCTGAGCCCATCAGAGACAGTGGCAGCACCTCTGGGATGATGTATTCAAGAAGGGGAATAAAACTATTGCAGGTAGCAACAGCAGCCCAAGGGAGGAGTGAGAAGATGAGGGAGAAAAAGCTCTGCAGACTCCAAGGCCAATGAAGAAGAAGGGGCAGGAGGTGCTTCAGGCATTAGAGAAGAGATTCTCCTGCAGTCTGTGGTGAAGACCGTAGTGGGACAGCTGTGCCCCTGTATCCCATGGAGACCCACTGTGGATCAGGGATCCACCTACCTTCTGTGGAGGATCTCATGTTGGAGCACATGGATGCCCAAAAGAGTCTGTAACCCCTATGGGAAGCCCACATTGGAGGAGGTTCTGGATGACCTATGGATCCATGGACAGAGGAACCCACACTGGAGCAGGTTTGCTGGCAGGACTTGTGTCTTCATGAGAGAGCCCAGACTGGAGCCATGGACAGCCCAGTGATTCCTGAAGTACTGCACCCAGTGGGAGGGAACCACCACACTGGGGCAGCTCAAGACCTGCAGCTTGTGAGAATGATTAATGTTAGAGAAGTTCATGAAGGACTTTCTTCCATGGGAGGGACCCCCACACTGGAGTAGGGGAGGGGTGTGAGAGGGAAGAAGTGGCAAAGCAACATGTGTTGAACTGACTGCAGACCCATTCTCCTGTGCTGCTGAAGGGAAAGAGGTAGGAAAATATCCGAGTGAAGTTGACCCCTATAATTAGGGAGGGATGAGGGGAAGGTGTCTTTAGCTTTGTTTTTATTTCTTATTTCCTGCTATCATCTGATTTGCAATAAAGTAAATTAATCTTCCCAAGCTGAGTCTGTTTTATCTATAATGGTAATGGGTGAGTGATCTCTCCCTCTTTATACCCACAAGTCTTTCATCATATTTTTTTCACCTCCATCAAGGTGAGGAGGGGCAGTGATAGAGCAGCTGTGATGGCCACCTGGCAGCTAAGATCAACCCACTGCTACCTCTCATCTTTCTCATGTGTAATCCATGGCATATCCCATAAATGTTTAAGCTGTTTTTTCTCTGCTGTGAGGGAGGAAAATTGAGCACTGATGAGTCATTTGTATTTCCAGTACATTTCCGGGCCATCTGACCTATGCAGGATTCTGCAGGGTTTATGTCATTGCATATATGTTGGCTGAGATGAGCCTAACAGACTATTGTGAACACAGCCAATGCTGTCCTTGGGTCGCAGTTTGGATTGTAAAATTTCTAAATACTTTTCTCTAGAAGGCCAAGAATATATTGAGTAATGGAGCTAAATGGCTCAATTACATGATTATGGGGTAAGTGTGACATTTCTAGCCAATACTCAAGGGGTCTTAGCTCAAACCGGGTAAATTTAATGTATTAACACGACAAAAATCTACACTGACCCAAGAAAGCATCAGGATTTGTTTGCAGTGTTTGTAACTTCAAAGCAGTCTTACCAGATGAGGAATTTGGTGTCAATCCAGGCAATACCTTCAGGAAATGACAGGGATTTTGTCTTTTCCTGTTCCTTTAATTTTTATTGCTTTCTTTATTTTGTTTACAATTCTAAGAAGTATCAATTATCAATTGTGATTTATATTTATAAGAACACATTTTGCCCCCCAAGATATTATGATGTGTATCATTCTGCCCAGCTTTCATACAGGTCAGGGGAGACCAAGAATAATTAGTGATCTTTATTATTTGTTCATGCTCTCAAGGATGTCCAATGCCTTTTAAGTCACTCGCTAGCCTCACCACAGAAACTAGAGTATCTCCAGCCTCTATGTAGTATCCCTGCTGTTTCAGCTTTACTCTTCTAAATATCTAACATGTTCTGTAAAAGCTGCCTCATATAAGTCTGTACAGGGGATCAGTCACAGCTCTGACTGCAGTATAGACATACTTAAAGCCTTTGAGAAGGAATGCCTTAGAAAATTTGGGTTTGGTTACCACAAGAGCAACAGAGCATGCTAATACAGGCAGAGTTGGGACAGAAGCTAAAGCAGAAAGTAAACACCAGTACTGACAGTCTTTATAAAAAATGCTAGACTTCTGTGGTACTTACTAAAGACAGCTATTTTCCTAGGCATTTGGAAATTCTGTCATCTTGTAAAACACAAGTCAGCAGGTTAGTGTAATGTTTAAACCTTACCAGCTTTTCAGCAGAAATAACTACTGGTAGCAGTAATAGTTTGGCAAATACATGTTTCAGCATTTTGGGATCCAGTGAGATTAGAGAAATTTCAAGACAGAGGAGCTGTTACCTCCCGGGCAAAGAAATACATGAGTGAGAAACTCTTGCAACAAAATTCTCCAGATTACTGTGGGAACACTCCACACAGCAGCACAAACTCATGTTATGGAGGAAAAGGTCACAGTAATGCTGCTGATGTTGCAGTCAAGACTTCCTCCTGAGTGTTTGTATCAAAGCATGTCAAGATGAGACACACACATCTAGGAGATCTAAGGTCTTCTCCTCAGTGCAGCAGTAGAAGGCCTGACATTTAACTTGACTTGCCAAAGAAGTTCCCATCCTGATTAAACTTTTCTGGAGAAGTATTGGATAGCATCAGCTGCTGTCTATAGAGATAGCTACACCCACAGCTGCTACATACTTGAGTCTGATCCAGTTACACAGTACGGAAGAAACAGATGGTATCTTCATCTGGTTCCATCTTCAGATAAACTGCCATGTGATCCCACTGCCTTGGAAAGCAGGACAGTCCTGCTAAAAAGAAGTGCAGATCTTCTGCTGAGGAGCCTCCATGCTTCCCAATAGTTGGATAAAATCCCTCTTCAGATTCAGATTACCAGAATTTGAAGAGTAATAAAGTCTGAGAGAGATCACACAGAGCTATAATCTGTGATTTAAATGAAAGTGGTGGAGGAGGGAGAGGACTCTTGATCGGAAGTTTAAATAATGTTCAGGATTTATAGGGGGTGGTTATTTCTTTGAGTCTTTATTATGTTCGTGTAATTGCTGGTGAATATATTATCTGAAAGAAAATCAACCTTGCAAATAATAATAAGAAGCTTTTCTTTTTATGAATAATTCCCCCCCCCCCGCCCCCCCTAAGCAGTATCTCAAACTCTGCAAAAAATTCACCTTCTGATTGTGGCCCATCAGAATTGAAACAATGTCCATATCATTACTTTATAAAGTACATGAAACGTGGCCTTTTAAACTGAAATAGGAAGGTTACCTATATCAGATGTTATGCTACTGTTCTGTAGCTTGTTTAATAAGTCTTACTATTTTCAGTTCTTACATTTATGCCTCAGGCAAACAATTTAGTTCTATGAGCAATAGAATGTTCAAAGCTATTTTCTTTCAGATTTATGTTCTGTAGCCTCAATTCTATGTCCTAACTCACCTAGCACTCCCCAGAGTGCCATCCCATGTGTGTAAGCATAGGTATGTGCTATGACTCACCTAGGGCTATGTTAATACAGATACATGTGTCTTAGTTGGCCAGTCAGCTGATACAAAGCACAAGTTTTGCTTATAAATATGTATGCTAATGAATTTTTTTAACTTAGAAAAAATGCATTTACCCATTGACACTTCATCAGTGGAACCAGATGACTTCCTTGACATCTTATCCAACCCAAATAATTTTGTGACTCAAATGGTTAAAATTATTTTAACTTTGGATTCTTCAGCACTTAGACTCATCCAATATGAAATATTTTGCAATTCCAGTGAAAGAGTTGGCCTGCCCATTCAAGTTTTTTTTAGGTGTGGAGTGGCAGGGACACAGAGTGATGGTTGGTGATTGTGTAAGCTTTGTTTTCTCAGACACCCAGCAGTGGGGTGCAAGACTCTCATTTCAGCATTGCTAGCTTAGGCTCTGCATCTCATATTACCCAGGCTTACTTTCAGCATCTATTTAGTAAATTTGCTTCATACCTGACGTTACTAAAATGAAACCCAATGACTCTGTAAGTTATTACACATTCCAACAATCACCAGTTTGCTTTTAACATAATATAGCATACGTATTTTAACATGATATAGCCTACGTAAAAGAATTACATAAACCCCAATTTTTATTATGGTATTGTACATTTGCTTTATGACTGTGATCTTGCTTCCTTTTGCATAGAAACTGCTCATCCACAGGAATAGCTTTTATTAAAGATTTGTCATGTGCTTGTAATTAATTACTAGCTGACACCTTTTCCAGCCACTCTTTATTCCTAGGATTACATCATATGACAAACACACCAGAACATCCTTTGCTGTTGATGCAAGATCTAAAGAATTCAGCATTGTTATTAAAGTTCCTGTTACTAATTTCTTGTCATTATACCATGGCAAATTTTTTATGTTTAACTATATCAAACCTATATTCTCTATGTTTATTTCTTTTGGCGATACTCAGATTGTTATAACCATAGCTATAAAAATTTGAGACTAACAGTAGTTAAAATGAGTGAGATATGCCTTTTATTAGACAAATATAGGTGGAGAAAAATGTGAATTTTAAAAATATTGTTGATTGATACTATCAGTAACTGCTAAATTCTATTACTTTCCCTTTACACTGTCTACAGGAGTATGATTATGTAATTTTCTATTTGTTTATACTGAAAGATGGCCCTGCTTATTTTGCTTGGCAATTCATTGTTTGTTTACCAACACAGAAAACTCATTTATGCACTGCATTAATCACTCTGTTTCTGCTTATTTAAAATATGACTAGTTCCTCTGTAATTAACAACCACATTTTTTCGTAGTGGCTTCCTGTTTTCTGTAAGACTTGATGGACTTCAACCATTCTGTATTTTGGTAGTTTTCAAAGTTTTGAATTCATCTGGCAGAAATGGACCAACTGAAGAAATTCACCAGTTGCAACTAATTCAAGTCAGCTGCATTGCATTCTTACTTTATTGGATATGTCAGGGGAGTTTAAACATCTTGAATCAAGGATTTCTATCACCTCATCTTTTGTTTACCTTTGCTCCAGTGAGATACTGATCATTTCTTTCTGGGAATGAGTGTTTCCCTAGTGATCTCATCAGTAATAGGAGACTCCTCATTTGATGCTTTTGTTTAGCACCTTTTTTGTTTGTTTGTTTGTTTGTTTTAATTTCACAAATTGCATTTGGAATTTTCCTGAGAAATCTGAATGCTGCAAAATCTATTTTATATGGCAAAGAAAATGATTTTGTTATTGAAGGACGTTATTTTTAGTTTGTGCAACTTCAGAATCTTCAATGGCATTTCCCTCATGGAAAGTTTACCTTCAATGTGGTTGATTAGTAATTCCTTATTACATCTATTTAAGTGTGAATCTCCACAATCCCTCAGATCTCCATCGTTATTACACTAATATTTTACTGAAATTATGTCCTTACCTTCACTACTCTGAATTGTCTCACTGACTTGAAAGGAGTATCATCCATTCCAAGTGGTATAGCAAATATTCCTGCTATTTCTCCTGTCATGTTTGCAGTCATAGCAGGCACTACAAAGCAGGGGAAGGGATCTGGGGAAAGGCTGGTATTGAAAAGGCAACCTGCAACCAGGCCATAGGTGGTGGCACCATACTTCTTTTGTTAGAAAACTACCAAGTGCTTAGCTCTAGTGCAATTTGACCACAGCTTTTAAGTGTCTGCTTGAACAGAACTTAGATATTGCTGCTTCTATTGCAAGATCAAGAGCTATGTCTGGAAGAGTCTGTAGAACATCTATTCTCCCAGAATGTAATCCACTGCAGATAACTTGCTCCTCACCTGATAACTCACCAGAAGCCCCTGCCATCTCTTTCCTGATGTGTCCAACAACAGAGATTTCTCAGTCTGTTTAGGTAAACTATTCCACCACTGAGTTTTCTTTGTGATGGGAAAATGTTTCTGTGCCTGTGATTTATACACCTTCTGCTGTTTCAATGCTGGGTGAAGTGCTTTGGCTCTATACTTGGCTGGAATCTGTGATAGGGAATAATAAATTGAGAGAATGGAGGCCTAGGAGCCTGGCATGTAAAGAGAGTCTTTCCAAGGAAGGTATCTACACAAAAAACAATCTAGTGAGGTGCTGTGTAAAGGATTGGAGATGCTGCTGTGGCTTCTGAGGCCAAAAGAGAGGAGTACATCTGGAGTGTAACAATTACCCCTTAGCTGTAAACCGGAATCTTGAAGTCCAGAATATGAACAATCTGAGCTATAAAAAGGCCCTCAGGCCTCATTTTGTGTTGTCTCAGGTTTTAATAAGCAAGAGTGTGACTCTGAGTTTTAACATAAGGACTGACTTTCACTTCAGTAATATATATCAGGATTGAGCAGCTTCTTGCCTAGGGAAAGCAGACATGGTTGAGGTTCCTAAGGCAGGAAGAATAGGGGAGTAATCCAGGGATTGGCAGCTAAACTGTGAGAGGAAGAACACTAGGATGAAGAAAATAATGAAGGAAATAATGGCACAGTGTTTTCAGAGTCCTCTCTGAGGGATGGAGACATGATAGTGGCATCCTGTATTAATTACAAACTTTAAGCCTGTTTTACTGGAACAAATGAGTCAGGAGGGTCAAAGGTATTTATTCATATGACCAACTGCATGTACTAAGTAATTAAAGTCTGGCCATTCAGAGACGCCCAAACATCTGTCAACAAGCACCCACACTTTAAAAAAAAAAAAAAAAACACCAAAAAACCAGCCAAATCCCAGAAGTTTAAGCCTTTATTTGCCACAAAGAAGACAAAAAAAAAAAAAAAAAAAAAAAAAAAAAAAGCCAGGAAAGCGGCTGAGGGAGATTTTAACCACGTTCTAACTTCCCTTCTCCACAGCTGCAGTAGTGGCTGTTAATTTTGTTTTGTATTTTATAATAATGGGAATTGTTGTATTTGGCAGCCTTTTAGGTGGTATTAAAGATGGTAGTAACTGTTCCTCTTGGATGAAGAAATAGCTGGAGTTGATATTACTACTTTTGTGGTAAAAGCCTGAATCTGCTTCTCCAATGATGAATTAGGAGATGCACATACAAAGAGGAAAAGGGAGGAAAAAAGCCAAGTTAGAAAATATATCTTCTGTTTCTGCTTTGACTTTCATTTATGGCATTGTTGTTAGAGCAGACACAGTGACTTCAAGATTTGGCTTTTACGAGCACTGAGCTGTTCAAAAGCCTTGTTTCACTCTGCCTGTTTTAGGCTTGCATCAGTGCTGCCAAAAAGAGTGATCTAGCCAACTAAGACATAAGCTGAAGACACAGCAAGAAGACCAGAATGAAAAAGATGGAAAAAAATGCTGGGGAATGAAAGAGGCAGCAGTGAAAAGATGTGACGGCAGGAATGCGAGTTGTCTTCCAGCAGCTGCATTTGCTGACGCTGGAGGAAGAATCAGTATCCTGCACACACGAGGCACTGTTCTAACCAGGGTGTTTCTTAGGACTGAGTAAAGAAGACCCAGAGGGGTCACAGTGGATGTACTTGTTTGCCAGACAGTGTTTTCATGGTGCTTGGACAAGTACCTGGAGATCTTTCTAGCTTTAGTCTTCTTTGACTTGTGCAGATAACAGTGTTTGACATTTTGCTGAACACTGATGTTTCCTGACTATTACTTCCCTATCTGAGCTTGTCCCAGAGCAAATGCCTTTGGATATCAAATTATCAGAAAATCTGAGCTGCTATTCCTACTACAGTTTGAGAGTCACTCATAACTATTTGAATATCATGATTTGCTATGCCACTGACTGTTTTTTCTTTAAATTTTCATTACACTTTTATTTGAGCTGGAATGGATACAGGGTAAACATCAACTGGCCCTTATCAACCATTATCTTCCTTACCTTGGGAGAAAACATTAATTTTATAACACAGACAATTTTGGGGGGGGAGGTTGGGTTGCAAAGGACCTTCAAGTCTTGACTCTCTGCTGTGGACACAGACACCTTCCTCTAGACCAGGTTGCTTGAAGTTCTGTTCAACCTTAGCGTAAACATTTATAGGGATGGGGAATGTACAGATTCTCTGGGAAACCTGTTCCAGTTCCTCACTAATCTGGCTGTAAAAAAATCCAATCAAACAAAAAAAAAAGTCATGGAAGTTTATTTAGTTTTCTTTTGTTGTATCTCTTTTAGGACCAAATGATGTCTTACCTTCCTTTTTTCCCCTGGTGTTCATAACATTTGTTCTGACTGGATTTCCACACAGGATGTCAATCCCTGTGTTTCTCTTTAGCCAGTAGCACATGCGCTCTTCACTTACATTTCATATATTTAATTTCCCATCCTGCAGTCTAATAAGCAGTTCCCATCACATTGATTGCATATCTTCTTCAACCCAACAGAGGTGGATTTTTGTACTTGGAGCAACTTGAGGCGTGTTTCAGCTCCTCAGGCCAGGACCTTGGTGGAGGGCCCAAACTCTTCACTATGTTGGGTTTGTAGGAAAAGCCAGATGATTTAGTATAAAAATATTTTATAAAAAACACCAAGGACTTCTTTCAATTTTGTTAGGTTTTTTTTCAGCTGGAAATTGAAGATACTTCAGTGACATTGCATAGAAATTCAATGGAAATAAGTTTTGTGCTTTTTGTTTCTTGTCTTTCTCCAAGATCAGAGGAAAATATTTTTATTTCATTTTGAAAATTAACGTTTTTGAATCTTTTAAATAATATAAGCATTTTTTCTTTTGAAATACTGAGCAGTTTCAAGCTTATTTTGCTGGAGTACTATGACTTGTGAAGTGCAAGGAAGCAATGGGAGCTCTTATGCCTTCAGCGTAGAAGATAAAAGGATTTTGGGGCCCAAGAGGAATTAATTGGTGCCTAAATATGGGATAGGGACTGTGTTGTAATTAGGTTTTCCATTGCCATGAAAGAAGTAGTTTCTCCAATTTAGACACCTGAATACATTTTACCACTTATGAACTCCATCAATAAGAGCAGCTGCAGCCTGGAGGGAAATGGAAGGTGAAGTTGTAGAGCAGCAGGAGACTGCTGGGTGGGAGTCTGTGGTGATGGGTTTGTTGGAGACAGATTGGTGGCTCAAAAAAGCACTCTAAATAATTTTAGCAGACTGTAGTCGATGGAGGTGTGAAGCAAGTTAAGAAAAGGTTGAGAAATGGATACTCTGTGATGCAAATGTGCTTTCATGATCTACACAGAGATCCTTGGGGAGGCCACAGTAGATGTGAAGGAGCTGTGGAACATAAAAGCTTTCAGGGGCCACAGAAAGAGATAAATGGTTTGTTTCACTCCTTCCTCCTGTGCTACTTTCCTTCTCTTCCTAATTTAGTTACTATTCTCTTTTTTGCTGTCTATCTCCATCATTTGTCACTTGGCCTCCTTTGAGTGTCCCAATTAAAATCCATCTACACTTTTGGATTGAAAAAAAAAGATTTTCCCTAGTACATTTTCCTTACACAGTGTAATTTAGCTTAAAATGTTTTTTGTTTATGACAAAATTGAATTGAAATGTTGACCGTATGTATTAATAGTTGCAAGTTGTCTTCCCACTGGCTTCTGAGTATATACATCACAGAGGTCTTTTATTCTCGTCTTCTTCCTTCAAGAATTAATAACATTTAAATCAAAGCAATACTTTCTGTGCCTTTATCTTTGATCAGCTCTTTTCTGCATGTTTTTTACTTCAATTTTCTTCCATTTTGCAACTGGCACTGCTCATGACAGGGGTTGTTTTTGATTTCTAGTTACAATTCCCAGTTCCTGTGAGACCTTTTGATTTTAATATGGAGTAATCTTTGTGAAAGGAGCATCATTTAAATCTTCTGTAAGCTCTTGCAATTATGACAGGGAAGAAAGTAATATTTTGAATATATTCCAGTGTTCAGCATGTACATGACTTTGGGCTTCCATCAAAGTGGTGTTTGGAGCAGCACAGATACTCTGAAATACATCTGTTAAATCACTTCTTTCTTCTTTTTAACTTTTGATTGGTTTGGTTGGTTTGTTTATTAGCTTTTAAAGGAAATCAAGAAAATTCTGCAATTCATTTGTAGCATATATGTGGTATAGTTTCTTTTCCAATATCAAAATTTCAGTCAGTAAGAGCTTCTCCTGTTCTCATCAACACTGTCAGGATGTGCATTGGATTTGCTTTCTGGTAGGCAAGGTGAGGGAGGAGCAGGTGAGACTAAAACATCTGGCTGGAGGTAGCAATTTGGCTGCTACAGAAGGTAGCAAGATCTGTTTAAATCAAAACTGAATGACAACCTAATTTTTATTCCATGGTTTTGTATAAAATACAGACACAGCGTTTTGCATCTTCCAAAAATCAAGCAGCTGAAATCATTCCTTATTTCAATTTAAAAAACGTACACCCAAACCCCAGAAATTAAACTGGTTGCAGATATATTCCAGATAATCTTCTGATTTTAGTTCCACTTCCTGTACAGCTTCCCAAATTTACTGCCTAGATAGTGTTTCACCATTTTGGCATGAATATTTCATCACTTTGGAAAGTATTTCAGGGTATTTCCACTAAAAGAAGAAAATAAAGATGCAGCAAGGTATATTATGATGCAATTCAGGGATTTTAGAGAGATTGATCATATTTCTCTCAGTGTATTTGCACTCAAGTAACAGAAGCAAATTTCTGTTTTCTCAGTTCCAAGCCTTTTTCAGCACAGAGAGCCCAAGGGCTGCTTTGATTTTGTTCACAGACCTGTTCCTGCCACTCTTTTGCTGGCTGTATCTTCCTTTTTTCTTTTTTTTTTTTTTTTTTTTTTTTTTTTTTTTTTCTGACTTGTTTGTCTGTGTCTGCAGAGATTCCCTTCACTGCTTTGTTTGTTAAAAACACATGTTCACTTGTGTGTGAATGCCTACACACACTCATATACATTGTTCTGCATTCAAATCAATCCCATATATCTGAGCCATTTCCCACACTTGGGGAGATCTCATGGGACCCTACAATTCAGCCTCTCTCAGTGGCTTAATCCTTGTGTGACAGATTTGCTGCTATAACAGGGTCCCTCCAAATTGTTTCCTGAAATAGGCTGGATGGCAGATAATTGTTGTGCCAGCAACTTCATCAAAGCAATTGCCCACAGATCAAGGGCTCATTCACTGGGAACTTAGCTGAAGGAGAACTACAGAATATTCTTTATGGCAGAATGCAGAATATTTCCTATGTTAGGAAATCAAGTAAAACACATGGGTTTAGTTCTACTGCTGGGCTTGCTCTTCAGTGAGCACTGGATTGTGTAAATAAATGCCACATATTTGAATGATGTTTTATAGTAAAAATTTCAGGTCAGTTTTTCTAATTTTTCCCATTATGTGTTTAGTGCATTTAATAATAATTTTCATTACTTAATGCTGAAGTTTTATTGAACTTCAGGCAGTGCTTAAGGACAGAATTAGGACCCAGACTGCAGGTGTGCTACCAGTTTACATAGATGTATGGATGGTCACAGTGTGTTGAGAGCAATGCAGCATTACCTTAGAGTTTGCTGCAGGTAGTTCTGCTTTGGTAGACTCCCCATGGTTTAAGGTTTCAAGAGTCAAAATCTACTCTATTAGTTTTTCAAATTTGTTTTCTGCTGGAATTTTTAAAAGGCTGTTTTGTAGGTTCCTCTCTTGTGGAAGCCTTTTCTGGCAGCCATTTTATATGGCAAACATTTAAATTGTGTGTAGGGGAGTTTCCTTCCTTAGCACAGAACACTCCTTATGGCTGGATTTATGTTTTCCTCTGGCTCTCGTATGAAGAAGTATTTTTGTCATTGCATATTATAAGATAGCTTGAAACTCCTTAGACAAGCAGTTTTTTAATTATTTAATTTTCAAAAATTTAGCAGTAACTATAAAATGCATACTAATCCTTGGAGGGTGTCTTCTTTTTGGTGATGAGCTCTATTTAAGTCATACCAGTAAAATAATCTGTTCCCTTGTGATTTTACTTACCATGGCAAAGGCAAAGTTACACTTTCCATGTAATGTCATTATCTATCATGGATAGGGACCTTGGATTTTATATATTTATCATTTATATTTTATTTTAGAATTTACATTTTAGCTTTCTGCAAAGTAATGAGCAAGGAGTTTTTAAATTTTAGGTCAGATACACTTAGGTAATATATATTCTTTTATCTTGTTTCTTCCTAGGTTCTGTCTTTGAGTGCCACTAAAAAAAAATGCATTCTAGAGTTCTGCCTGTTTTTATCAAAGCCAGAAACCTCTGAGGCAGTGAGGGATTTATTTTATGCCCTGTGTCACAATTTTGTGTTGTCACTGATGACATGAAGTTTAGATGGATATTAAGAAAAGATTTCTTCATTGACAGGCCTGTCAAGCATTGGAACTGCCCAGGCTGCCCAGGGAAGTGGCTGAGTCACCATCCCTGGAGGCCTTTGAAAGATGTGTAGATGTGGCACTTAGGGACATGGTTTAATGGTGGGCTTGGCAGTGCTGGGTTAACAGTTAGACTCAATGATCTTAAGGTTCTTTTCCAGCCTAGATGATTCTATGATTTCCAGGCTGTATTTATCTAGATTGTCACTTAAGACAGGACTAGTCTGACCTATTTGTGTGCTTGTGGGAAATGAGAAAAGGTTTTGGATTGTCTTTGTTGCTCTCACTTGTTACTACCAGTAGAGTATGAAGCATGAGCAAATGAAAGTAAAGCAATGGAGGAGCCAAAGCTGCTACTATAATGTACTGCAGACCTCCTGTAGAGTCACTGCTTTCTATTAAAACCTGCTACTCTGACAGAGGTGGTGCTCGAGTATTAACTCCCCCCTGGTGAGGTGCCAGGTTATGGCACAGCAAAATAGCATACTTGTAAAATTACTTTTCTTTCCCAGAGTAGTGCAAGAAAGCAAAAGAGAAAAATCAGAGTACTATTGCTCTCTGATGATGTGATACTTTTGGTGGAAATATTAGCTACATACTGCTCCTATTGTGTAGGTTGTGTCTGGATCAGAACTGTCCTTTCCCTGTTGAAAAAAAAGAACTCCTCAGAAACTAAGACGGAAGGAGATTTTTTTCTAACAGTAAGAGACATTTTCCAATGGTGGCATCTGGTTCATGCTTCCCTAGCAAAGTCAACTGTGCTATGCACAAATCTTGGTTATGTTGGTCTAAGGTCTCCAGGGTTTTGACCTGTCCCCAGCAGAGAAGAGTGCCATTTATATAAATTATTCCAACTACCTCTGCCCTTCGGTCTGTTCTGCGTCTCGCTGTGGTGTAGCTTTTGCATCTCTTCTGTCCTTTCAGTAGGAATAATGATGAAGATGGGATGGGTCACTATAGCAGCCCTTTACTGACTATAAATTTCTATACACGGAAAAATTTTCTGTAAAAAGTGATTCTTCCTGGAACCATACAAACCCAGATGTTGCAATGGCAGAGAAACATATGCTAGTGAGGAATGAGACAGCACTGTGGATTATCATAATTTGTTTTCCACTGGTGCTCTCAAAAAGAAAGATTAAATGCTGAAATACATGAGTCAACTCAATGGAGAATTAGGATATTATTGGCACTGGCTCTGCAGTCATTTACTGTGGAACAGAAGGGTGCAGGGATGTGAGGACAAATGACTAAGGAACAAAACTTCCTAGCTGAATTATGGTACTCCCTTGTAGGGAGTATTGTCTGGTTCTCCCACCAAACTTGGGGGATCCAAAGTTGTTTCTATCATTCCAGCTTCAGAAAAATTATTTAATTGTGGAAGAGTCTTAAAATGGATCATCCTGACAGGATGCTTCAGCTGACAGAGAAGGCTTAGAACATACTCAGTTTCCAAAAGTAAAATCTAAACCATGAAAGTTTGAATGCATCTTAAGACACAAAATATTAAAAAAAACCCCAAAACCCTAGGTACTTACTTTCAAGTTTGTCTGCATTGTTTTAATTTTATTTTTTTTACATTTTCTGATGATTTTAAGTCTTCAGTCAGGATCAGCAACAGGCACTACTGCAAAAGGCAGCAAAACAGCCCTGCATTCAGTTACTGAACTCCCCAGTGCTTCAAGACTGTTTGTACAGGCAGATATTTGTGCCAGCAGTAAGATTCCTGCAAGACTGTGTCCTCAGACAAGAATTAATATATCAAACAGAATAAAAAGACCTATGAAACATAAATGATCTTGCCATACATTTGTTTCTATTGTTAATATAGATCAGGACGTTCATAGCATCTAAAGGACTACATTTTTGGCTTCAGCACAACAAGCTGTTTTATGTATGAGCTGTATGTAATTATATTGAAAACAAACTTTGCTTCAAGAACATTTTTGGCTCCACTGTGCAATAACACAAAGGGCCTTTGTTATGCTCTCATCAGTGTTATTTATGGATTTCAAAGGACTTACTAAAGGACAGTTTCATCTGATGGTATTCATCCACTGACCCAAATTTAAATGTAGTGACTTATATTCATATTAATAATAATTACTAATATGATCAAGCAGACAAAGATTTCTGAAGCTAGAAATGGGATCACTCTATAGATTGAGACCTGGAACAGCAATATGTAGTCCTCTTTCAGATCCAAGGCTTTGAATGTGCCAGAATGGAACATGCAACAAAAGGCTTTGCATAATTCACATCAATTATAATCATCTTCACTTGAATTGAAAATGAACTCTTGGTCTCTTAAATAGGGGAAAAAAAAAAAGGGGGGGGGGTGGGGGGTGGCGCAGAGAGAGGGAGCTAAGTGGATCTTGGGAAAATGGAATCCCAGAGCAAAGTGGATTTGAGAATATCTGCCAGAAGCTGCTATAGGATATCATGAAGCTAGGTAAGGGCACTGTGCTTTCCTCTGTCTTGCCTAAACAGCCGTTGCACTAAAAGATTACTTCAGAAATCCTACTTTGCCCAGATTTTTCCTGCCTGGCTGCAGGACTTGGGAGGCATCCAATGACAACTTTCTGCTTTTCTTCAAACTCAGTGTGACCACAGACAAGCTCTTCAGGGCCACAGTCAGACCACTTGCTCTCAGTAAAAACCTTTGGTTTTGCAACTGCTGTGGCATCTACCTGTGAGAGTGTGCCACTCAGCAGTTCAGAGCACTATTTATACAGGACTGGAAGATCTAGCTTCTAGAAGCACTAGTGGACAAAGTATTTATCACAGTGAAGTAAACCCACATGAGCCAGTCTGAACATTTCCCCTGTTCATTCTTTTGCTTTGGCCTCCCAGATGTAAAATAGATGGTCAGTATTTTTTTAACTCACTGTTTTAACTCACAGTGAAATTAAAAAAAATATGAATCATTGAGACATTGCAAGAAGGGAGGTTATATAAATGTAATCTAATTATATAAGCTTCTTCAGATGAATTACACTTTCATTACTGTAGCCTTCTGCTACATTCTTGTTGTTTATTCATACTATTAGTAGTTGTAGAGACTAGATGTTATTTCAGATGATGAGTCCCTGTCTAATTTTCTTTGCTTAATGGGTCACACAAACTGCTGGGTCACATTGATTTAATCCATAGTTGCAAACACTGGGTGCTTCTAAACATCAGTGCTCGCTTTCTAAAATGCAAAATTTCTCTACTGTAGCAACTTTCCTCTTGAATTTTCCCAGATTTACTGGGACTTATAGCTAACATTTAACTCCAAGTTTTTTGTCACCCTACAGGAAAGACAACAGACCTTGTTTGGATGGAAGGAGGTACTTGTAAGCTCAGGAAATAAGCAGAACAAATTTGCATTATCATCAAGACACTGTTTACGAACTATTCCTTAGCAGCAGACTGTTCTTTAGTATTAACCAAATAGTTAGCTATAATAAGTAAATGTTAATTTATTCTTAACCAACTGGAGCAGATTCTAAGCAAGCTCTCTTTGCTCTGCATGTTCAATGATGTTGTTCTGTTGTTTCCTTTAGAAACCGCTGAGGGGCAGCAGGTTTTCACGTGGAATCAGGCTTTCATGTATAAGGAAATCTGTATTATACATTTGATTATCATCAAATCACATCAGGTCACTGAAAGTTATAACAAAAGTTTCACTGTGTGCTCCTGTAAATGAATGTGGGTTTTGCTTGTTTATGAAATCTTGATGTATTTTATCTCCATGAGCAGAAAAAACCTGAAGAATGTCCTATGAGTGTCTGCAAAGCCCCATTTATGGCTGTAGGGTGCCCGTAAGATTGAATTAGTGTATAAGTCTGTCACATGCCCAGCACACATTTTGGCACTACTTTTAGAAAGGAGGCCAGGATATTAGGGCAAAAGAATGAGAAGAGCTTTGATTCATTAGTTAGATTTATAACAACTAACAAACAGACTAATGGAATAGGCTATGCTACTCAGAAGTCTCTGTATGCTTCAGATGCATAACTAACCAGACACCCTAATAAAACAGATCCTGTTCTAGTCAGACTATTAAGCTTGTGCCATGAACAGTAAAGACATATCCAGTAGTACATTCCTCTAGTACCTCTGCTTTAGCTGGCTACCTTATGTGACTGTGTGTTGGCTTTGATCTTGGCTGCCCAGATGTGCTGCAGGGACTCACAGCAGCCCACAGGTCTGGAGTGAAGCACTTTTGTCTGTCAGCACAGGATGCTCACCTGTGTGATCTGCCCAACTATTAATAAGCCAAGGAAATAGTGATTTAGATCCATGATTTTTTTTTTCCACATATAATAGTGACAAGATAATAGCTGATTAGGTTTGCAGAGGTACTTCTTCATAGCTTATGCATGAAGACTTGAACCAAGGGCCAAATCCTTTTCCAGCTGAATGATTTTCTGCATGTACTTTGAAAAATGCTAGCAGTTACAATTTGGACATTCTCCCATGTCCTTTCTGTCCTCCTGAGCTGAGGACAACTTCCAGACACAGCTTTTCAGTAATACTTCAGGGCACTCTATGCTAAGTATTCTGGTAAAAATCACAAGTAAAAATCAAGAGTCTGACTTGCTGTGCTGTTACACCTTGGGCAGTTTGTAACAATTCTGTCAAGCATAAAACTAAAGCATGAACAGATTCTTTAATTTAGTTCTTTACTTTCATACTCCTAAGCAGCTGTTCTTCCACAGGCTGACATGACAAAACTGATAAGCTATTTTAATTTTCTAGCCAAAGGTAACTGGAGTACGAGCTGTCCTGGCCACAGTCTCACACCTTTGCAATGTTTTCTATTCCCACATGTGGGAAGAAGCTGATGGGTAAGAGTCAGGCATATCATTATGATGCACAAGGATTGCTTCATTCCTAGGCAAAACAGCTAATCCTGTCTGTGCCCCTTTGTGCCTTGGTATCACTGTGAACTGAATGGAGCATATACAGCTTTAGATCTGAAAAAAAAACCCCAGCAAAATGCCTTTCAGGTCAATGGTGCAAATACTAATTATCTTTAAGAGTGCTGTCTGCCTCGAAGAACCAGCAGAACCAGTCACATTAAACATAGGTGTAGCAGTATGAAAGTAGGGTGGAATAACAATGACTTATCTGAGACAAGAATTCTTATATAAATAGAAGCATTAGGAAAAGCAGTAGAAGATTTAAATAATATAGCCTCAATTTGCTATTCAGTTATGGGGCAGTCTTGCCAACATAGCAGAGGGAAATCTTTCAAAGTCTACCCTTGCAGAAGGTAGTGGCTTTAGAGGACACAGGTCTTCATTGCCTATCATATCTAAATTCTGCCTGGTTGTGTGGTAGATGCAGTGCTGTACATCGTTTAATATTGCACACAGTGCCTCTTTGCCTCTATTCTGTCCCTGTTTCAACCTTTCTGTCCTTTGTCCCATTCTCTGTAATTCAAAATGCTTGTCTTCACTGTATGTCATTTGATTTTTTTTTTTAAGGGAGAGCAGATCTGGCCATTTTCAAGTAAAAGAGGAAATAAAATAAGACTAAAATGTTGCACAACTGGAGACTTAATTAGCTTTTACAGTTCTTGTAAAGAAGACACTTCCTTGTTAAGTAGCAAATACAGGTGTAATTAAGCCTTTTCTGAAGTTAAATCGGAATTAACAGCTCATCTGGTTTCTGTCTGTGTTTGCAGATCTGAGAAGCCATTAGAGGGCCCCCCTTCCCTGTGCCGTAGCCGTGCACAGAGCCACCTGGAGGCAGTGTTTGCTCAACTTCCTGAGATTTCATCATGCGCAAAAAAAATTATATACTGGGAAGCATGATTTAAAAAAACAAAAACAAAAAACCTTTCCCTTCATAGGATACACCTTTGATTTTTTCCATGGATCTGTAATACTGAGATGCTCCTGTGAAGTGCTTCTTTACAAAAGCCTTTGTAGAAAGAGCCAGCAGGGTATTCCAGCATACCAGCTGACATAATTGAAAAGAACATGCAAATTTTCCTACATGGGACAGAAAAACATTGCTGCTTGACCTTAAGTATGGTCTTGTTTTTTTATTCTTGTTTTTCTCTCTTACGTAGAACTGAACTTTTATTGTTTATTTGTTTCATTGATTATAAATAAAAACGGATCATGGAACTTCCCTCCTGTGTCACACTTGCCACTTGATCTCTTTATTCAATTGCTTAGAAACAATAACATGCAAATGTTTGCAAATGACTGCTACAGACACTCCTGAACCACCCAGGGACAACTGGTAATGCTTGTAAAGCTTAGTTTGATTGATGCATGTTTGCTTTGTTAATTGTGAGGTAAGTCATACTTCTCCCCATTCCAGACACACATTTCTCAATCTGCTTTGAAATTCATACTCTCCACTCTGATCGCATCAACTCCTATTACCCAATTCTGGTTTTTTGTCAGATACACAACTTTACTAGACACAGAAGTTCTGATGTGTAGTTGACCAAAATATATGGAAAGTCCATCTTCAGAATCCTAATGTTGGAATGTAATTGACTGCTGTCTGTCTCAGGAGTTGCACATGAAAAAGTACACACCACTGACAAAATCATAATTTCATAAAATTTATGTTGAATACCATCTGTCTGAATAAAGTGGAACATATGAAAAAGGTAAACAAGAACTTTGTAACAAAGCTGCTGAAATAATGTATTTTACTATAATATTCTGCCCATCCTATTTCACTGGTGTCTATACTCAGTTAAATGCAGGATTAAAGTAGATTAGTTTATGCTCAGCATTTTATTAAGTCAGTGGAGCAGGACAAGACAGATACATGAATCCACTTCTTTTGATGTTTAGATTTAAAAAATGTCACTGAACCTGCCATTGCATTTGTGAATAGAGTTTAAAAATAAGGTGGAGCTGCAAACTGCTTTAGGAAGAAATTTGTAGTACCTGAAGATGTCAGATTTAGCAGGAGTCTTAGAAAATTATCTTTTCAAAAAGAAAAAAAAGGGGAAAAAAAAGCTGTGTTTTCTGCAAAAAAACTGTAGGTTTTGTTACTAACTCCCAATTTTCCTTCTTTACAACACCCTCCTTGCATTTCTGTGGTTTACAGATAAATCAGACAAACATCTGATCATTACATAGCAGGGGTTTAGGCCTTTTTTTTTTAAATAAAATTCTTGGAAACATCAGAGCTGATTAAATATGTAGCCACCTCCTCATGTGTAGTGCAGCTATCTAGTAGTTTCTGAAGTTTATGGTTTGTTCAAGTCCCTCTTATCCTGACATTCAGTATCATGAGTAAAATTTATTCTTCAGATTTTAGGAAAGTCAAAGACTTTAGATTTTTGCTTCTGGATCTGAACTTTTGAGGTTCAGATGACTTCACTTCCGCTCACAGGAAAAACACATAGGAGATAGGAAACTCTGGAAAAAGATCTGCTGGAGGTGATTTCTGGGTATATGATGAATCACAGACTCAGAGGGAAGAATGAATGAACAGGGTCTGTTTGATAGAGAGAGAAAGAAGGAATGCATGTATCAATCTTCAAATGTATAACAGACTTTAGCAAAGGAAGAAATTCTTCATGTCTCTAGTGAAGTGTAAAGAAATAGTGGAGAAAAAGAATAAAAAATAATAAAGAGATAATAAATTCCATTAAGGAATATTCAAATTAGAAAATTTTGTTAGGAGTGAAGTAACCAGACATGGTGCTTGTGTGTCCCTTCCAGCTCCAAATATTTTGTATTTCTGTGATTGTAGACATTGAAATAAGCTGGCATTGTCATGGAAACTACATAATTAGATTTATTTCCAAACAGGTTAAACAAACCCCGTGTCCTACAAATAAATGATCCTTAGGGTACTAAATACAGGAGCTAGCCCTCTAAAACACCCTTCACTTCCTATTTAAGTTTTCAGGGTTTTCCAGGGAAACAAATTTCCTAGGAAATTGTTGGCCTTTCTTACTTCCTTAACATTAGTTAACCATTAGAAACATACGGAAATCTAGCTGTTTCCTTATCCCTAAGAAGTTACATAGAAAGAAATGGGGAAGAAAGCTTGGTAGCTTGGTTAGCTTTGCTGGTTGTTGCCTTTTTGGGGTTGGGTTTTTTTTGGTTTTTTTTTTTTGTTTGTTTGTTTTTTTTTTTTTTTTTTTTTTTTTTTTTGAGGCAAGGGCTGTTGGATTTTTTTGGTGGAAGTTGGGATTTTTTGATAGATTGGGGTTTTTTAGTCATCAATAAAATCTCCTGAAGTTGTTTTCCATCTCACTGGAAATTCCTTTATAAGCCCAGACTGTGATAGGAATAAAACAAGGAATATTTATTTCATTCTGCTTTTGGGCCCACTGTCATTTTCCATGTCTTCAAATGGCCTTTAGGTATTTCTCATCAAAATGTGTTAAAATTCATCCTTCTCAAACTGGTTATCAAAAATTCAAAACCATATCTTCATAAATACCAGGTTCCTCACAATTCTGTGTTGTGAAGTAACTCATTTCAATACAAAATTTTGCATGTTATGACAGCTTCCAAAAAATCAGCCCAGCTGCATATAGCAGCATTCTGTGCCACAAGAAGTAATGACTGTTCAAACCACTTCTGTGCCAATTGTAGCATTTGTTTTAAGCCACCTAATCATGCATATGTGCTTAATGCTACATGCATTTTGGTGATGATCAAAGATCTGGCATTACTGTTTTACAGATTTTGCAATATTCCACCCTCTGCAGAGGTAATGTTGAAAAGCATTTAGGAAGGAAAGGAGTTTATAAAGTATATATACTTACATAGATGCTTGCCAAATAATCTGCATTTTAAAGTATCTACTTTCTTGATTTGTCTGCTTTTGGCTTTCAGGCAAAAATTCTGGCTAGTAAGTATTTTAACATGTTTTAAGCCTGGGGAGGGGAGGCTTAAACCTGTCTGCCAGTAACAGTCTGAAAGGATACCTGAGGTTTCTCTCATTGAAGTGTTGCATATATGGTTTTGGAACTGCAGAATGCCAGCATGGATAGAAATAAGAAAATAACCTTATACATAAAAAAGTAATCTAATGTGGAGGCAGTTAGACCTCAGGAAGCTGTAGAGCCTGATCACAGTGAAGACACTCTCCTCTGGCAAAAAGCAGCCCTAACATTTCAAGCTTAAAGTGATCCCCGTAAGGGAGAAACCTTGAGAGACTGCTCTCGCTGATGGTGAGAAAAGTTGTTACCCCCAGAAGCCTTTGCAACTATTATGTTAATTGTTTGTACCCCATTGGTCCTTTCCCTTCCCCTCTCCCTTTGCCCCAGTTGATTGGTCCTCTCTTGATCCTCCCCCTGATTGGTCCATTTCTCAACCCTTTAGCTGATTGGCCAAGTTATGTAAACCCTGCCCCTGCCTTCCCTATATAAACCCCTGTATCTCTCACTCTGGGTCCTTTTGTTCCTGGATCCCTTCTCAGAACAGAGGCTGCTGAGGAACTCCAAGCAAGAGGCTCCATCCCATCTCCCCTGCATTTCCCCAGGGAACTGCTGCTCACAAAAGAGCCTAAAATCACCTGGGCAGCTGAGCAGCAGAGCAGTTGTGCCTGTGCCTCCAGGGTGTCTTTTTAAAGACACTTCTCTGAGGGAGGTTGTGGCACCTGACCAACTCTGCTCACTGCAACAGTCTGACTTAATCTTTCAACACTAACCGTGAGAATGAGATTTTCATAAAGGTTAAGGTTAAGTTGCCTTAATGTAGGATGGGTGGAAATTCATTCTAGAGAGATATTGAAGTTGTATGGTCCTGAGCAAAAATAAATGATGGAAATGTGTCCTTTACAAGTTCTAAATATAGTGGTATCCTTCCTATGAAAACCTTCTCAACAAATCAATGTACAAATTCCATGGGTTTTCTTAACTTAAATGGGTTGATCTATTTCCTAACAGAGGTTTTCATTTGTTAAAACTAAGCTTGTAGAGTGAATCAATCAGCTAAAAAAAAAAAAAAAAGGAAAGGCATGTTGTACCACTCTTAAACAGGACTTATGTCTTAGAAACTTGCAGGGGTTTTGCTGTTTTAAGATAGCCAAGTAATTTAGGTGAGATTTCCAGAAATCAGCTGCATCATTTGAAAATTAGGGTTTTTTTACTGGAGATACAATATTATTTTTGAGGTCTTACAGTTTAAGGTCTGAAGAAAATACAATACTATTTCATTATATTCTTTTTTATTTATTTCACTTTTTTTTGCAGAGTAATTTCTTAAGCCTTTTTATCCCCAGAAGAGTAAATCTTTTATACATGGCACCGTAAGACAAAAACTGAGTTACCGACCCAGCATTTTTCTCTTCTAAAAGCTCTCTGCATATAAGAAATTTTCGCAAGATCTCATTTTCCTTAGGTTTTGATTACAATTACAATATACATATTCCAGTTTACTTTTCTTCTCTTGAAACCAAGAAAATGACCACAAATAATTGGCAGTTTGTGTGTTCCTGCACTAGTTCTCAATAAATCTTGAGCTCTGAGGAAGCTCTTATAAAACCAAATTGAAAACAGACTTGAGAGTTGAAGTCCATTGACACTAGATGGCTTTTTCTTTTTTCACAGGTAAGTTGAGCCAACTATTATTTCCAGATACTTCTGTGTCTACACAATTAATGGCACATAACAGAAGTTCATTTATTCTCAATTATGAGAATTCAAAATTACTTTTCACTGTATATTCTCTAAACTATTCATCCAGAGAAGGATTGTATTACCAAAGTTAGAAATATTTACTATGTAATCACATTCTTTCTGGATTTTGTCTCTTTTATTTCATTTTAACTGATAAATCGACACAGTACTCATCTTCACAGATTTTCTTCTGAAGCCTGAGATGGTATGTAGATAAATCATTATAAGATTTACACAACTGCAATGGATTAGAACTTCTTTTTCTGGAAGAGCTCCTTCAGCTGTTGTTCAGTTGTTGCTTCTTTCTGTTGCATCAGCTCCTTGGCTCCTTTGGTCACTCCCCAGCCATCTGGCTTTGACATGCAAGGACAATATGGCCTGCCTGAAGCAGGCTTCAGATTCTCCCAGTATTCTTTTCTTGCCCTAAAAAAAAAAAAAAAAATATATATATATATATAAAAATCCAGGTGGTTTTTTTAATTTTTTTTTCCCAGAAACCTTATAATATTGAAGGAAATATGGCTTAAATGACAATTGCAAAGGGTCATCTAACTTGTAAAGATTGACATTTATCTAGATATAGAATGTGAATGAAAATATGCAATTAGAAGTTACACGCTTAAGAAGTATCTTTCCATCTTTGAAAGGAATACTGTAAACCAGCCACCATTAGGAGCTGATTTACAACACTCTGTCAGTTTTTCCTTTTCACTGTCATGAATTACATTCACAGGAGCTCCTCCTCTACTTCTCCTTCACCCCTTTCCCTGCTCCTAGGTCAGCTTTAATTCTTTCAAATTTTTAAACATAAAATCCTAAACATAGAATATTTACAGTGATATTTAGATGCCCACATCAGCTAGACCAGTGTGCTCTGTAGAGCAATGTAAACATTTGCAAAAGGTGTGTTTGTTTTCAGGTCAGATATACGTACCTTGCTCTGACCCAGGGTTTGGTATGCATGCTCAGGTTGTCACCCCAGTTGCCATGTTTCTCAGAAGCTTCTGGCAAAAATCCTCTTTCAGGACCCAACTCCTCAGCTATTGCTCGGATATGATAAGGCTCAAACCCACAGCAGCCTCCAATGTAACGGATTCCTAGGTCATAGGCCTTTCTTGCATAATTTTGAATGTCCCACCTGGTGGCAATTCTTGGCTCCAGACCTGCAAAGACATTCTGTATCTCAGGTTTCCACCATGGTCCATTCAATTCTTATCCATTTTTTTGGTAAGAAATCACATTGTTGAAACACTTGCACTGTGTTTGCAAAAGTGGTTGTAGATGTAGACTTATGTGTTTGAACTGTCTGACCTAGAATCAGTCAGTTATTCAGACTTTCAGAAGGCTGGCTTTCAGATTCTGCAGTGCTCTGCTGACCTGTGCTTGTAAGCATTTTGGCCTTGGAAAACAGCACCTTGTACCTTCTGAGGCTGATCCTGTTTCCCATTCTGCAGAGTTCTTAGCTGAAGAATTGGAGTACATTCAATGTTATGGCTATATTTCCTAATTAACAATCAATACCTGGGAAAACCGATTACCAGAAACTAATCTGTGAAAGGAGACTGTATCAGCCTACTGGAATAGGAATAATCCTGCTCATTGTTCCTCAAAAATGCTTTCTACACTTTTTTCCACTATTGTATACTGGCAGCCAGTTGTTTCAGCTGGTACCTGTAGCTATTTCTTAGCCCACCCCTAAGTTATAATCCCAGTCATGAGCAGTTGCTGCCTCAAAACACCCATTCCTTGTGGAAGGTTCTGCATGTAGGTAAGTTAGAATGCCACCTTTATTTTCAACCCTTCTGTCTGTTGCAAGTTGTGTTGAACATTTTGATGGAATAACAAGAGCTGAGAGAGTAGACTTGTGGAAGAAAAGGAGTAAAAAGTGAAAAGAGCAAGAAAAAGCCACACCTCAAGGAGCTGGAGGCACAAGAATGGCATAACTGGAAAGAAATGAATGGAGACTTAAGAAGAAACTTTAAGAAATAAAAATACAGAAATAAAAGAATGAAAATCCTCCCACTTCTTAATGCACATGCACATCTGCAGGACATGAACCAGCATGGTTATCAGACAAGTGCAGCATCATTTCTGAACACTGAACATTGAACATACACTGAACTCTGCTGGGCAAAGAAGCTGTGGTTGAGATAGTAAGGTTCCAGCAACGCAAAGGAGTGGTAGGATTGAAGGATGTCCTCATGTCCTGCCCAAAAAACTCCTAACATGCAAGAAGCTGATACAAAGCAGATATACTCTAAGTCCATTGTGTAGTTAAGAATCAGGCTCACAAATTAAAAAGCAGAAAGGAGACAATTAAATATTCTTATACAGAAAAATATTGGTCTCAGAGGGAAAGATGGGGCAAAGGAAAAGTAGGTGGATAATATTTCATGGAAAACTTAGATTAGGCATTTTAGAAAGCTGTTCAAATGAAAACAAGCTTTTGTATTGTCCTGCAGATATGATAGAAAGCATCAGAAGCACAAATGCATTATTTCCTTTTCTTTCATATACAATTTAAAAGCCAGTGCAAAATTAAAACAAATGATCAACAGTAAGAATGCATCATTGTGCACTCAACAACTGTATAAGCAACTAAACTTCAGGGGAACAGCATAGGTTACTCTCCTGTCTTCTCCATCAGCCTGTCACAATCCATGTGACCTGATGAGATGAATTCATCTGAAAGCAGATGGCTAAGCCACTGTCCATCATATTTGAAAACTTGTGACAGTCCTGTGAAGTTCCTAGTGACTGGAGAAGGGGAAACATAGCCCACACTTTTTAAAGGGGAAAAAAAAAAAGGAAAAGGAGAGAAATACAGACCAGCCAGTCTCACCATGCCCAGAAAAACCTTGGATCAAATCCCCTGGAAGCTGTACTAAGGCACATGGAAAATGAGGATGTTATTGGTGGCAGGCAACAGGGCTTTACTCGGGCAAAATCGTGGCTACAAATTTGGTACCCTCCTATGATGGGGTTACAGTATTGGTGGAGATGGGAAGAGTGATGAGTGTCACCTTCCTGGACTCCTGAAAAGCGTTTGATACTGTCCCACACAACATCCTTGTCTCTAAAGCGGAGAGACACCTTCCCAAAACTGACTAAAATTTTATTTTTCCACGTCTGTCAATACAATACTTTTCTTGGCTTTATTCAGAATTAAATATCTCTAACAAAAGAGCTCTTGATGAAAAAAACTATAACGTGCTCCTAGATTTGCCCCTTCAGTATATCTACCCTCGAGATAATTGGATATGCTTTCAGAGACCAGATAATTTCTTTCTGAAACATTGTCCTTATTTAACTGGTGACATTTCAGAGAAATTGCAGTAACATAGAAGAGAAAACACAGAAAAATAGAAAAAGTTCTACAGAAAAATAAATTCTTCTGGCATCTAATTGCTGGAGTTTGTCAGTACAACATACCTAATGCTCTTCTAGAAACTTAGATCTTGTTGCCCTCTACAGAGTTTATGTACTCTTCAGATATCTAAATATTTCTCTGTTATTGCCTTCATGAAAACCAGGC